>NW_027507785.1:134168144-134485644 GCF_037356315.1 Lithobates pipiens
GGGAAGACGATGCGTTGGCAGCTGCTTTGCTAGTACCCTGAGACTGGGTGAGAGAGGATGAGGAGGATGAAGAGGGCTTGGTCATCCACTCTACCAAGTCGTTGGCATGTTGCGGCTCAACATGTCCAGCTGCCGAAAAGAAGGACAAGCGTGTCCCATGGCCACGTGCTGATGACGATGCACCGCGTCCACGACCAGCACTGTTGTCTCTAGACACAGAGCCTGCTTGCCCTCTTTTATCGGCTCGCACCTGTCTGCCTCTCCTTGCTGGCCTTCCAGACATGGTAATGGCCTGAAGGGAGTTGGGAAAAACAGTAATTGGGTAGTGTATATTGTGCTGGAGGCACACACAACTTCCACTAACTCCTGCAGATGGCAGATGGCTCAAATAGAGAAGAGCTATGTAGGTGGATATAGCGGTGTATACTGGGTTCAGAGCACGCAGACAGCACGCACAAGCTCCTACCGCTGACTGCAAGCTCTATTTAAAACGAGCAAGATAGTTTGCTATATAGGTGGATATAGCGGTGTATACTGGGTTCAGAGCACGCAGACAGCACGCACAAGCTCCTACCGCTGACTGCAAGCTCTATTTAAAACGAGCAAGATAGTTTGCTATATAGGTGGATATAGCGGTGTATACTGGGTTCAGAGCACGCAGACAGCACGCACAAGCTCCTACCGCTGACTGTAAGCTCTATTTAAAACAAGCAAGATAGTTTGCTATATAGGTGGATATAGCGGTGTACAGACAGACCCACCACCTAGGGAAAAAGAGGGGGGAGGATCATCAAGGTGGCCGGAAAGAAAAGCCTCTCCACAATCTGGCACACCTTTCCCTGCCCGTTCTTTCTCCCTCAAGATACCTCACCTTCACCAATTCCCGAAAGATATCACCCGCCACCTCATGCACGGGCAGGAACTTGCCCCTAGTGGACACTAAGCACCGCGCGTGCCAGGTGTAATAAAGGCAAACTGTACTAACTAAAAACAGTGACGATAACTCATGACCCCTCCGGACCCTGAAGTCGCCGTACACCCTCTCAGAATAGGTAAGGGCCCGGAGACGGGGATAGCCAATGGCATCCCCAACCTCCCCCAGAACCTCCAAGTTGAAAGGGCACTCAACCAAAAAGTGGTCCATGGTCTCCAGTGCCCCTCCACACTCGGGACGAGGACAGCCCCTGTCCTCAAGACTCCGGTACTTTAACTTCGACCTCACATAGAGCCGTCCATGGAACGCCCTCCATGCAAGATCCCAGAACTTGGCTGGAATTCTCTTAGAATTCAGAATGGCTAATCCCTCCCTGAGAACCCTGTCCGGACAATCCCTTAAAGCTAGTGGTCTCAAAAAGTCTGAGGTCATGACCTGCTGGTACAGCTCGCGCCGATCCAATGAGCCCACCTCCAGGGCTGTTATCCTCCACCGCCTCAGTACCCTTAGGGCAGTTGGAACATAGGTGGGGAGGTACCCATGGGATCTCCGTAGATCACCGGGGCGACCGCCCCCCTCCCACCCACTCAGGAAAACCAGAAACCAGTTCTTACATGAGCGTTCCCACAGGGAGGGTTCATCCTGAAAAATGGATTGTAGGTTGAACTTAAGAAACACCACGGTAAAGAAAACCGTGGGATTAATCATGTCCAACCCACCCTGCCTCCTCTGTCGGTACGTGACCTCCCTCTTTATCAGATTCAGCCTGTTTCCCCACAAAAGCAGAAAGAACAGACCGCAGATCCGCGCATAGAGCGATCTTGGCAGAAGACAAACGTAGCTGACAAAGAGGAATTCGGGAAACAAATAGGTTTTGACCAGACTCACCCTTTCCCTCAGTGACAGCTTCCAGCCTTTCCAGGCGTTAACCTTTTGGGTGGCACTCACCAGCCTGCGCTCCCAATTTAGTTTGGGATAGTCACCCTGGCCAAAAAGGATGCCCAGAATTCTAATTTCTGGCCGGGGCGTGGGGAACACGTCCGGGAGGGCAAACTGCTCACTCTCCCTCCCCAACCAGAGAACTTCACTCTTAGTCCAGTTGACCAGCGAACCGGACGCCTCAGAGTAATCTCCAATCTGTGTTTCCACAAACTGGGCCTCCTTTCGGCTAGCCACTACTACCGAGACGTCGTCCGCATAGGCCACCACCCTTACCGCCTTATCCGTGCCACTGCAGGGCTCCGCCTGGACCCCCCTCAGGTGTCCGCAGTCTAGCCTCCTCACGAAGGGGTCAACCGCAAAGACATAGAGCAGGGGACTCAGCGGGCAGCCCTGCCTAACACCAGAGTCCACCGGAAAGGTAGGACCCACCCAACCATTGACAAGAGGGAAGCTTTCAGCCCCCCTATACAAAACTCTGAGCCAATCGATGAATTGATCAGGCAGACCGTATCTCCCCAAGAGAAGCCAGAGATACTCATGGTTCACCCGGTCAAAAGCTTTCGCCTGGTCTAATGCCAACAGATACCGCCCGTCACCCGTTGCCCTGCACCTTTCCACAGCCTCCCGGATGTTGAGGACAGCACTAAAGGTGCTGCGGCCAGGAACCGTGCAGTGCTGGGAAACAGACAGTAGCTTGCCCGCGACTGCAGACATACGCACAAACAGTATCTTCGCCAGGATCTTTCTATCCGTGGAGAGAAGGGCGATAGGGCACCAATTCTCCACCAGGGACGGATCTTTCCCCTTTGACAGAAGGATCAAGGCCGACCTTCTCATCAAGGGAGGAAGCAGGCCAGATGCCAAACACTCACTGAACACCTCCCTCAGACAAGGAGCCAAGAGGCCCTTAAAGGTCCTGTAGAACTCCGCCATGAACCCATCGGGTCCCGGCGACTTCTTTAGAGACAAAGAGTCTATGGCCTGTTCAACTTCGGCCACAGAGATCTCCTCTGTCAAAGAGCCAAGGGGGTCATACCCCACCTCAAGTGGAGTCTCATCAAGAAATTTCTTGGCTTTTCCCAAGTCCAAAGGCTTCTTCTTCAGGAAGTCCGAAAAATGGGCTCTGACGATCCCCAGGATTCCTGGCCTGGACCTCGCCAAAGAACCCGAGGGATCCCTCAGTCCGTGTATGACCTTCCCACTCACCGCGTCACCACAGCTCTTGTAGGGGTCCGGGTTGGTGAACTTCCCGTAATCCCTCTCAAGAACCAGGGATGCGAGACGGTCATACTGACACTCCTTCATCTGAAGCTTCAGACCTGAAATCTGGTCCTGAGGGCCACCATCAGAAACCAAGCGGTCAAGCCGCCTGCGCAACTTCTGGTAGGCCTGGTACCGGGAAGCTGCCCGACGACCAGAGACTTCACAGAAGAAGCCTTCCGACCTCTTCTTCACTACTTCCCACCATTCCTGGCGAGAGCAGCCGCTCTCAAGGAGCGAAGCTTGTTCCATAAAGAAGTCTTCATAGGCCGACCTGACTTCAGGGTCCTCAAGTAGCGACCCATTTAGTCGCCACAGGCCCCCTACCCTTCTGAGGGGTGTCCGCCACATTCAGAGTGACCGACACCATACAGTGATCGGAAAACTCGACCGCATGCAACACAGGAGCCGCAAAGGACGAGTCCCCCTTCAAAAAAAACCTATCTAGTCTACTCTTACTACTACCTCTGGAGTATGTGAAACCAGTGAGGTTGGGGAAGTGGTGAACGTGCACATCCACCAACCCGGCCTCCCTCACTATGCGATTCAAAAAGATACTATCATATCCCAGAGGGCCTGAGGTGCCTGCCCGGTCCTTTGACCTGGTGACTAGGTTAAAATCACCACCAAAGACCACCTGCTGGGATGTAAACAGGTATGGTTTCAGCAGCGCAAGAAGGTCCTTCCTCCCTCTCCTTGACTGGGGACCATAGAAATTTATGAGGCGGAGAAATTCCCCTCTCACGACTGCATCCACAATCAAACACCTACCGATTTCTAATTCAATCACTCGTCGACAAGCCACCGAACCGGTCTTAAAAAGGACCGCAACACCACTGCAGGGCTCAGCCGCAAGAGACCAGAGGGAGGGCCCATGTCTCCACTCCCTCTTTGCTAGGTGCATCTCTGCCACAGATGCCAGCCAGGTCTCTTGCAAAAACAAAATGTCGGCTTCAACGCGGCCGAGAAAATCAAAGTCTGAAAACCTAGCCGCCGCAGAACGCACACTTGCAACATTAATCGTCGCAAGGCGTATTGGAGCGGGTGCCGTCATCCTTAGTGATTCAAGTTTACGTTCCTCTCTATATTACAAACCCAAGTTAATCCTCCTCGGAATCGGAGGATAGGACCCCAAAACGGTTCCAGAAGGCGAGCGAGGATCCCCCACCCGCCCCCAGACTGGTGCTGGGCTGAGGGTCCTCGCCACCCTCCTTCCCCAGGCCCTTCCTCTTCCGTTTTTTTCTTAACCCAGCCCGACTTGGGGGGCTCTCTCCCACTCTCACCGTCCGACCTCCCACTAGACACCTCCTTGGGGCGCTTATTCACCCCCTTACCCACCTCAGAGGTGTCCATTGGGATACCACCCTCCAGGCCAACCTGCCGACCACCCACCACCTCCGTGGAGGCGGGAGAAGGCATGAGAAGGGCCGCGGGATCCGGAGGCAGACATGGTACATCTGGGGGGGAGAGGCGGATGGGGAAGGAGAAGAAGGGGGGGAAAGGGAAGGTGGCGGGGGATGGGAAGGGGAGGCAGGGAGAGGGGAAACAAGGGGGGGAGGGGAAGGGGGGGCTGGGGAACTGGTGGAGGGGGGAGGATGTTTCTTGACAGAGGGCTTTTTTGGTTTAGCCTGAACCTCTGCTGGATTCCCTACCGTCGCCCCATCGGGCACAGTACCGGACGGGGCCGGGGAACCTGCTGACATACCCACCCCCTGCTCACGCCTGGGGGGGTCTGACCCTTTGAGGGAGGGGGGCGCCCTCATTCTGTGACCCAGAAGGATTGGGGCCCCCACTTTGTCTAGGGACCCGCCCACCCTCCGGGCCTGGAGCACTCTCCTCAGTCTGGCACCCCCTAAAAGCTTTGGGGCAACGGCTGAAGGGGTGCCCCATTTCCCCACAGAGGTTGCAGACTATAAGTCTGCAACCCTCAGGTGAGTGGCCGAAACCATTACACCTCACGCAGCGAGGCATAGTGCAGTCCGCGCTAAGGTGCGTGGGACTGCCACATTTGAAACAGCGACGGGGCTGGCCAGGGTAGAAGACCAGGATCCGGTCTCTCCCTATAAACGCACTCCCGGGTACATGCGCCACGGTGTTGTTGTGGCGCTTGAGCCGGATCCTGACCAACCAAGCACCTGTCCAGACCCCGCGCTCGTCCAAATTCTTCCTCAACCCTGTCTGGAGCTGCCCATACCACGCCAGCCAGGTTGCGATGTCCTCAGGAGGCAGGGACTCGTTTCTAACCAAGACGGTCACGTTCTTTATCTCCTCCTGCCTCGAGAGAGGTACTACACGGAAACCTTTCCACGGATCTGACTTCCTGACGATCTCGTACAGGGTCAGGAAAAGTTCCATAGAGTCCACGGAGACGAAGCTCACATCGGACTCCTTGCTGTTCGCAGGATGTATGACTGCGAACAAGTCAGAAACCTTGAAGCGTAATCCCAGCAGGTAGTCAATTACTTGACCCCTACTGGGACACGCGGCCGTCCCCTCCCACCTGAGCTGCACCACATTCCGCCTGCGCCTCTCCGGACCCCCCGTACCCCTTGACCACGCCTGTGCCCCCTGGAGCTGTTCCTCAGGGGGGGCCCTGAAGTTCTGGGCACCAAACTGCCCATACAGGGGGCCCAGAGGAACAGAGGAACCTGCCACCTGGGCAAATGAGCGCCCAGCTTTCAGGGTACCTAAGAGGTTTGCCTCTTCCTGCGTGCCCAAGATGGGATTCGGGACTGTGGGGGAAGGGCCAGACCCCCGCTGAGATGAGCCCATGGACTCTGACGGAGCAGCACACACCCCCCCACTCCCACCCTCTATCCCCCCCAACAGGTGACTTGTTCTCAACTCCCACCGTAGATGGGGACGAAGCCACACCCCCCACAGCAGCGGGGGCTTGAGAGGAACCCACTTCCATCCCCTGTGCCATATCCAGCTCCTGCTGTTGGGACCCCTCCAGCTCCCTGATGAAATCCAGGGCTGGGCACTCCCCCCTTAGTTCCCCCATAGGGGACTCCCCCCAACTTGTCTGTCCACCGGGTAAAGCTCCACTGGAGGATTCTGGGGTACCCATGGCAGTAGCCACCAGAGGAGCCTCCGAGACCCCCAAAGCCCCTACCTGACCCAGAGGAGCAGGAGACTTGGTCACGAGGCCCGGGGTGTCCCCACCTCCTCAGTAAATTTTTTCACAACTTCCGGGGTCACCACAAGTGGTACTTCCAGTTCACGGAGGTCACTTCCGGCCGCACCCCCGGAAACAGGAAGTGACACATCCATCTCCCCGCCCCCTCCCTCCCTGGTGTCTGCAGAGGATGTTTGTCCAAGATGTTTTTCCCGAACATGGTCCGTGCTTGCCAGCACCTCCCCCTCACCACATGCAGCCGCGGCGGGGACCGCCATTACGGCCGGCACCCCTCGCACTGTCCCAGATGCTGTGGGCTCGACCGGGGTCACTGGGGGGGCCCGCACAGCATCACCGTCCACCAACCTCCGGCCGCCGGTCTTCACAGGTCCCTCCGGGTGGCCTCTAGCAAGGACCACCACCAGCTTCCTTCCATGCTGTTCCACCCGACTTGCCTCTCCCCCGGAGCTTCCCTGTGCATCACGGGGTACCCTACCCGGATCTATCTGCTCCACAGCCTCTGGCTGAGAAGGTGAGACAACAGGGATCTGGGGACCCTCCGCACTTACGGCTCCGGGGGCCACGCTCACCCGGCCGGTCTCCACCTCGGGGCGCTGGTCTTCCTCACCCATTGAGGCTGATTCCTCCACCGGGGTTTGTAGCTTCTCCTCCGATCCCGACAACACTTTCTGGGAAGAGCTCTTTCTCCTGGCCGCCTGGGATCCTTCCTGGCTTGCCCTCAGGAGTTCTTTCTTTACCTCAGAGAGGAAACCCCTCTCACCGACACCGCGTTCGCAGAGACCACCCAGCAACCGCCATAGGTCTCTGCATTCATGCTTCAGGCCTTCAATGGCCTCCCGGTATTCCCCCCTTCTGCTACTGGCTGAGCGGTCTCTGCGATTCCGCAGGTCCGCAAGTCTCTCAGACTTCAGCACGTATGCCAATGTGGCCTTCTGTATAAGGACTTTAATCCTAGTCTGGCATTTCTGCATCCTCCCCGGGTCCTCTCCCGGCTGGGCCCGGGTCCAGTCCAGTAGTTCAAACTGTGTCTGCAGGAACAATCTCTCCTCCCTGGAGAGGTCTTTCACTCCAGGGGGATGAACCGTGGGCCCAGGCCGGGAAGAGGGCCCCAAACCTGGGCTAGCCGACACCATCAGCTCCCTCTCCTCCTCCACCACTCTGGAAGCTCTCACAGGTCAGAGCACGCAGCCAGCACACACAAGCTCCTACAACTGACTGCAAGCTCTATTTAAAACGAGCAAGATAGTTTGCTATATAGGTGGATATTTTTTTAATGGTTATCTGCTACCGAACATACAAATTTTTCATTACAAATCAAATATCAGTTAACATACACTTTGCAATTTAACAGATAATAAACTATACAAACAAAAGGGAAAAAACAACTTACATGTCATCTTCCCCCTCCTCCTCCCCAGAAGAAAAATTTATAAGTAGAGCATCACCCCTACTGCTAGGCCCTTCTGGTGGCCCAGGATCCACCTCAGGTAACGGGGCCCTTTTTTTCTTCTTCTTCCCCTGCTTTTTCCTAATCGTGACCCAAGCCACTTCACCTTCCTCATCCGATACTTCTTTTGGGCGTTTCTGAGCCCCCTTAACCGAGACTTCCATCTCCTCCTCCCCAGACCTGTCATCCCCAGCCGAAGAATCGGATGAGGAGACAGTGACCAGACGTCTGCCCGGCCTACATCTCCGAGGAAGGGGAGTGGGAGCAGTAACCTGGGAAACAGAACCCTGTGCCCCCCCCTTATCCAAAAAGGGAGGCCCAACTACCTCCACCTGACCAATATCTGGACCGGGCACCTGAACTTCAGTGACAGGGGCCTGGGCAACATCTGCATGCCGTACCCCCTTTTCTCATTGAGGGACCCTACTTGCCTTTTGGGTTCGAGGTGCACCCTGTGGCTCCGCCGTAGGAGCGCTTCCCTGCCTTTCCCCTCCAGAACTCTGCCCAGCAGGAGGAGGTGCACTGTCCCCTCCTGGCCCACCACCTGCTGCAGCTTCACCCCTGTAGGCTCTGGGGCATCTGCTAAAGGGATGCCCCATTTGACCGCAAAGGTTGCAGCAGATCAACCCACACGTGTCACCTGAGTGTCCAAACTTATTGCACTTAGTGCAGCGCACAACTGTGCAATCTGCACTCATGTGGGTTGGACACCCACACCTGAAACATCTACGGGGCTGGCCTGGGTAGAACACCAGGATTCTATCTCGTCCCAGGAAAGCACTTCCTGGGACATGTGCAACCGTGTTGCCAGATCTTCTCAAACGAATCCTGGTGTTCCATGCTCCAGTCCATACCCCACGCTCGTCTAAGCATTTATTTAGAGGACACTGCAACTGGCCGTGTCTCCCCAGCCAAGTTGCTATGTCCTCCGGGGGCAGGCTCTCGTTCCTTACTAACACCGTCAGGTTTTTAATCTCCTCCTGCCTACTCAAAGGAATCAGGCGGAACCCTTTCCAGGGATCAGCCCCTTTAACCAACCCAAAAGCGGTTATAAAACGCTCCATAGTCACAGCGTTGGTGAAACTGACATCAAAGTCAGGGGTGCCAGCTGGGTGGATCACAGCAAATAGCTCAGCCACCCTGAACCCCAACGCCAGGACCATGTCAACCACTTGGCCCCTCGTGGGGCACTGACCTTCACCCTCCCATCTCAGCTGGACCACATTCCTACGCTTGCGCTCCAGACCACCTGTCCCCCTAGACCAAGTACTGGCCCCAGGGGTCTGACCAGCCGGGGGTACCCGAAAGTTACTGGCCCCAAACTGGTGGTACAGGTGGTCCAGAGGCACACTGGACCCAGCCACATTGGCGTAGGAACGCCTTTCACCAAGTGCCGTCAGCAACTTTACCTCCGGTGTCCCCCTTAGCGCGGGTCCCGGAGGAGGAGCCTCTGCCACAGACACTGGGGGTACAACATGAGAAGCAGCCCCCCCACTCACGGCATGGGAAGTCACACTCCCCACATCGTTTACCCCAGCCTGAACTTTAGGATAGGTCTCATCCTCAGAGCTATAAAACAAAGCCTCCCAGGCTTCCTGCCACTCCACCTCCATATGGGCCCCGCAGGAATCCACTGACACTTGGCTCGGCCCTGATTGAGAACCCTCCAAGCCGCGAATGAACGTCATTGCAGGGTTCTCACCATCAAGCTCGCCCATTGGGCAGTCACCCCAGGCCGTAGCTTGTTCTGGCACTATACAATTAGACATTTCAACATTACTGTTACTGTTACTGTTTACACTCTCTTGACCAGAAAGCAGACCGGAAGTCCTTTGAAAACGACCCTCGGGGTCAACTTCCGGACCCGCCACCGTCACTTCAGGCCGCGGGCTATTCTCGCCATGAACCAGCTCGCGCACCGGAAGTGCGTCATCACCCCTTCCCGCGCTACTATTGGCCTCGCGGTCAGTAGCACCACCCCTCCTCCCGCGGGAAGACGGCGTTCTCTTATTCACGGCCGCCATTCCCGAACTGTCAGATGCCATGCCGCCGGCCGACACTGCACCGCTGCCCACAGCGGCAGCCAAGCTGGCTTGACTCTCATATACCCTAGTCCCCTTACCCTGAGACCGGCTTGCAGCAGTGGCAGCCGACAACGCAACTGACGGCGTGCCCTGCTTGCAACCACCGGCTGGGATCACTGGGGACTGTACAGGTAAGTCCATTTTTCCTTTGCTTACTATCCTAGCAAGCTGCACCACTGGTATCTTCTTAACAACACTCCTGTCTTTAATGTCCTTTTGCTGCCTCCTTCCCACTTCACCGGGGTCTAACCTGCCCTCTGGGGACACAGCCTCATTCATAGGCTGGCAACCCTTAGGCTTACCTGACCCCTCTGCAGGATTAGTGGAGTTAGCAGGGCTAGCAGTCTTTTCACCAGGAATGCTCTTCACATTTTCAGCCTTCACAGCACTCTCTCTCTCCAAAACTGTTTCTTTACACACCGCTGGCTTTCTTTCCACCACACTTTCCTTTTCTTCATGGCTGGCTTCCACAGAGGGACCCGCCATTTCCTCCTCCTGCGTTGTGTTCGGGGCTGGATACAGTCTACGGCGTCTCCCTGCCTGGGTCCCCTCGTCACACGCAATTCTCATCGCTTTGTCCACGTTAGATAGAAAGTCTTTCTCACCAGAAGCACTGTCAATCAGGTTGGATAACAGCTCACCCAATATGTTGCACTGCTTCTTCAATCCGTCTATCACCGTCTTATACTCCTGTCTCTTTACAACGCCTGATCTGTCTCTCCGGTTCCTTAGCTCCGCCAGGACCTTCATTTTCTCGCAGTAGCTGCGGGAAGCCTTTACAATTAAGCTTTTAGCTTTCTTTCTTCTGTCTGCAGATTTCTCCACATCCTCTCCTGGCTGTCTCAGAGACCAATCTGCAAGATCCAGCTGGTTCTCCAAAAACAACCTCTCCTCCTTGACGAGCTCCAGGAGCTTAGGGGCTCCACGTCCTTCATTAGGCTGAGAAACAGGCACCTGGCCTGGGCTGACTGAAGTCATCAGCTCCCTCTCTTTCTCCACCACTCTGGAAGTCCTCAGAGATCAGAGCACGCAGCCAGCACACACAAGCTCCTACAACTGACTGCAAGCTCTATTTAAAACGAGCAAGATAGTTTGCTATATAGGTGGATATAGCGGTGTATACTGGGTTCAGAGCACGCAGACAGCACGCACAAGCTCCTACCGCTGACTGCAAGCTCTATTTAAAACGAGCAAGATAGTTTGCTATATAGGTGGATATAGCAGTGTATACTGGGTTCAGAGCATGCAGACAGCACGCACAAGCTCCTACCGCTGACTGCAAGCTCTATTTAAAACGAGCAAGATAGTTTGCTATATAGGTGGATATAGCGGTGTATACTGGGTTCAGAGCACGCAGACAGCACGCACAAGCTCCTACCGCTGACTACAAGCTCTATTTAAAACGAGCAAGATAGTTTGCTATATAGGTGGATATAGCGGTGTATACTGGGTTCAGAGCACGCAGACAGCACGCACAAGCTCCTACCGCTGACTACAAGCTCTATTTAAAACGAGCAAGATAGTTTGCTATATTGGTGGATATAGCGGTGTATACTGGGTTCAGAGCATGCAGACAGCACGCACAAGCTCCTACCGCTGACTGCAAGCTCTATTTAAAATGAGCAAGATAGTTTGCTATATAGGTGGATATAGAGGCGTATACTGGGTTCAGAGCACGCAGACAGCACGCACAAGCTCCTACCGCTGACTGCAAGCTCTATTTAAAACAAGCAAGATAGTTTGCTATATAGGTGGATATAGCGGTGTATACTGGGTTCAGAGCATGCAGACAGCACGCACAAGCTCCTACCGCTGACTGCAAGCTCTATTATAAAAGATAGATATATCGCTAGCTATATAGGTGAATATAGCGGTGTATACTGCGGTCAGGGCACGCAGACAACAACCACTATAGAAAAGCAAGAACGAAAAATCGGCCGATAACGATGGGTGTATATTGTGTTGAAGGTACACAGAACACCCACTAACTGCTTCAGACGCCAACACACTATACAATGCCGCCACGCTGGCGGCCTTATATAGTGTGGGGCGTGTACTACACAGCCTGAGCTATGATTGGCCACAGGCATCCTGCCTGTGGCCAATCATGGCTCTCCTCTCTGCCGGCGCTGTGATTGGCCAAGCATGCGGGGGTCACAGTGCATGCTTGGCCAATCATGAGCCAGCAATGCACTGCGCCATCGCAGTGCATTGTGGGCCGTGAGCGCCACATGAATTTGGTGCGAACGGCCCATAACGTTCGGAATTTGCCGAATGGGCGAACAGCCGATGTTTGAGCCGAACACGAAGCTCATCCCTACTGCCTAGTGAAGGAGATGGACCTAGGAACCCTACGGGACCAACGGTCCTGAGATTTTTTTGCGGATGTTTGCTTTTGTGTAAGATATTTGATCCTGTGATCTACTATCAACAGCTGGCTGGGTTACAGGCTGGATATCCTTATCCTTGCAGTCTCACCAGCCTGGCCATTGAGCGTGTGCAGACCATAGCTGCGCGCTGGGTCGGCCACTACATGCCCCTCAGGCTACAGGGGCAGCCAGTGAGCGCAACGCTTCGGGGCACACACATGACAAGACTTCTGATGTCTTTGTCACAGTGTGCTGTGGCCAGCAGCCACCCTGTACTGATCGGTAGGGATGAGCTGAACACCCCCCGGTTTGGTTCGCACCAGAACCTTCGAACGGACCGAAAATTTGCACAAACTTTAGAACCCCATTAAAGTCTATGGGACATGTATCAATGCAAAAAAAAGTTTTTCGGGAGCACTGATTTTAATGATGCTTAAAGTGAAAAAAAAAGTGAAGTATTCCTTTAAATATCGTGCCTGGGGGGTGTCTATAGTATGCCTGTATGCTTGTGACAAAATTACATTTCTAATGGGAAAAAAAAGTAATTGATTAACTGCTTGCGGTTTTAATGTAATGTCTGGTCCCAGCAATATGGATGAAAATCATTGAGAAAAATGGCATGGGTACCCCCCTGCCCATTACCAGCCCCTTTGGGTCTTGTACGGATATTAAGGGGAGCCCCGTATCCAAATTAAAAAAAGGAAAGGCGTGGGGCCCCCAGGCCCTATATACTCACAATAGCAGTATACTGGTGGCACAAACAGGACAGGGATCTGTTAGCTATCAGCAGGATCATTGAGGAGGAAGAGGATAGTCAGTCAGCATAACAAGATAGTCACTCAGCATCACAGCGTCAGCAAAGGCAGTCTTGAAGGGATCTGACATTTCAAAAAAAATTATTTGGTTACATCAGCTTCAGGTGCTTGGTAGCTGGTGGTGATCCAAGACTGATTCATTTTTATGAAGGTCAGTCGATCAACCGAGTCGGTGGACAGGCGCACCCTGTGATCGGTTACAAAGCCTCCAGCAGCACGTTGTCAAGGACCAGGAACTTGTAACTTCCCAGTCTCTGGGAACGTGTTGCACAGACCTTTCTGCAAGGCCTCCCGAAGATGTCTCATCCTCTGCGACGGCAAGATAAAGTCCACAACCTTACCCTTGTACCGTGGATCAAGGAGAGTTGCCAGCTAGTAATGATCCCTCTCCTTGATCCGCTGAATACAAGGATCCTTCCACAGGCTTTGCAGGATCAGTGAGGCCATGCAGCATAGATTAGCTGAGGCATTCAGTCCGGAGTCCTCTGGGTCACTAAGGACGACATGATCCGCAGCCACCTCCGTCCAGCCACGTACAAGTCCACAGATTTCTGGGGACTGTAAATGATTCCTAAAAGGCTGATGCTGAGTGCCAGGCTCCACCTCCATGCTGACACAATCCTCCTCCTCCTCATCCTGTGTGATCGGCGGACCAGCGGGAACACTGTCTGGATAAAGGGGGCCTTGAGAAGCAAGGAAGTCCTCCTCTTCCTGCCTCTGTTCTGCCTCAAGTGCCCTGTCCATTATTCAACACAGCATGTGCTCCAACAGGTGGACAAGAGGGACAGGGTCACTGATGCATGCACTGTCACTGCTCACCATCCTTGTGACCTCCTCAAATGGTGACAGGAATGTGCATGCATCCCTGATCATGGCCCAGTGGTGTAGGAAAAAAACAGAGCTCCCCTGACCCTATCCTGGTGCTGTAGTCGCACAGGAACTCATTTATGGCCCTCTGCTGCGTGTGCAGCTGCTGCAGCATGGCCAGCATTGAGTTCCACCTGGTGGGCATGTCAGAGATTAGGCGGTTCTTGGGCTGGTTCAATTCCTTTTGGAGGTCAGCCAGCTAAGCACTGGTATTATATGACCGGTGGAAATGCACAGACTTTCCTAGCCTGCCTCAGGACATCCTGTAAGCCAGGTTACCTGCCCAAGAACCACTGCACCACCAAGTTAAGGACATGAGCCAGACAGGACACATGGTTCAGTTGTCCCTGTCGGAGGGCGGAGAGGAGGTTGGTGCCATTGTCGCAAACCACCATTCCTGGCTTAAGTTGGCATTGCGTCAACCACCTCTCAGCCTGCCCCTGCACATCTGACAGAATCTTTGCCCCCAGTGTGGCTCCGACATGGCATCTTTTCTCTTATATTCACCGTCCGACACAGCTCCTCTCTGTAACAAATGGGTTGTTAGCCTTATCACTAGGAGAATACTAGGCATATTTGTAACACAACACTCAGAACTCTTAGTTCCGCCCAGGGGGCAGTCCCGTGGGCTACAACACTCCCGTCTGCCAGACAGACCTCAGTTTTATTTTGCCTAGTCAAGGAGAAAGACTTAGGAACCCTACGGGCCCATCGGTCCGTGCATTTTTCAAGCAGAAGCTTGGCTTTTTGCGCAAGATGAATGATCCTGTTATCAGCTATCAACAGCCGGCTGGGTGACAGGCTGGATACCCTTGTCCTTGTAGTCTCCCCAGTCCGGCCATCAAGTGTGTGCAGGTCGCAGCTCCGGCTTGGCAGGCCACAACAAAAACCTCAGCTACAGAGGTGGTTGGTGAGCTTTTATGCTCCGGGGCGTACATATGACCGGGCTACTGATGTCTGCGTCACAGTATGCTGAGGCCAGCAGCTACCCTGTACTGATCAGTGAGTAGTTCTGCAATGGAATGTCTCCCAGCTCTTCAGGACTGGTAAGTACAGCTCTCCCTTCCTCGGCGGGGCTGAGCAGCTGGGCATTCCCTGGAAGGTCGATTCGGGGGTCCCTCACCTGCCTCTCTTCTCTCCCCTGTCCCAATCCCCCCCCCTTCCTGGGGGGGTAGGCTGCATGTGGCTGCTGAACGGTGTATGTGTGCTTTCTGTGGGCTCTCACCTGAGATGAGGGGGCTGGCTGGCTAGCGTTGTCCTGGGTTCTCTGTGTTAAGCCCCCGGAAGGTGCCTGTGAGGGTCTGCTGTGGTCGGGTGCGGTGCTGTCTCTGTCTCATTACTTTCTTTCTGTACCTCATGGAGTGGCTAGCGGCCATTTTGGTGTGGGCAAGGCAGCATGCCCTGCTGGGCTTCAGCGGCCATTTTCCAATTGATCTCTATTCAGGACACTGGCACCCATTTTCTGGAAGCCTGAACACATTTTTTCAGTGTTCTCTAGCAGCAGAATGGCTTAGGTGCTTTCACAGCCATTTTCTCTGTGTTCCTGTCTGTGTACTGGACGCTGGGCGGCCATCTTATTGAAGCCTAAGCACGTTTTTCAGATCGTTTAGCGCTCATTCTGGCGGCTGCCACTGACACAGCGTTTGATTCCTCTGCACTTAGGAGCACTCAGGGTCTACAGGCACTACTTGTGAACAGCGCAGAACTCCTCAGGGTGGTGAGTCCGGCAGGAAAGAGCCCCTCAGTCAGCAGCAGCAAGTAGGGTGGGACTGTCACTGTCCTAAGTCCCCTTCAGGTGGCAGACAGGGTAGGTTCAGCATGGCTTCAGAAACTGGTGTTTCTTCCCCCGAAATCCAGGAAATTGCAACCGAGTCACCTGCGGACTGTGCAGTGCCCATGGACACCCTGACGGCGGCCCTCAACTAGTTTGTTACCAAGATGGAGGCGGTGCGTAGAAAGAAAGGTGCGTTAAAGAGGTCCCTGCCCCGTCCTCTGGGGAGAGCTCTGACGCAGACTCGGGTCCTGCTGAGGCTGGTGACCCCTGCTCTGTCTTGTCAGATGACGCTGACCAGGACCGTTCGGACAGTGAGGATAAGTCCCCGTCCGGGTCCGGGCACGACAAATTGCTTGTTGGAGCACTTATCACAGCTGTGCGTGATACCCTTGAAGATTCAGGAGCCAGCAGATCCCTCTGCTGGTGTACCGATCCCTTTTGGGTCCCGCAAGCCAGCACGTTCACCTAAAGTGTTCCCGTATCTGACTTATTTTGACAAGTTCATTTACAAGGAATGGGGTCGCTCGCAACGGACCTTTTCGGTCCCCAAATACATGGCGGTGCATTACCCTTTTGAGGAGAGTCTTCTCAAAAAATGGTCTGCTCCTCCAGTCGTGGACCCCCCAGTATCCAGGTTAAATAAAGTAACCACGATCCCAGTTGAGGGGACTCCTGCATTCAAGGATCCCGCGGACAGGAAGGCCGAGGCAGTGGCTCATTCCTTGTTTACGGTTGTGGGGTCAGCCTTGCAACCAGTACTGGCATCCACACTTACATCGCAGAAACTGACTGAGTGTGCAAAACTTTTGCACCGCAAATTGGGAGAGCAACAGGCTTCCCCTGTCTGTGTGGAACTAGCAGACCAACTAGTGCAAGGCCTTAAGTACGTCTGTGACGCGGCCCTGCATACTCTCCCTTTGCTATCCAGGACTTCAGTGTCAGCTGTGGTGCTGAGGTGCCTAATTTGGCTAAAATGCTGGTCTGCTGACCAGGCATCCAAAAAAGCCCTGACGGATCTTCCCTTCCTTGGCGACTGGCTCTTTGGAGCCTCAATAGATGACATTATTAAAAATGCCACCGGTGGTAAGAGTACCTTACTCCCACAGGCCAGGAAGACTAAGGAGCCACACCGTAGGCAAGGGCCCTCTTTTTCTGCTCACAAACGGCTTTTTTGTCCGCCAGGAGCTTCGATGAAACGTCCCCAGCCCGTCAGGATGCCCACGGACGGTTGGAAATGTCCTTGGAACCGCAAGCCTAACAAGCCTGCGAATAAAAGTGCTACCGCGTGAAGGTTTGCCCCCACCCATGTCTCGGGTGGGGGGGGGGGTCGCCCTTGGGAGTTTGCAGCCCGGTTATCCAACCAATGGGTCTGCGATCTGATTTCCACAGGCTACAAGATAGAGTTTCTCTCTTGGCTGCAAAACAGATTCTTTCCCTCCAGCATACCCGTATCCCCGGCTTGCCCCCCCGGCAAGCCGGGGATACGGGTATGCTGGAGGGGAAGAATCTTGGGGGCGGTAAGGGATTTGCTGAATCGTGGGGTGATTGTACCGGTTCTGGAATCAGAACTCTTCCAGGGATTCTACTCAAATCTGTGGTTCCCAAGAAGGAAGGGGTACGTCCGATCTTGGACCTAAAGGCCCTCAATCACTTTGTAAAAGTGCAGAGGTTCAGAATAGAATCAGTTCACTCAGTAGTCGCTCCACTCCATCAAGGGGACTCCCTGGCGTCCTTAGACATTCAGGATGCGTACCTGCACATACCCATATGCCTCTGGCATCAAAAGTTTCTGCGGTTTGCAATTGGGGAAGCCCACTACCAGTTTGTGGCTCTTCTCTTTGGTCTGGCTTCAGCCCCCCGAGTCTTTACCAAGGTATTGGTTCCAGTTTTGGCGTTGCTGAGGCAACGTGGGATTGTGATCGTGGGATACCTAGATGATCTCTTCCTGAGGGCATCTTCCACCTCAGAGTTAGAGGAGGATGTGGCGATCACCATGCGGACCCTGCAAGAATTTGGGTGGCTGTTGAACCTAAAGAAGTTTGTGCTTGTGCCGACCCAGCATCTGGAGTACCTAGGCTTGTTGCTGGACTCCAGGGAAGTGAGAGTGTTTCTCCCTTCAGACAAGCTGCAGACTCTCAGATCCGCTGTAAAACTTCTGATGAACCGCAAGTGGTCATCGCTCTGCTTTTGCATGCGAGTACTGGGACTCATGGTAGCATCCTTCGAGGCAGTACACTATTCCCAGTCCCACACCAGAGTCCTGCAGGAGATTCTGACAAAATGGGACAAATCTCTGTTGTTCCTGGATCGACAGATCCAGATGAGCCAGTCAGTCAGAGACTCTCTGATCTGGTGGTTGAGTTCCCCGGTGAAAATCGCTCCTTCCTCTGAAATGGATGGTGATCACAATGGACACCAGTTTATCCGGCTGGGGTGGAGTGATGGGGGTTCAGTCAGCTCAGTGCCCCTGGTCGACGGAAGAATCCAAGTTGCCGATCAATCTGCTTGAATTGAGAGTGATCAGGCTGTGCCTCTCCACATGGTCGATGAGACTGCAAGGGCATCCGATCAGGATCCAGTCGGACAACACCACGGCCCTGGCATACATCAATCACCAAAGAGTAACAAGATGCTCAGCCACTGCACGGGAGGTCGCTCACATACTTCGGTGGGCAGAGTGACACGTACCGGCCCTGTTGGCTATTTACATCCCGTGAGTGGAGAACTGGCAGGCGGACTATTAGAGTTGACAGGTGCTGGACCCAGGAGAATGGGCATTACATTCAGAGACATTCAGGTTGCTGTGCCTGAGGTGGGGCACACCAGACGTGAATCTGCTGGCCTCACTGAAACTGTTACCACGTCTGCTTTGCAGAGTGGAAGCAGAGGGGATCCCAGTGATACTGGTTGCCCCAGATTGTCCTTAGCGTCCTTGGTACGCAGACCTGGTGCGTCTGGTGGCAGATGCTCCCTGGCGACTGCCGTTGCGAGAGGACCTTCTGTCTCAAGGTCCGATTCTCCATCCTGCTTTACCATCGCTGGCTTTAACGGCATGGCTATTGAGAGCCAGGTGTTAAAGAACCAGGGTCTGTCGGTTTCGGTGATCCTAACTATGTTGAGAGCACAGAAATCTTCTTCTCTCAAGATATACCATCGTACCTGGAAGGCCTACATCTCTATGTGTGAGGAGAAAAGATGGCATCTGCATTCCTTTTACATATCCAGGATCCTGCTGTTTCTTCAACAAGGAGTAGACCAGAAATTGGCATTAAGCACCATCAAAGGGCAAATTTCAGCCTTAGCTGTCTTGTTATAGCAACCCCTGGCATCGTACTCTTTAGTGAGTACCTTCGTTCAGGGGGTACGACATGTAGTCCCTCCGGTGCATCCACCGTTACCCCTATGGGATTTGAACCTGGTGTTGACGGCGCTTCAAAAAACGCTGTTTGAAAATATCAGGGAGATTCCCCTGTTGACTCTTTCCCAGAAAGTGGTCTTTCTAGTGGCCATAACCTTGGCCAGGAGGGTTTCAGAACTGGCTGCCTTGTCCTGCAAGTCGCCCTATCTGGTTATCCACAAGGATAAGGTGGTGTTGCATCTGCAACTGTCTTTTCTACCGAAAGTGGTCTCAGCTTTTCATATCAATGAGGACATTGTATTGCCATCTCTGTGTCTTAAGCCGAAGCACCCTAAGGAGGTGGCCCTTCACGCTCTAGACGTGGTTCGGGCTCTGAAGGTGTATTTGTCTGCCACGGCTCCTTTTCGGAAGTCAGACTCACTGTTTGTTTCGGTAGCTGGTCCAAAGAAAGCCATGGCAGTCTCGTTGGCCACCATTTCCAGGTGGATCAGACAGATTGTAGTACAAGCCTATGCTTTGAAGGGGCAGGTGCCCCCCTTTCCGGTCACGGCCCACTCCACAAGGTCAGTTGGAATGTCTTGGGCTTTCTGACACCAAGCGGCGGTCGCTCAGGTGTATAAAGGGGCGACCTGGTCATCTGTCCATGCGTTTACCAAGTTCTACAAGGTAGACGTCAGTGCATCGGCTGATGCCTGTTTTGGCCGCAAAGTTTTGCAGGCGGCCGTATAGTTGCAATTGAATATGCAATATATTTCCCTTTTTCCTGGTTTTTGATAAAAACACAGTACTGCCAAGTTAATGCGCTATTGCAATACATTCCGCAGTTTTTTTGTGCGGTTATGGGTTGTCACTCCTGTTGAGGGTACCCTGGTTTTTGTGGTGTTTTTTTTCCACGCACTGTTGTTTTTTGTAGGTAAAGTTTCACTAGTTCCCACTTGCCACCCCTCGTTTGGCACTGCTTGGGGACGTCCCATTTGTTACAGAGAGGAAGAGAAGGGTCGAATGGAAGTATCGGGTAGTCGCTCACACCAACCCCATATATAGTTCCATACAGCCCTATAATAGATTGGACTATACCGGTACTTGGTAATAGAAAAACATCAATAGAATTTAAAATCGATATAATATTTAATCAAAATATAAAACAAGACAATAATGAAATATCACTTGAAGAAGTACAATGGTATGCACATCACAGTTGAGGTATTCCTGACGGGTTCTCCATAGGGAACATTCAACCGTAGAGGATGTACAATAATTTTCCTCGACTAGTTTCGCGGGAACAGGCCCGCTTCTTCAGGAGGATATCTATACAAAAGTATCACAATCATTAAATAATACACACATATAAAACTATAAGCAATACAATTATCATGGTGTTATTAATTTTACATATACAATTCCCCATATGCAAAAAAGGAGATCCGCTCACCCCACTTCAAGGAACAGGCTGCAGGCAAGGAAGTCCACAAAAGTCCCCCCACGGTGAACATGGGGATTGGTAAGCGCCGCGGCTCTAGATAAATAATGTTATAATCATTTATCAATTAGGTAGAAGTATATCTTGGATTAAGGAAGGGGAGGGGGAGAGGGGCGGGAGGAGAAAGAAAGAATTGTGTTTTAAGGGTGAAACCGTGATTTTGAGAGAAAAAGGGGGGGGAGGGGAGGGATGGAAAAAAGGAAGAGAAAAGGGGGGGGGGGGGAAGAGGGGGGAAGATGAAAGGGAAAAGGGGGGGGGGGGGGGAAGGGGGGGGAAAGGGGGGAGAGGAAAGGGGGGTAGAGAGGGAGAGAAAAAGGGGGGGGGGAAGGGGGAGAGAAGGAGTGAGGGTAGAAATAGATTGAAGTGGCTACATATAGTTCCAGAGGTATAAGATCAAAAAGTGATTTAAACCATAATATCTCATATAGATATAAGTGTAAAAATTCAAACGTGAGTAGTCAAATGTATCCATGTGAATTAAATAATAGAAAAATAAATTTAGAAAGGAACCCTTCTCCCAAGTAAGCATCCTTAATTCCAAAGGGGGGTTAAAATAAATAAAAGCGAATCGGCTTACCAAAGAGCCAATCAGGGGATCGTGTAGAACAAGACACCAAAATGGTTAAGCAGGCTTGCAAGGATATTGTACCATTCGCTGAGTATCAGATACCAGGTCCACTGTTAGATAGCTTAATGGCCATCAATACTGCAAAGGGGATGTAAAACATTTAAGTATAAAGAAGGTAGAAAGACCGCAGGCATTACCAAGCCGATGCGTCAAAAAGAGAGTTTACACGGAATTCGTAAGTGAGTAAATAGCATCTTATATAGTGGTTACCTGTCAGCGGGACAATATCCTAATGCCGCCCTAATGGAGTCCGTGCGCACCTGTCTATTCGGCGGTCAATTCGACCGTTTAAATAGGCTCCCCAACACACACGGCGTCTGGCGTCCACCGGAAGTCGGCGCCGTCCGACGTCATGTGGCGCGCCTCTCCGCACCGCGCAGGCGTACTAAACGGTCGCTACTGCGCAGGTGCGTCCGCTCGGCGGTCTAATAGGGTGCCCGAACGGGTTACCTAGCAGTCACCACGTCGGACGTACGTCAAGTCCCGGCGGCGCCCGAACGTCATGTGGCCTGTTTCCCCACACTGCGCAGGTGCAGTGCTAGACTGCTACTGCGTTAGTGCGCAAGGGGATAACCCCAATGGATCCTTGATCCAAAGGTTAACCCTTGCAAGTCGGGCGAATAAATCGTCCAGACCAGGGGAAACACATGTCCACCAAGGGGAGAACAAGGACACTCCATACTACCCATAAGACACTGTCCCTCAATTCTAGGGGTCAGAGCACATCTCCCAACACATAGGAATATTATGACACGGGAAACAAAAAACGTATCCAAAAAACATATAACATATTATACATCATTTTTAATATACAAAAATATACATATTATAACCAGGGGATCTAGTCCCCCAGAAAGCTGAGACAGGCACGTACACCAGAGAATCATTTAGGAAATTTAGGGGAGGGGGAATTTGGGGGAGGAAGGGGAGGATGGGGTGGGGGGAAGGGGGATAGGTTTTTTATTGGTGGCATATATAGCGTCACCTATTATAAAAACGGTTTGTAAGAAAATTGTCTCATTGAGACCTGGTGGTAGGGTGGCATTGAGTCGTTCGATCCACAGGGTTTCCTCTGTAGGATCGTTCGATCCCAATTTCCACCTCTAGGATTTGGAAAGACTACCTCGAGAACAAAGAATTGGATCACTGTGGTATCAAAGCGATGGTAAAAACCAATATGTCTACCAATTGTGGTAAGTTTCCCACTTTCTGAATAATATAAGTGGTCACCAATCCTCTGTCTAAACTCTCGAATAGTCTTTCCAATATAAAAGGCTCCACATTTACAGGTCATAAAATATATGACCCCCTTCGTACTGCAATCGGAAAACGTACGAGGTAGAAAGACTTCTCCATTAGGTAAAGTAAATTGGTTACCCTCCAGGACCCATGGGCAACGGGGGCAGTTGTTACATTTAAATGTACCTCTGGAATGTCTATGCATAGGACTAGTAGATGTATAGTGACTATGCATTAAACGATCCCGAAGGGAGCATGCTCTTCGGAAGACTAATTCGGGGGTAGGCCGTATGTATTTAGCTAGGACATGATGCTCCGTGAGTAAATGCCAGTTTTTTGTGAGGATATTCCGAAGAATTTTATGGTGGGCAGAATATGTTGTGATGAATCTCAATGATTCATTACTTGTCGTTTTAGGTCGTTTATGTAATAATGTGTCTCTAGGATGGGACACGGCCTTATTAAAGGCTTTCCTCAAATTTGTGGGAGTGTAGCCCCTGGCTAATAAACGGTCACGTAAGGCATCAGCTTGAGATGCCTTACGTGACTTACGCTGACTTTAAAGTCCAAGCTGATGCCTTACGTGACCGTTTATTACATAAACGACCTAAAACGACAAGTAATGAATCATTGAGATTCATCACAACATATTCTGCCCACCATAAAATTCTTCGGAATATCCTCACAAAAAACTGGCATTTACTCACGGAGCATCATGTCCTAGCTAAATACATACGGCCTACCCCCGAATTAGTCTTCCGAAGAGCATGCTCCCTTCGGGATCGTTTAATGCATAGTCACTATACATCTACTAGTCCTATGCATAGACATTCCAGAGGTACATTTAAATGTAACAACTGCCCCCGTTGCCCATGGGTCCTGGAGGGTAACCAATTTACTTTACCTAATGGAGAAGTCTTTCTACCTCGTACGTTTTCCGATTGCAGTACGAAGGGGGTCATATATTTTATGACCTGTAAATGTGGAGCCTTTTATATTGGAAAGACTATTCGAGAGTTTAGACAGAGGATTGGTGACCACTTATATTATTCAGAAAGTGGGAAACTTACCACAATTGGTAGACATATTGGTTTTTACCATCGCTTTGATACCACAGTGATCCAATTCTTTGTTCTCGAGGTAGTCTTTCCAAATCCTAGAGGTGGAAATTGGGATCGAACGATCCTACAGAGGGAAACCCTGTGGATCGAACGACTCAATGCCACCCTACCACCAGGTCTCAATGAGACAATTTCTTACAAACCGTTTTTATAATAGGTGACGCTATATATGCCACCAATAAAAAACCTATCCCCTTCCCCCCACCCCATCCTCCCCTTCCCTCCCCCAAATTCCCCCTCCCCTAAATTTCCTAAATGATTCTCTGGTGTACGTGCCTGTCTCAGCTTTCTGGGGGACTAGATCCCCTGGTTATAATATGTATATTTTTGTATATTAAAAATGATGTATAATATGTTATATGTTTTTTGGATAAGTTTTTTGTTTCCCGTGTCATAATATTCCTATGTGTTGGGAGATGTGCTCTGACCCCTAGAATTGAGGGACAGTGTCTTATGGGTAGTATGGAGTGTCCTTGATTTTTCTCCCCTTGGTGGACATGTGTTTCCCCTGGTCTGGACGATTTATTCGCCCGACTTGCAAGGGTTAACCTTTGGATCAAGGATCCATTGGGGTTATCCCCTTGCGCACTAACGCAGTAGCAGTCTAGCACTGCACCTGCGCAGTGTGGGGAAACAGACCACATGACGTTCGGGCGCCGCCGGGACTTGACGTACGTCCGACGTGGTGACTGCTAGGTAACCCGTTCGGGCACCCTATTAGACCGCCGAGCGGACGCACCTGCGCAGTAGCGACCGTTTAGTACGCCTGCGCGGTGCGGAGAGGCGCGCCACATGACGTCGGACGGCGCCGACTTCCGGTGGACGCCAGACGCCGTGTGTGTTGGGGAGCCTATTTAACGGTCGAATTGACCGCCGAATAGACAGGTGCGCACGGACTCCATTAGGGCGGCATTAGGATATTGTCCCCGCTGACAGGTAACCACTATATAAGATGCTATTTACTCACTTACGAATTCGTGTAAACTCTCTTTTTGACGCATCGGCTTGGTAATGCCTGCGGTCTTTCTACCTTCTTTATACTTAAATGTTTTACATCCCCTTTGCAGTATTGATGGCCATTAAGCTATCTAACAGTGGACCTGGTATCTGATACTCAGCGAATGGTACAATATCCTTGCAAGCCTGCTTAACCATTTTGGTGTCTTGTTCTTACACGATCCCCTGATTGGCTCTTTGGTAAGCCGATTCGCTTTTATTTATTTTAACCCCCCTTTGGAATTAAGGATGCTTACTTGGGTGAAGGGTTCCTTTCTAAATTTCTTTTTCTATTATTTAATTCACATGGATACATTTGACTACTCACGTTTGAATTTTTACACTTATATCTATATGAGATATTATGGTTTAAATCACTTTTTGATCTTATACCTCTGGAACTATATGTAGCCACTTCAATCTATTCTACCCTCACTCCTTCTTCTCTCCCCCTTTCCCCCCCCCCCTTTTTTTCTCCCTCTCTACCCCCCTTTCCTCTCCCCCCTTTTCCCCCCCCTTCCCCCCCCCTTTTCCCTTTCATCTTCCCCCCTTCCCCCCCCCCTTCTTTTCCCCCCCTTCCCCTCCCCCCCCCCCTCCCCCCCCCCCTTTTCTCTTCCTTTTTTCCATCCCTCCCCTCCCCCCCCTTTTTCTCTCAAAATCACGGTTTCACCCATTAAAACACAATTCTTTCTTTCTCCTCCCGCCCCTCTCCCCCTCCCCTTCCTTAATCCAAGATATACTTCTACCTAATTGATAAATGATTATAACATTATTTATCTAGAGCCGGCGCTTACCAATCCCCCATGTTCACCGTGGGGGGACTTTTGTGGACTTCCTTGCCTGCAGCCTGTTCCTTGAAGTGGGGTGAGCGGATCTCCTTTTTTTGCATATGGGGAATTGTATATGTAAAATTAATAACACCATGATAATTGTATTGCTTATAGTTTTATATGTGTGTATTATTTAATGATTGTGATACTTTTGTATAGATATCCTCCTGAAGAAGCGGGCCTGTTCCCGCGAAACTAGTCGAGGAAAATTATTGTACATCCTATACGGTTGAATGTTCCCTATGGAGAACCCGTCAGGAATACCTCAACTGTGATGTGCATACCATTGTACTTCTTCAAGTGATATTTCATTATTGTCTTGTTTTATATTTTGATTAAATATTATATCGATTTTAAATTCTATTGATGTTTTTCTATTACCAAGTACCGGTATAGTCCAATCTATTATAGGGCTGTATGGAACTATATATGGGGTTGGTGTGAGCGACTACCCGATACTTCCATTCGACCCTTCTCTTCCTTTTAAAAAACTACAAATTCTGGATGATGGTACGTTATACAATATTTATAATGATTTAGACCAGAGGCGATACTCATAATATGTGATTTAGGATAGGGTGGATAACACACCCATTTACTCATTCACCTAATTGGGGAACTTAATTGGTGATTGATTGTTGGAGTGCCTCTAATATTTATCACATTGTAATGACAATTATTGTTATATATATTTCCTTTTCTGTTTAGTCACGTCGCCATAGAAAAATTTAGAGATTGTCTCTTTCCTTATCCCTCCCCCACCTTCCCGTCATGGATACCCTAAATACTGATTGGGGAGAATTTATGACAAATCTGAAAACTGCTTGCCTGAATGAACATAAAGTTGAGGATGATTTGAAAACCTATTTCTATAAGATCTATGGATTATTGAAACGTAAATCTCATCTACATTGGCATATTGAATACTTTAAGATGTACGTTACCGACTGTATTTGCCCTATAGGTTTGCGAAACCAAATTTTTCCAACCCTAAAAGACCCCTCACCGGATTTTAGGAAAAACTGGGAAAACATCCTGACTAATTGTAGTCTTGATCTCATGAAAACTTTGATTAATCAATATAGTTTGGATATGACCTTATTAGATAAAGAGATTGAACGACTGAATACCGATTATATATATCTGAAGGACAACCCATCTTTTGATCCTAAATGGAAGGAATTAAGAGATCGGTTGGAAACTCTGAATAAATCTATTATCACAAAAAAACAGATCAAATTTAATAGAGATAAATCCGCCTTTACTGAAGGCTATGCATACCGTTGGTCAAATAGGAACTTGGGGAGAAAACCTCCTCTTCGATATAATACCTTTAGTAATCCAACAATGGAGATAGAATCTGACTCCTCTTTGACATCAACTTACTCATTACCAAGTAATCCTAGACCTTCGGTCACCCCAACAGCAAATTCTACTCGTAAAAGATTACGTTATGGTGGTGGTACCCCACCTGTGAACCCTAAAAAAGATAAGAAGGGTTCTAAACCCCCTAAACCGACACGTACACCTGCAACACAAATACCTATTGAGGTCACTCCCTCAATAGAGGGGGCTACGGGCCACTCCACACTTCATGGTACTATCCCAAAGGTCTTGAATTCAACATTAATGACTAACAAACATACCAAAATAAATGAGGACATGATTTTTTTAGATCTAAAAAAACAACAAGGGAATCTGGATTCCTATATTCTCAAACCAGCACCAGCACTACCACACATTCCCAACCCGATACTAACCGTAATATCGTAAATCTGACCCCCTATTGTTTGTCAGACGAACAGGTGTCAGTACTCCATTTGGGCCTAGGGTTTTGCCCACTGGATAGACTAAAAGTTAATGAAACAATAAAAGATTTGTATTTGTTTGCACGGAATCTCACATTTAAGTTTTTATTTGACAAAGATCGCACCAATTTGAATCTAGAACGCGAACTTACAGAACGCACTAAACACTTTAGTATGGCGGAATTTCGGGCATTACGGGATCTTATGCTCCTCTATGATGAAGGAGCCATTGAAGACCCTACTTCACAAACTACACCCCCTTCCAACACAGCCTCATCCACCCACATAGAACACTTAGAGGTGGGCTCTAAGAAATTTAAACTACGCTCTCGTAGATTCCCTGACCTCATGATATGCCCTACCATCTGGAATTTTCTTCAAACTACAATAAGAGATCTGAAACGACAGCATTGGCATGATGTTACCCCTAATCTTGATGTTGGACAGATTCAAGCATTAAAAACTTTACAAAAACATCCAGATTTGATCATTAAACAGTCGGACAAAGGTGGGAATATTGTCGTCATGACACACCACCAGTACCAGACCATGTGTATGACCATCCTTAATAACCCTATCTGGTATTGTCCGATTGACCAATCAGTACCTAACTCATTTCATCAGGAACTCTGTATTCTCTGCACTGGGGCATTTATGGCAGGCCTCATTGACAGAGATACATTAGACTTCCTGATCCCTAAATTTCCGATGGTTCCTACCTTCTACGCTCTTCCCAAGACACACAAAAATTTACCATTACCCCCTGGTAGGCCAATTGTCTCGGGGATTGACTCACTGACAGACCATGCCAGTAAACTGGTAGATGCCTATTTAATGCCACATGTGCGAAGACTCCCTTCTTACATTAAGGACACGACGGATTTGTTGCAACAACTGGAGGGGATCCAGATCCCTCCGGATGCCCTGCTCGTGGCGATCGATATCGAGGCTCTTTACTCGAGTATCCCCCACGGGCAGGGCATCCGGACGGCTGGATCCTTTTTGTATGAGCAGGAGATCAATACATGGCCATTTAATGAATTCATTTTAGCATTGTTGGAATTTATATTAACAAAGAATTACTTTACCTTTAATGACCAATTATATTTGCAAACCCAAGGCGTTGCCATGGGGACTTCTTGTGCCCCAGCATACGCAAATTTATTTTTGGGAGGTTGGGAGAGACAAATTCACTCTGATGATAAACTTGCTCCATTTTTGGAGGACGCTCTACTATGGTATCGTTATTTAGATGATTTATTTATAGTATGGACTGGAACTAAGGAAAGATTCCTCCAGTTCATGCAAGAATTAGATAACAATGAATTTAATTTGAAATTTACGTTTACCCTCGATACAGAGCGGATTCCATTTTTGGATCTCTTCATCATAAAACAGCCCGATGGCACTTTATATACGGATCTCTATCGCAAACCCACCGCAGGCAATACTTTATTGTTTGCTACCAGCGCCCATCCGGAACCCTTGGTGCGCAGCATCCCGTTTGCACAGTTTCTGCGATTACGCAGAAACTGCAGCCGAGACGCTGACTTTAAAGTCCAAGCTGATGCCTTACGTGACCGTTTATTAGCCAGGGGCTACACTCCCACAAATTTGAGGAAAGCCTTTAATAAGGCCGTGTCCCATCCTAGAGACACATTATTACATAAACGACCTAAAACGACAAGTAATGAATCATTGAGATTCATCACAACATATTCTGCCCACCATAAAATTCTTCGGAATATCCTCACAAAAAACTGGCATTTACTCACGGAGCATCATGTCCTAGCTAAATACATACGGCCTACCCCCGAATTAGTCTTCCGAAGAGCATGCTCCCTTCGGGATCGTTGAATGCATAGTCACTATACATCTACTAGTCCTATGCATAGACATTCCAGAGGTACATTTAAATGTAACAACTGCCCCCGTTGCCCATGGGTCCTGGAGGGTAACCAATTTACTTTACCTAATGGAGAAGTCTTTCTACCTCGTACGTTTTCCGATTGCAGTACGAAGGGGGTCATATATTTTATGACCTGTAAATGTGGAGCCTTTTATATTGGAAAGACTATTCGAGAGTTTAGACAGAGGATTGGTGACCACTTATATTATTCAGAAAGTGGGAAACTTACCACAATTGGTAGACATATTGGTTTTTACCATCGCTTTGATACCACAGTGATCCAATTCTTTGTTCTCGAGGTAGTCTTTCCAAATCCTAGAGGTGGAAATTGGGATCGAACGATCCTACAGAGGGAAACCCTGTGGATCGAACGACTCAATGCCACCCTACCACCAGGTCTCAATGAGACAATTTCTTACAAACCGTTTTTATAATAGGTGACGCTATATATGCCACCAATAAAAAACCTATCCCCTTCCCCCCACCCCATCCTCCCCTTCCCTCCCCCAAATTCCCCCTCCCCTAAATTTCCTAAATGATTCTCTGGTGTACGTGCCTGTCTCAGCTTTCTGGGGGACTAGATCCCCTGGTTATAATATGTATATTTTTGTATATTAAAAATGATGTATAATATGTTATATGTTTTTTGGATAAGTTTTTTGTTTCCCGTGTCATAATATTCCTATGTGTTGGGAGATGTGCTCTGACCCCTAGAATTGAGGGACAGTGTCTTATGGGTAGTATGGAGTGTCCTTGATTTTTCTCCCCTTGGTGGACATGTGTTTCCCCTGGTCTGGACGATTTATTCGCCCGACTTGCAAGGGTTAACCTTTGGATCAAGGATCCATTGGGGTTATCCCCTTGCGCACTAACGCAGTAGCAGTCTAGCACTGCACCTGCGCAGTGTGGGGAAACAGACCACATGACGTTCGGGCGCCGCCGGGACTTGACGTACGTCCGACGTGGTGACTGCTAGGTAACCCGTTCGGGCACCCTATTAGACCGCCGAGCGGACGCACCTGCGCAGTAGCGACCGTTTAGTACGCCTGCGCGGTGCGGAGAGGCGCGCCACATGACGTCGGACGGCGCCGACTTCCGGTGGACGCCAGACGCGCCGTGTGTGTTGGGGAGCCTATTTAACGGTCGAATTGACCGCCGAATAGACAGGTGCGCACGGACTCCATTAGGGCGGCATTAGGATATTGTCCCCGCTGACAGGTAACCACTATATAAGATGCTATTTACTCACTTACGAATTCGTGTAAACTCTCTTTTTGACGCATCGGCTTGGTAATGCCTGCGGTCTTTCTACCTTCTTTATACTTAAATGTTTTACATCCCCTTTGCAGTATTGATGGCCATTAAGCTATCTAACAGTGGACCTGGTATCTGATACTCAGCGAATGGTACAATATCCTTGCAAGCCTGCTTAACCATTTTGGTGTCTTGTTCTTACACGATCCCCTGATTGGCTCTTTGGTAAGCCGATTCGCTTTTATTTATTTTAACCCCCCTTTGGAATTAAGGATGCTTACTTGGGTGAAGGGTTCCTTTCTAAATTTCTTTTTCTATTATTTAATTCACATGGATACATTTGACTACTCACGTTTGAATTTTTACACTTATATCTATATGAGATATTATGGTTTAAATCACTTTTTGATCTTATACCTCTGGAACTATATGTAGCCACTTCAATCTATTCTACCCTCACTCCTTCTTCTCTCCCCCTTTCCCCCCCCCCTTTTTTCTCCCTCTCTACCCCCCTTTCCTCTCCCCCCTTTTCCCCCCCTTCCCCCCCCCTTTTCCCTTTCATCTTCCCCCCTTCCCCTCCCCCCCCCCCTTTTCTCTTCCTTTTTTCCATCCCTCCCCCCCCCCCCCTTTTTCTCTCAAAATCACGGTTTCACCCATTAAAACACAATTCTTTCTTTCTCCTCCCGCCCCTCTCCCCCTCCCCTTCCTTAATCCAAGATATACTTCTACCTAATTGATAAATGATTATAACATTATTTATCTAGAGCCGGCGCTTACCAATCCCCCATGTTCACCGTGGGGGGACTTTTGTGGACTTCCTTGCCTGCAGCCTGTTCCTTGAAGTGGGGTGAGCGGATCTCCTTTTTTTGCATATGGGGAATTGTATATGTAAAATTAATAACACCATGATAATTGTATTGCTTATAGTTTTATATGTGTGTATTATTTAATGATTGTGATACTTTTGTATAGATATCCTCCTGAAGAAGCGGGCCTGTTCCCGCGAAACTAGTCGAGGAAAATTATTGTACATCCTCTACGGTTGAATGTTCCCTATGGAGAACCCGTCAGGAATACCTCAACTGTGATGTGCATACCATTGTACTTCTTCAAGTGATATTTCATTATTGTCTTGTTTTATATTTTGATTAAATATTATATCGATTTTAAATTCTATTGATGTTTTTCTATTACCAAGTACCGGTATAGTCCAATCTATTATAGGGCTGTATGGAACTATATATGGGGTTGGTGTGAGCGACTACCCGATACTTCCATTCGACCCTTCTCTTCCTTTTAAAAAACTACAAATTCTGGATGATGGTACGTTATACAATATTTATAATGATTTAGACCAGAGGCGATACTCATAATATGTGTTACAGAGAGGAGCTGTGTCGGTCGGTGAATATAAGAGAAAATAGGATTTTTTGTGCTCACCGTAAAATCCTTTTCTCTGTAATTCACCGACCGACACAGCACCCGCCCCTCCTTTTATCTTTGTTATACTGCTTGTTGACGTACTGAGGTCTGTCTGGCAGACGGGAGGGTTGTAGCCCAAGGTACTGCCCCGTGGGCAGAACTAAGAGTTCTGAGTGTTGTGTTACAACTATGCCTAGTATTCTCCTAGTGATAAGGCTAACAACCCATTTGTTACAAAGAGGAGCTGTGTCGGTCAGTGAATTACAGAGAAAAGGATTTTACGGTGAGTACAAAAAATCCTATTTTTGCTTGCATACTTGCGTAGCCCCTTGAACGCCTACAGAGCACCGCTGGTTCCAAGGACAAAGTACAGGAAGAGGCCATGGAGGAAGAAGAAGAGGGGGGGGTGGAGGAGAGAGGTGTGTCACAGTCACCAGAAGTAGCATTTTGGAGGCGTGGTGGCGGAACAACCTCAAACACTACTGCACCTTGTCCTGCATCCTTCCCAGCTGCCAGAAGAGTCGCCCAATGCGTCGTGAAAGATAGGTAACGTCCCTGTCCATGCCTGCTGGATCATGATTCAGCGGTAATATGCACCTTACCACTGACCGCCCTGTCCAGTGAGGCATGGACATTGCCTTCCACATGCTGGTAGAGAGCCGGAATCGCCTTCCCTGAGAAAAAGTGGCGTTTGGGAGCCTGCCACTGAGCAATTGCACAAACGCACGGAATGGGGCAGAGTCTACCAACTGAAAAGGCAGCAGTTGAAGTGCTAGCAATTTAGCTAAGCTAGCATTCAACCGCTGGGCATGTGGATGGCTGGGAGTGAACTTCTTTAGACGGTGCAGCAGCTGGGGCAGGGAAATTTGCCTGGTACAATCGGACATCACTGTACCGGTAGCAGATTGCCAGCAAGTACTTGGCTGTGACACACCTAATTCTATACCTTCATTCCTCTCAGTGAAGGTTTTCAGAGAGGACTGAAGGTATAGTGGGGTTGGAGATCCCAGCTGATGAGGAGCAAGGAGAGGTCCGCTTTGTTCTTTGGTGTGGGTCTTTTAGGTACGCTTGCCAATGAACTGCATGGCAGGTCGACATATCTCTGGTCAAACACGTGGTGCCCAAGTGGTTGATGTCTTGACCACACAAGATACGTTTGAGACATATGTTGCAAATAGCGGTGCGATCTGATGCACTTGTCTCAAAAAAGGCCCACACCAAAGAACTTTTGGATAACGCGCAGAGGCAGCGCCCTGCACAGGCAGAGCTCTGCGATGTGCTGCCCTTAAGCTGGCCCCTGGAGGGCATCCTGCCTTGTTGGAGATGTGCCTCCTCCTCCTCTTCCTCTCTCCTATCAGGCACCCAGTGACCTCATCATTCCCTCCCTTCTCATAACTGGAGCAAACCTGGCAGTATGCTGCAGCTGGGGGAACATGATTGCCAGATTGCTGTCCTTCTTGCACATCCCCTCTCTCTGGGCTCACGTTACTGCCTTCCTCTAGCTTGGTATCATCATCAGAGCCTTCAAAACGCTGAGCATCTTCCTGGAGCATGTACCCAACACTGTGTTCAATGAGTTCGGGGGACTCCTCAGGAGGACATGGTGGGGCTAGTGAAGGAGTGACTGATGCCATTGAGACGAGGGAAGAGGCCGCGTTGGCAGCTGCTTTGCCAATACCCTGAGCCTGGGTGAGAGAGGATGAGGAGGATGAGGACGGCTTGGTCATCCTCTCTACCAAGTCTAAGGCATGTTGTGGCACAACACGTCCAGCTACCCAAAATAAGGACAAGTGTGTCCCATGGCCATGTGCTGAATGAGGATGCACCATGTCCACGACCAGCACTGTTGTCTCTAGACACAGAGCCTGCTTGCCCTCTTTTATTGGTTTTGTGACTGTCTGCCTCTCCTTGTTGGCCTTCCAGACAATACTAATGGCCTGCAGGGAGATGTAGCTGCACAAAGCTGGGACGTATATACTGATAATACTGCAGCTAGCAGAATCAACGGCCTGCCTGTAGTATTATTACTATGATGAAAGTGGTCAGCCTTCGCGCCGCTAAGTGGTAATGAGTGACTAAAGTGGAACAAAATCCAAAATCAGAATTAATGAAACACAGATGCTGTGAAAAAGAACCTGAGTGATATAAAGTGCAAATGCTAACTAAAAAATGCAGCAGGACAAAATAGTGAACACAAACTATCAAATGGAGTAGCAAGATGGCCGGAGACAGCACTTCCGGTTTTCGCTTGTTTACCTCTATCTTTACCCTTTTCCAAAATGGCCGAACTGGCATTTCCGGTTCCGGTTCTCATTATACTTATGGACGCCAGAAACGTCCTATCAGCATCCCCATGAAGAAGTCACATGACGTAACGCGTAGGGAGTTTCCAGAGGACGAACCGGAAGTAGAGTAAGACGGGCGGAAGTCGCCATTACACCCTCTTCCTGATTGTGTTTGTTTTTTGCAATCAAAATGTGAGAGTCTTTACTGCTTCTTAATAAATCTACCTGCCGTTTTTTAAACTACTACACTATGGAAGTCTCCTGTTTTTCTCTCTCCCCCTCCTCTCTCTTATTTTGAGCCATACAGTGTGGAATAGAAGTGAAGATCCATATTACCTATTCTATAAGCTGGGACTGGCCCTCTAGTGGCTAAATTGTATCACTACATCCCTCCTTTGGATTTCCTGATGGCTAAAGAGAATCCTGGAGTTTCACTTCGTTTGAAGGTGAGAGTTCTGGGAGCCTTGAGGAGCGGACATTCTATCATTATTCTATCATTGATCCCTTCTCCATTTTTTATATTTTTATCCGTGCTGTTTTATGGACTATATTTTTCACGGCATTATATGTATGCACATATTTATATTAGTTTGAATTCGTGTATTTTATTTGAGTGGCACGATTTGCGCAGGACCCACCCCTCTATATCCATTATTACTATGATAACGCCAGCAATTGGGGTAACTTTAAGTGCACACTGTGCAAATGACACAATACACCGACTGTAATTACTGCAGCTGCCTGCGGTATAGGATCAGCAGAACACCAGCAATTGGGGTAGCTTTAGGTCCGGTTCACACTGAGGCAGCACGACTTACAGCGTGACTGCCTCAGGCGACCTGGACACGACCACTGCAGCGACTTGCAAAACGACTTCTGTATAGAAGTCAATGCAGGTCGCCTCAAGTCGCCCCAAAAGTCGTACAGGAACCTTTTTCTAAGTAGGAGCGACTTGAGTCACTCCAATTATAATGGTTCCATTGCACAGATCGGGAACGACTTGTCAGGTGGCTAAGTCGCCTGACGAGTCGCCCCTGTGTAAACCGCCTCTTAGGTGCACACTGTGCAAATGACAGTACACCGACTGTAATTACTGCAGCTGCCTGCCTGTGGTATAGGATCTGAAGAACACCAGCAATTGGGGTAGCTTTAGGTGCGCACTGTGCAGATGACACAATACACCAACTGTAATTACTGCAGCTGCTTGCCTGTGGTATAGGATCTGAAGAACACCAACAATTGTGGTATCTTTAGGTGCAAACTGTGTAGATTACACCGTACACTGACTGTAATTACTGAAGCGGCCTGCGGTATAGGATCAGCAGAACAGCAATTGGGGTAGAATTTGGAACAAGGATAGGTGGGGACTTTGGGATTTTAAAGGCACCAGATAAATTCAAAAAATGTAAAGGATAGGGTTTAATATTTTTTATATAAATGTATTCAAATATAGAAAAGACATACAAGATAGAATGATTAAAAAGATTTTTTGACACAGGAAATATATCCACACATATAGGGATCTACCTCAGCATTCACATCACAGATCAAGTGATATAATTCAAAATCTATGCAAGATCTATACATGAGATCTTGTCAACCAACAAACATATAGATAAATGTGTATAAATGCTATAGTGATGAGCTGATGGTAGCGTCCACAAAACTTGCCCGACATGTTTCGCGTTGTTAGAAAAAACGCTTCTTCTGGGGCATGAATAAAAACACTCTTAAAGATTAAGAAAGAAAACAAAATACATAAGTACAAAATGAGAATAAATTTTAAAACAGAAACATAAATATTTCTATATACATATTAATCAGAAAATATATATATCTATATATATATCTCAAAATAATATACAAAAAAATACAAAAACAAAAACTATAAACTATACTTGTCAGAGAGGGATCATGCGGGTATAGGGGGCCATATGTTCCGGCCATGTATGGGACACTGTGGGGGAATGCACATTATTAATATGAATATAAGACGAGGTGATGCATTAGTATATATAAAGATAGAACTAAAAATTAATTAAGGATTATAGATTAGGTGTCCTACCCCAAAACTTTCTGTAGATGGCGCTGATGGTACACAATAAAGATAGTATTTCACTATAATGTAGTAGTTTGTTCCATATAAGTAAAACTGGAAATAAACATATCATCAGTATGAGCAAGCGAGTTCCACAAAGGCATATACAGATTGGAGCTGTATGCAGAAGATATGAATTAAGCACTCACCGCGCTGGAAAAGTATAGCCAGTACTAGCCAGAAAGGTAGGAGATATGCTGATGTCCTTTTTATTTTGTGCAGTGGATAAAGCTGCACAAGCCAAGTCTATGGGGATACAACATATGTATTGATATTATAATTATCCCAGAAAAAGCAAAAGGGAGAGGGGTAGGGACTCAAATTAGTGTATATATAATTGAGGAGAATATGCTCACCTAGTGTGTGTATTGGCGTGAGGCATCCGCCATACACACGTGTAGTCTGCAAGATACAAAGACATCTCAGAGAGACGTCTCTCTAAGTAAGTGTATGCCCCGCCCACCGCTATGTGATTGGCGGAGCGCCAATCCGTAGGGTATGGTGGGCCGGCCGATGTCCCTGGGCGTACGTCAAACCACCGGACCGCCCACACCCCACACGCCTACGGCATACCCAGACGTGTATATGGGGCGGGACGCCGGGACAGACGACGCCCGGGGGAGGAGTCAAGAACGTCGAGTCAAAAGATGTAGATTTGGCCCGCATGAAGACTCCTAATGCGCCAAAGGAGAAAGTATCCTGTGGCGCTTACCGGCCGCAGTGTCCAGGAGGCCAGCACAGCGCCCCCCACCGCAGAATCCCCAAATTACAGAGCCATAGTAAAACATTGAAAAGGAACACAATAGGGGGACTCGTCAAGGATGTCCACTTTCGCCATTATTATTTGCTTTACTCATTGAACCTTTAGCACAAAGAATTAGGATGGAACCCACTATAACAGGTATTGAAATGGGTGGCTTTCATCATAAGCTCTGTTTATTCGCAGACGATATTCTCCTTTTTCTATCTTCTCCACATGTTTCGGCCCCAAATCTTATGGTTGTACTACAAGAATTTTCATTTATTTCGGGCCTTAAGGTCAATATTCAAAAATCTTCAGCATTAAACATTTCACTTGTCGAAAAAGATAAACAATCTTTACAAAATTCACTACCCTTTAAGTGGGTAGATCATAGCCTCCCATATCTGGGTGTGCAGTTTACTCCTAACCCCTCCGATTTATTTGCAGCTAATTACCCAGCTCTATTAAAAAATATTACAAGGTCGTTATCTAATTGGTCATCAATGCCGATATCATGGTTTGGGAAAATCAATATCATAAAAATGTCTGTTCTTCCGAAATTTTTATATTTATTCAGAACTCTCCCGATTCATATTCCTGCATATTTTCTTAGGCTGATTCAACAAAAAGTAACGAAATTTACTTGGGGAAAATAAAACCCAGACTTCACAAAAAAACACTTGTTCTCCCCAAAGCTTTGGGTGGTTTGGGATTCCCAGACTTTAACATATATTATAAGGCAGCTCAATTATCTCAATTAACAAAATATCACTCTTCTACAGAGATTCCTTTATGGGTCCTCATTGAAGCTGTAGACTGTGATCCTCTTCCTATAAACAATATATTATGGTTACAACCTGCGGATCGTAAGTCTATAAATAACCCCATTTCTAAGCACTCTCTATCTATATGGGATAGGTATAGAAATTCACATGGTCTGCAATCTCCACAAAATCTGCTATTATCTTTCCACAAGAATCCGACTTTTTATTCAGCCTGGAAATATCCCAAAACCTTTAAAGCTTGGTCTAAGGCTGGTATCACTTGTCTATATAATTTAACTTCAACTACATCAATAAAATCTTTTACAGATCTATGTGAATTATATAAGCTTCCACAATCAGAAATATTCAGATATCTCCAAATCAAAGATTTTTATACTCCTCTTCTCAATTTAAATGTAAACTTACATAATATTTCTCAATTTGAAAGATTTTGTCTCAAGGAACCACATGCTAAAGGTCGTATTACATTATTGTATACACAATTGATATCTAATTCTAATACTGTTATACCTAAATATGTGGCCAAGTGGGAAAAAGATTTGGATTGTACGATCGATTCTAGGTCTTGGTCCAACATATGGTCTTTCACAAAATCTTCCTTTATAAATATATTGGCGTCTGAATCATCATATAAAGTTCTCACACGCTGGTATTTGGTTCCTGCGAGAATCGCCAAATTCTCAACGGACAGCACTGGCCTCTGCTTTCGTGGCTGTCCAGAAAAAGGTATCTATATACATACCTGGTGGCATTGCTCAATTGTACAATCATTTTGGAAAAATATCTTTCTGATAATTACAAAATTTTTTGATCGTCCAATTTTTCCAGACCCAATTATAGCTCTCCTTAATTTAAAACCAGCCTTTCTGAATCAGAAACAATTCAAATTAGTTCTTACACTCCTGATAGCCGCAAAGCAGACTATAGCCAATGCGTGGAAAACAGATGTGGTGAATATTGCAGAAACCAAACGTAGAATGAATCAATCTTTCATCCATGCTAAAATGGACGCTATAGATAAAAACCAGATGACAAAGTTTGATATCATATGGAAACCCTGGATTAAATATTATACGTCAGATAATATTGACAACCGAGTTTTATTGTTATGGTGATTAAGATTTTTTATAGAATTACAACATTAGATGATATATAAAACCTCCTCCGGAGAATTATTCCCTCCCCTTCCCCTCCTATATACCTTTTATGTTCTTCCCTTACTATATAAAACTTACTATAAACATACTTTAGAAGTTATGGTCAAAACTTTAAAATCATATATTTTCTTTTAGACATATTTATATTTTCTTGGGATTAAAATGTTTAAAACTCAGCTATAAGAATGTTTTCAAATTCTAAAATATATAAGGCCATTTATTGTCATTCCCACGAGAATATCTTGAAATTCTTCTTTGCTTTGTATCATCCGTACTTCAATATGTCTACTTTTTATTTCTGGTATCACATAATTTGTCTTATATTCTGTACATGTAATTTATTTTAACATAAAATAAAAAATTTTGAACGAGAAAAGGAACACAATATAATATAATATTAGTTTAACCGGTTCCCGACCAGCGCACGACGATGTACGTCGACAGAATGGCACGGGCAGGCATATTGGCGTACAGGTACGTCCAATCTTCAATGCCGCCCTGCCATCGGGAGCGCGCCGGCGGCGGCGCGCTCAAGCGCTGGTCGGGACCCCCGTGAGTCCGGTCGCGGGACCCGCGGACTCGATCGCCGCGGGCATCCCCGCGATCGTCTCACGGGACGGCTGAATGGAGGAAATGCCATGTATACAGCATTTCTCCATTCTGCCTAGCAACTAGTGACGCTGATCTCTGCTCCATGTGAATGAAAGCCCAACCCCCCACAGTTAGTAACACACCCCTAGGAACACTTAACCCCCACACTGCCACCCACTGGTTAACCCTTTCACTGCCAGTGTCATTTACACAGGAATCACTGCATTTATATAGCAGTGATTACTGTATAAATGACAATGGTCCCAAAAATGTCCCATGGGTCCCCCACAATGTCGCAGTCACAATAAAAATCGCTGATCGCCGCCATTACTAGTAAAAAAAAAATCATAAAAAATTATTAATAAAAATGCTATAAAACTATCCCTATTTTGTAAACGCTATAACTTTTGCGCAAACCAATCAATAATCGCTTATTGCGATTTTTTTTACCAAAAATATGTAGAAGAATACGTATCGGCCTAAACTGAGGGAAAAAAATGTTTTTATATATATTTTTGGGGGATATTTATTATAACAAAAAGTAAAAAATAATGCGTTTTTTTCAAAATTGTCGCTCTATTTTTGTTTATAGCGCAAAAAATAAAAACCGCAGGGGTGATCAAATACCACCAAACGAAAGCTCTATTTGTGGGAAAAAAAGGACATCAATTTTGTTTGGGAGCCATGTCGCACGACCGCGCAATTGTCAGTTAAAGCGACGCAGTGCCGAATCGCAAAAAGTGGTTTGTTCTTTAACCAGCAAAATGGTCCGATCTGTAAGTGGTTAAAACACAAGGGGGATCTTGGTACAAATATACAGCTATATAATCCCAATGGACATAGGAGAGATGGGAATAGTAGTATTAAGGATGGAAGGAATGAATACAAAAGAAAAGAGGGAGAGGAAAAAAGGGAAAGAAGGGTGAAGTGAGGAAAGATGGTGAAGTGTAATTGAGTATATAGGTCTGTTATCACTAAGAAGGAATATCAAAAAAATTATGGGTAAGAATAAAAAGTAACAGGTCCAATATAAACTCACAAAAGTCCCAATTGTGATTCGTTTGCTCCTGAAGGAAGGTGCGTGCTATCGCGACGCCCTGCTCGTGTGGGATGCTGGAGTACAATGCCTCCACATCCAAGGTCATGAGCAGGGCGTCGGGAGGCACAACCATTCCTTCAATATGTCTTAAAAAATCCATAGTGTCCTTGACGTAGGAGGGTAATGCATATACATGTGGACTTAATATAGAGTCCACCAGTCTACTTGCATTCTCCGTAAGGGTTCCTATGCCTGATATGATGGGCCTACCAGGAGGATTTACAGGATGTTTATGGATCTTAGGGAGTACGTAGAATGTAGCAAGTCTAGGAAATTTAGTGTTTAAAAAAAACGATTCGACAATTTAGGGCACGAATAAAGGACCACGTCTACTTCTCATCAGGGGGCAAAATGGTGACATCTATTAGTAGACACCTCGACCTCTGCCATAGATTTAACACATCAGTAATATCATTCATCGCATTGGATGTGATACCACCCAATCCCCGTGGTGGAGATTGGGATAAATCCATTTTAAGAAAGGAAACTCTGTGGATCGAAAAACTTAATGCAAATTTCCCTCCAGGAATAAATGAATCGCAGTCCTACAAACCTTTTTTATAAATAATCTTGCGCCCCCCCTTTTTCCATTATAGCTTTTTTTGTTTTTCTTTAAAACTTAGGATATAACATTACCGGTAATTCTTTAGTGCATCCCCTTTGATATTCCTTCTTAGTAATAGCAGACCTATATACTCAATTACACTTCACCATCTTTCCTCACTTCACCCTTCTTTCCCTTTTTTCCTCTCCCTCTTTTCTTTTGCATTCATTCCTTCCATCCTTAATACTACTATTCCCATCTCTCCTATGTCCATTGGGATTATATAGCTGTATATTTGTACCAAGATCCCCCTTGCGTTTTAAACTATTATTATATTATATTGTGTTCCTTTTCAATGTTTTACTATGGCTCTGTCATTTGGGGATTCTGCGGTGGGGGGCACTGTGCTGGCCTCCTGGACACTGTGCGGCCGGTAAGCGCCACAGGATACTTTCTCCTTTGGCGCATTAGGAGTCTTCATGCGGGCCAAATCTACATCTTTTGACTCGACGTTCTTGACTCCTCCCCCGGGCGTCGTCTGTCCCGGCGTCCCGTCCCCATATACACGTCTGGGTATGCCGTAGGCGTGTGGGGTGTGGGCGGTCCAGTGGTTTGACGTACGCCCAGGGACATCGACCGGCCCACCATACCCTACGGATTGGCGCTCTGCCAATCACATAGCGGTGGGCGGGGCATACACTTACTTAGAGAGACGCAATTACCAGCGTCTCTCTGAGATGTCTTTGTATCTTGCAGACTACACGTGTGTATGGCGGATGCCTCACGCCAATACACACACTAGGTGAGCATATTCTCCTCAATTATATATACACTAATTTGAGTCCCTACCCCTCTCCCTTTTGCCTTTTCTGGGATAATTATAATATCAATACATATGTTGTATCCCCATAGACTTGGCTTGTGCAGCTTTATCCACTGCACAAAATAAAAAGGACATCAGCATATCTCCTACCTTTCTGGCTGGTACTGGCTATACTTTTCCAGCGCGGTGAGTGCTTAATTCATATCTTCTGCATACAGCTCCAATCTGTATATGCATTTGTGGAACTCGCTTGCTCATACTGACGATATGTTTATTTCCAGTTTTACTTATATGGAACAAACTACTACATTATATTGAAATACTATCTTTATTGTGTACCATCAGCGCCATCTACAGAAAGTTGTGAGGTAGGACACCTAATCTATAATCCTTCATTAATCTTTAGTTCTATCTTTATATATACTAATGCATCACCTCGTCTTATATTCATATTAATAATGTGCATGCCCCCACAGTGTCCCATACATGGCCGGCACATATGGCCCCCTATACCCGCATAATCCCTCTCTGACAAGTATAGTTTATAGTTTTTGTTTTTGTATTTTTTTGTATATTATTTTGATATATATATATATATATATATATATATATATATATATATATATATATATTTTTTTTTTTTTCTGATTAATATGTATATAGAAATATTTATGTTTCTGTTTTAAAATTTATTCTCATTTTGTACTTATGTATTTTGTTTTCTTTCTTAATCTTTAAGAGTGTTTTTATTCACGCCCCAGAAGAAGTGTTTTTTCTAACAACGCAAAACATGTCGGGCAAGTTTTGTGGACGCTACATCAGCTCATCACTATAGCATTTATACACATTTATCTATATGTTTGTTGGTTGACAAGATCTCATGTATAGATCTTGCATAGATTTTGAATTATACCACTTGATCTGTGATGTGAATGCTGAGGTAGATCCCTATATGTGTGGATATATTTCCTGTGTCAAAAAATCTTTTTAATCATTCTATCTTGTATGTCTTTTCTATATTTGAATAAATTTATATAAAAAAATATTAAACCCTATCTTTTACATTTTTTTAATTTATCTGGTGCCTTTAAAATCCCAAAGTCCCCACCTATCCTTGTTCCAAATTTTATTCATTAAGGATGATGGTACCTCCCTATATGGATACATTTGAGATATCCACTGTTCAGCCACGAAGTGCTTTCTGATATCTCTTATTTTCATATTCTCCATTTAGCAATTGGGGTAGCTTTAGGTGCACACTGTGCAGATGACACAATACACCAACTGTAATCACTGGAGCTGCCTGCGGTATAGGATCAGCAGAACACCAGCAATTGGGGTAGCTTTAGGTGCACACTGTGCAGATGACACAGTACACCGACTGTAATTGCTACAGCTGCCTGCGAATAGAATCAGAACACCAGCAATTGAGGTAGCTTTAGGAGTACACTTTGCAGATGACACAATACACCGACTGTAATTGCTGCAGCAGCTGCCTGTGGTATAGGATCAGAAGAACACCAGCAATTGGGGTAGATTTAGCTGTACACTGTGCAGGTGGCACAATACACCCACTGTAATTGCTACAGCTGCCTGTGGTATAGGAGCAGCAGAACACCAGAAATTGGGGTAGCTTTAGCTGTACACTGTGCAGGTGGCACAATACACCAACTGTTATTGCTACAGCTGCCTGTGGTATAGGAGCAGCAGAACACCAGCATTTGGGATAGCTTTAGCTGTACATTGTGCAGGTGGCACAATACACCCACTGTAATTGCTACAGCTGCCTGAGGTATAGGACCAGCAGAACACCAGCAATTGGGGTAGCTTTAGGTGTGCACTGTGCAGGTGGCACAATACACCGACTGTAATTACTACAGCTGCTTGTGTTATAGGACCAGCAGAACACCAGCAATTGGGGTAGCTTTAGGTGTACACTGTGCAGGTGACACAATATACCGACTGTAACTGCCACAGCTGCCTGTGGTATAGGATCAGAAGAACACCAGCAATTGCGGTAGCTTTAGGTGTACATTGTGCAGGTGGCGCAATACACAGACTGTGCTGCAGCAGCTCTCTGTGGTACAGGACCAGAAGAACACCAGCAATTGCGTTAGCTTTAGGTGTACACTGTGCAGGTGGCACAATACACTGACTATAATTGCTACAGCTGCCTGAGGTATAGGACCAGCAGAACACCAGCAATTGGGGTAGTTTTAGCTGTACACTGTGCAGGTGGCACAATACACCCACTGTAATTGCTACAGCTGCCTGAGGTATATGACCTGCAGAACACTAGCAATTGGGGTAGCTTTAGGTGTACACTGTACAGGTAGCACAATACACCCACTGTAATTGCTACAGCTGCCTAAAGTATAGGACCAGCAGAACACCAGCAATTGGGGTAGCTTTAGGTGTACACTGTGCAGGTGGCACAATACACTGACTGTAACTGCTACAGCTGCCTGTGGTATAGGACCAGAAGAACACCAGCAATCACGGTAGCTTTAGGTGTACACTGTGCAGGTGGCACAGTACACCGACTGTAATTGCTGCAGCAGCTGCCTGTGGTATAGGATCAGAAGAACACCAGCAATTGGGGTAGCTTTATGTGTACACTGTGCAGGGGGCACAATACACCGACTGTAATTGCAACAGCTTCAAAGGAAATTCAGACACTGTCTCTCCTTCTATCTCTCTCTCTCAGCCACGCAACACACTATGCAAGGCCACCACACAGGCAGCCTTATATAGTGTGGGGCGTGTACTAAACCCCCTGAGCCATAATTGGCCACAGGCATCCTGCCTGTGGCCAATTATGGCTCTCCTCGCTGATGGTGCTGTGATCGGCCAACCATTAGGGTCATAGTGCATGCTTGGCCAATCATCAGGCAGCAATGCACTGCAATGCTGCAGTAAATTATGGGCCATGAGCGCCACTCAAATTTGGTGCGAATGGCCCATAATGTTCGGATTTTGCAGAATGGGGGAACAGCCGATGTTTGATTCAAACATGGATTTGACACGAACACGCAGCTCATCCATTCTGATCGGAGAGTCCCTGGGAGGTCGATTCGGGGTTCCCTCTCCTCCCTCTCTTCTGTCGCTGTCCCTATCTTCCCTCCCCCCATGGGGTATGCTGCATGATGGGCTGCTGAGCGGTGTGTGTACCTGTAGCCATTGGTCCCCTGGGGCGCTCTCACCTTAGATGGGGGCCTGCGCTGGGTGGCTATGCCCCGGGTGTCTGTGGTCTCCCCACTGGTTGTCTGGAGGTCTGTGATGATCGCCATTGCGCTGTTCTGCCACCATTTTCACTGTCTCTTCACGGTGTACAGTTGTTTGTCGGCCATTTTTGGTGTGCCTCAGTGGAGAGCATGGTCAGGGGCCATTTTACTGTAGCTCGGCAGCCATTTTCCCTGTGATTGTCCTTTATACAGGATGGGCGGTGCCCATTTTGTTGTAGCCCAGAGCGGTTTTTATGCTCAGTGCTGGTCCCTTCTGCTGTGGTTTCTCACTCAGGACACCTGGGAGCTGACACAGGATGCAGGCACTTGTAGCTGAATGGTGCAGAACTCGGTCAGGATGGTGAGTCCTGCGGTGGGGGACCCTCAGTCTGCAGCAGCTAGGAGGGTGGGACTGTGCATCTGTCCCCAAGGGTGGCAGACAGGGTGGGTCAGCATGGCTTCAGAAACTGGTATTTCTTCCCCAGAACTCCCTGCAATTGCAACTTGCTCGTCTGCAAACGGCAGTCCTTGAAACGTTAGTTGCCAGGGTGGAGGTGGTGTGCGGGCGCAAAGGTGGTAAAAAGCGCTCCCTGCCTGCCCGTCCTCTGGAGAGAGCTCTGACGCAGACTTGGGCCCTGCTGAGGCTGGCGGCCCCTGCTCAGTTGCTTCAGATGACGCTGACCAGGACAGATCGAACAGTGATGATGCGTTCCCGTCCGGGTCTGCGCAAGACAAATCGCTAGTTGGAGCACTTATCACAGCTGTGCGTGATACCCTGAAATTTCAGGATACAGCAGGTCCATCCGCTGAAGTAGCGGTCTCTTTTGGGTGCCGTAAGCCAGCCCGTACAACTAAGGTGTTTCCATATCTGACTTATTTTGAAAAGTTCATATACAAGGAATGGGGAAGACCGCAACGGACCTTTTCGGTCCAAAAAATTGTGGCGGTGCATTACCCCTTCGGTCATGGACCCCTCAGAATCAATGTTAAATATAGTAACCACAATCCCAGTAGAGAGGACTCCTGCATTTAAGGACCCTGCTGACAGGAGAGCTGAGACAGTGGCCCGTTCCTTGTTTACGGTTGTGGGGTTTGCAATACGACCAGTACTGGCCACAGTACTTGTGTCACAGACACTTACTTACTGAATGGGCAAAACTTTTGCCCCCGCGAATTTGGGAAGCAGCAGGCTACTCCCATCTGCGTGGAACTAGCAGACCAGTTAGTGCACTGCCTTAATTCTGTTTGTGACGCGGCCCTGGATACGCTTCCCCTGCTATCCAGGCTTCAGTGTCAGCAGTGGTGCTGATGCACCTGATTTGGCTAAAATGCTGGTCTGCGGACCAGGTATCTAAAAAAAAAGCCTTGACAGATCTACCCTGCTTTGATGAGCGGCTCTTGGAGCCTCATTGGATTACATTATTAAGAATTAGACAGAAAGAACGGTAACACCCCCGAAATTGGGGTCAGAGGGCGCTGATCACCCCTGGTATGTTATAAACTAAAAAGAAAATGGTGTCCCCAGAGTGGGGCTTTTTACCAGCAAAGTTTAACCTGTATAATATAAATAACATTGACATGTAGAAGGTAGACTAATATTGTAAATGTTTATTAATAAAAAAGAGGATGAAATAAGTGACGCAGTGGTCAAAGACTGAGCTCCACTAGATAGGTAAAAATGTATGGTATTACATGTAAAAACAGAAATACACATATACATATAATTGTGATGCTTGAAGCATAGTATCAATACAATAAGAGATATATGCGTATAAATAGTAAAAGCCCTTTACGCGTTTCGACCCTCCCAGGGGTCTTCTTCAGAAGGTTACTATCTATTATGAAAAAAAGGAAAAAAAAACGAAAAAAGAAAACAAGCATAAATATATATCACAATACATGATGCACTGTGTTGTGCTAAAAATAATCTGCTGTAGGCAGAGTATATATCAAAACATTGTAAGATTACACAGTTAGCAATCAAGTGATACATATTGTAACAATAAATACCTATATTGATCACAAAGGAAATCCTCTTTTAAAAGACCGGACAGGATTCCGTGCATTCTCCCATATTCTTCATGGATGTGCCGACCTTATGTGGATGGAAAAAGATGGCTAGCTCTACCCAGAACGGGGGAAGAGCAAGGAAAATGGATCCAAAGGGTAAAAAGCTTGCAAGGGATCACATCCCTATTACCACCTCCAAAACACAATAATGGAGGAAGGTATGGGTATAGGTGAACGGGATTAGGAGAGGGGGCGACCTACAGAGAAGGAAAGGATATAAGACATATGTATATATATATATGTATATATAGAAAGGGGCCCTATTCAGAAACTATCACCTCTGTATAGAGAGATAGAACATGCCCGCATGCAGTGTCAATGGTATACACACGTCAAGGATACACATATGTCAAGTGAATCCTACCATTTCAGGGTGGGATATTTCACTCAGTTAGAGTGTGAGCAGATGCCCAAAAGAAAAATGCCCAAAAGAAAGACCAATGCCAGACCGAAACACCATATATAAAAAAAAGATGGGAAAGGGGAGAAGACAAAGGACAAGAGTGGAAAAGAAAAAGAAAGAGAAAGGGAAAAAGGGGTGAAGGGACTACAAACTGGTGCCAAACAAAACTGCAAAAAATGAACAAACAGTGAACATGACTAAAGAGAGGAGTGAATAGGAAAAGAAAGTGGAGTGGTGTAACAGCTTTGGAATATCCCAGCGTGACCACAGTGGTGCTGGGATAAAACAATGTATATATACCTGTAGCCAATTTCCAATGGGTCCACATTGGACAACAGGGCCAGAAGGAAAACACTCAAATAATTAGTGGTAAAGTGGCTTAAAAGTGGTGACCTTTATAATACAGCCCTTCACATTAGTATGTTTCCATAGGGTGAGAGAAGTCTTGAGTCTGCAAGTAGACAAGAGATAGTCTTATACTCCTGCCAACAGAGCTGTGTATAGTGCAATAGAAAAAGTGGAACAGCATAGGGTAAAAGAACCCAGGGACTTACCCAGTTGCATAAAAACGATGTGCGTGTGCTCCTGTGGGTGAAGGAATGATGTGCAGTGTGAAAGGGTGGGGTATAAATAGCCCAAGTGAGGTTAATGGGTCAATCAAAATCTCCACCCGTTAACCCATAACCACTATTGGTTGCCTGAAAGACGACCGGATGTGGTCCCCTCGGCATTCCGGAAATGACTCTCCTGATAGGGCGGGAGAGTGCACGGTAGCGTCGCACCAGCGTGACATGAGTGCGTCGCGTCGCACGCGTAGAACGCGCGTGCGCAGCGAGGCCACCAGTCCGATACCGTTCGGAATGCCGCCGACCAGAAATAATCGTCCCGGGTAGACGGGCAGCGCTCACCCGTTCGTACCCCGGGACCTAATGGGGAGAGGTATGCGCGCGCCACTGCCACCCCCCTCTTCTGGTCGTGAAGCCATACCCCATTGGTCCATCCAATCGGCATAGATAAGGACGAGAGGTAACCTCACATGGCACCATCTAGTGGAAAAAATGGGAAAGTGCAACCGGACCTTCCGTCATACAGCATAAGGGATAATAAATCCAAAAAAGTATATTTTAGTAACAACATGTCACAAGTAAAGAATAGCAATGAATAAACATAAATGCAGAACATTTCATAATGAGCATGTAATCTACAGGTAAACTGGGCACACAAAAGGAGAAATCTACTGGCTGCCCCAGGGTGTAAAAGATTGTTACGAGATTGGGCCAGTGCTCGATTGTACGCCTTACGCAGACATACCCGACTATAGCCACGGGCTAAAAGTCTTGTCTGTAATTGGGCAGCTTCGGCCCTAAAAAGGGCATCATCCGAACAGTTCATGCGCAGCCGCAGGTACTGGCCATAGGGTATAGACTTCTTAAGGTTTATTGGATGGAAGCTGTCTGCATAAAGTATAGTATTCCCGGCAGTATCCTTACGATACAAAGATTATTATCAATGTATCTCTCGAAGGATTTTGTGTGCCAGAAAAGTGCCGACTTCTTCTCTAGCACTTTGGTGAATTTTGACAAAAGAGTGGAGATCTCCGTTTCCACTCGATCACCATTTTCAAATTCAATCTCATAGCTGGACATTAAATGGTTCCAATCATCACCCTGGAAGCTATTCATATTATCAACAAACGAAAAAACAACGATGAAGAATTGTACCAAATACAAATATACCAAGTAGAGCTCAAGTCCCAGACCTCTTGCGTTACCGAATGGGGAAGGGTGTTTAACCACCCGGGTTTAAAGAACTAGACAGAAAGAACGGTAACACCCCCGAAATTGGGGTCAGAGGGCGCTGATCACCCCTGGTATGTTATAAACTAAAAAGAAAATGGTGTCCCCAGAGTGGGGCTTTTTACCAGCAAAGTTTAACCTGTATAATATAAATAACATTGACATGTAGAAGGTAGACTAATATTGTAAATGTTTATTAATAAAAAAGAGGATGAAATAAGTGACGCAGTGGTCAAAGACTGAGCTCCACTAGATAGGTAAAAATGTATGGTATTACATGTAAAAACAGAAATACACATATACATATAATTGTGATGCTTGAAGCATAGTATCAATACAATAAGAGATATATGCGTATAAATAGTAAAAGCCCTTTACGCGTTTCGACCCTCCCAGGGGTCTTCTTCAGAAGGTTACTATCTATTATGAAAAAAAGGAAAAAAAAACGAAAAAAGAAAACAAGCATAAATATATATCACAATACATGATGCACTGTGTTGTGCTAAAAATAATCTGCTGTAGGCAGAGTATATATCAAAACATTGTAAGATTACACAGTTAGCAATCAAGTGATACATATTGTAACAATAAATACCTATATTGATCACAAAGGAAATCCTCTTTTAAAAGACCGGACAGGATTCCGTGCATTCTCCCATATTCTTCATGGATGTGCCGACCTTATGTGGATGGAAAAAGATGGCTAGCTCTACCCAGAACGGGGGAAGAGCAAGGAAAATGGATCCAAAGGGTAAAAAGCTTGCAAGGGATCACATCCCTATTACCACCTCCAAAACACAATAATGGAGGAAGGTATGGGTATAGGTGAACGGGATTAGGAGAGGGGGCGACCTACAGAGAAGGAAAGGATATAAGACATATGTATATATATATATGTATATATAGAAAGGGGCCCTATTCAGAAACTATCACCTCTGTATAGAGAGATAGAACATGCCCGCATGCAGTGTCAATGGTATACACACGTCAAGGATACACATATGTCAAGTGAATCCTACCATTTCAGGGTGGGATATTTCACTCAGTTAGAGTGTGAGCAGATGCCCAAAAGAAAAATGCCCAAAAGAAAGACCAATGCCAGACCGAAACACCATATATAAAAAAAAAGATGGGAAAGGGGAGAAGACAAAGGACAAGAGTGGAAAAGAAAAAGAAAGAGAAAGGGAAAAAGGGGTGAAGGGACTACAAACTGGTGCCAAACAAAACTGCAAAAAATGAACAAACAGTGAACATGACTAAAGAGAGGAGTGAATAGGAAAAGAAAGTGGAGTGGTGTAACAGCTTTGGAATATCCCAGCGTGACCACAGTGGTGCTGGGATAAAACAATGTATATATACCTGTAGCCAATTTCCAATGGGTCCACATTGGACAACAGGGCCAGAAGGAAAACACTCAAATAATTAGTGGTAAAGTGGCTTAAAAGTGGTGACCTTTATAATACAGCCCTTCACATTAGTATGTTTCCATAGGGTGAGAGAAGTCTTGAGTCTGCAAGTAGACAAGAGATAGTCTTATACTCCTGCCAACAGAGCTGTGTATAGTGCAATAGAAAAAGTGGAACAGCATAGGGTAAAAGAACCCAGGGACTTACCCAGTTGCATAAAAACGATGTGCGTGTGCTCCTGTGGGTGAAGGAATGATGTGCAGTGTGAAAGGGTGGGGTATAAATAGCCCAAGTGAGGTTAATGGGTCAATCAAAATCTCCACCCGTTAACCCATAACCACTATTGGTTGCCTGAAAGACGACCGGATGTGGTCCCCTCGGCATTCCGGAAATGACTCTCCTGATAGGGCGGGAGAGTGCACGGTAGCGTCGCACCAGCGTGACATGAGTGCGTCGCGTCGCACGCGTAGAACGCGCGTGCGCAGCGAGGCCACCAGTCCGATACCGTTCGGAATGCCGCCGACCAGAAATAATCGTCCCGGGTAGACGGGCAGCGCTCACCCGTTCGTACCCCGGGACCTAATGGGGAGAGGTATGCGCGCGCCACTGCCACCCCCCTCTTCTGGTCGTGAAGCCATACCAATATCAATGTATCTCTCGAAGGATTTTGTGTGCCAGAAAAGTGCCGACTTCTTCTCTAGCACTTTGGTGAATTTTGACAAAAGAGTGGAGATCTCCGTTTCCACTCGATCACCATTTTCAAATTCAATCTCATAGCTGGACATTAAATGGTTCCAATCATCACCCTGGAAGCTATTCATATTATCAACAAACGAAAAAACAACGATGAAGAATTGTACCAAATACAAATATACCAAGTAGAGCTCAAGTCCCAGACCTCTTGCGTTACCGAATGGGGAAGGGTGTTTAACCACCCGGGTTTAAAGAACTAGACAGAAAGAACGGTAACACCCCCGAAATTGGGGTCAGAGGGCGCTGATCACCCCTGGTATGTTATAAACTAAAAAGAAAATGGTGTCCCCAGAGTGGGGCTTTTTACCAGCAAAGTTTAACCTGTATAATATAAATAACATTGACATGTAGAAGGTAGACTAATATTGTAAATGTTTATTAATAAAAAAGAGGATGAAATAAGTGACGCAGTGGTCAAAGACTGAGCTCCACTAGATAGGTAAAAATGTATGGTATTACATGTAAAAACAGAAATACACATATACATATAATTGTGATGCTTGAAGCATAGTATCAATACAATAAGAGATATATGCGTATAAATAGTAAAAGCCCTTTACGCGTTTCGACCCTCCCAGGGGTCTTCTTCAGAAGGTTACTATCTATTATGAAAAAAAGGAAAAAAAAACGAAAAAAGAAAACAAGCATAAATATATATCACAATACATGATGCACTGTGTTGTGCTAAAAATAATCTGCTGTAGGCAGAGTATATATCAAAACATTGTAAGATTACACAGTTAGCAATCAAGTGATACATATTGTAACAATAAATACCTATATTGATCACAAAGGAAATCCTCTTTTAAAAGACCGGACAGGATTCCGTGCATTCTCCCATATTCTTCATGGATGTGCCGACCTTATGTGGATGGAAAAAGATGGCTAGCTCTACCCAGAACGGGGGAAGAGCAAGGAAAATGGATCCAAAGGGTAAAAAGCTTGCAAGGGATCACATCCCTATTACCACCTCCAAAACACAATAATGGAGGAAGGTATGGGTATAGGTGAACGGGATTAGGAGAGGGGGCGACCTACAGAGAAGGAAAGGATATAAGACATATGTATATATATATATGTATATATAGAAAGGGGCCCTATTCAGAAACTATCACCTCTGTATAGAGAGATAGAACATGCCCGCATGCAGTGTCAATGGTATACACACGTCAAGGATACACATATGTCAAGTGAATCCTACCATTTCAGGGTGGGATATTTCACTCAGTTAGAGTGTGAGCAGATGCCCAAAAGAAAAATGCCCAAAAGAAAGACCAATGCCAGACCGAAACACCATATATAAAAAAAAGATGGGAAAGGGGAGAAGACAAAGGACAAGAGTGGAAAAGAAAAAGAAAGAGAAAGGGAAAAAGGGGTGAAGGGACTACAAACTGGTGCCAAACAAAACTGCAAAAAATGAACAAACAGTGAACATGACTAAAGAGAGGAGTGAATAGGAAAAGAAAGTGGAGTGGTGTAACAGCTTTGGAATATCCCAGCGTGACCACAGTGGTGCTGGGATAAAACAATGTATATATACCTGTAGCCAATTTCCAATGGGTCCACATTGGACAACAGGGCCAGAAGGAAAACACTCAAATAATTAGTGGTAAAGTGGCTTAAAAGTGGTGACCTTTATAATACAGCCCTTCACATTAGTATGTTTCCATAGGGTGAGAGAAGTCTTGAGTCTGCAAGTAGACAAGAGATAGTCTTATACTCCTGCCAACAGAGCTGTGTATAGTGCAATAGAAAAAGTGGAACAGCATAGGGTAAAAGAACCCAGGGACTTACCCAGTTGCATAAAAACGATGTGCGTGTGCTCCTGTGGGTGAAGGAATGATGTGCAGTGTGAAAGGGTGGGGTATAAATAGCCCAAGTGAGGTTAATGGGTCAATCAAAATCTCCACCCGTTAACCCATAACCACTATTGGTTGCCTGAAAGACGACCGGATGTGGTCCCCTCGGCATTCCGGAAATGACTCTCCTGATAGGGCGGGAGAGTGCACGGTAGCGTCGCACCAGCGTGACATGAGTGCGTCGCGTCGCACGCGTAGAACGCGCGTGCGCAGCGAGGCCACCAGTCCGATACCGTTCGGAATGCCGCCGACCAGAAATAATCGTCCCGGGTAGACGGGCAGCGCTCACCCGTTCGTACCCCGGGACCTAATGGGGAGAGGTATGCGCGCGCCACTGCCACCCCCCTCTTCTGGTCGTGAAGCCATACCCCATTGGTCCATCCAATCGGCATAGATAAGGACGAGAGGTAACCTCACATGGCACCATCTAGTGGAAAAAATGGGAAAGTGCAACCGGACCTTCCGTCATACAGCATAAGGGATAATAAATCCAAAAAAGTATATTTTAGTAACAACATGTCACAAGTAAAGAATAGTAATGAATAAACATAAATGCAGAACATTTCATAATGAGCATGTAATCTACAGGTAAACTGGGCACACAAAAGGAGAAATCTACTGGCTGCCCCAGGGTGTAAAAGATTGTTACGAGATTGGGCCAGTGCTCGATTGTACGCCTTACGCAGACATACCCGACTATAGCCACGGGCTAAAAGTCTTGTCTGTAATTGGGCAGCTTCGGCCCTAAAAAGGGCATCATCCGAACAGTTCATGCGCAGCCGCAGGTACTGGCCATAGGGTATAGACTTCTTAAGGTTTATTGGATGGAAGCTGTCTGCATAAAGTATAGTATTCCCGGCAGTATCCTTACGATACAAAGATTATTATCAATGTATCTCTCGAAGGATTTTGTGTGCCAGAAAAGTGCCGACTTCTTCTCTAGCACTTTGGTGAATTTTGACAAAAGAGTGGAGATCTCCGTTTCCACTCGATCACCATTTTCAAATTCAATCTCATAGCTGGACATTAAATGGTTCCAATCATCACCCTGGAAGCTATTCATATTATCAACAAACGAAAAAACAACGATGAAGAATTGTACCAAATACAAATATACCAAGTAGAGCTCAAGTCCCAGACCTCTTGCGTTACCGAATGGGGAAGGGTGTTTAACCACCCGGGTTTAAAGAACTAGACAGAAAGAACGGTAACACCCCCGAAATTGGGGTCAGAGGGCGCTGATCACCCCTGGTATGTTATAAACTAAAAAGAAAATGGTGTCCCCAGAGTGGGGCTTTTTACCAGCAAAGTTTAACCTGTATAATATAAATAACATTGACATGTAGAAGGTAGACTAATATTGTAAATGTTTATTAATAAAAAAGAGGATGAAATAAGTGACGCAGTGGTCAAAGACTGAGCTCCACTAGATAGGTAAAAATGTATGGTATTACATGTAAAAACAGAAATACACATATACATATAATTGTGATGCTTGAAGCATAGTATCAATACAATAAGAGATATATGCGTATAAATAGTAAAAGCCCTTTACGCGTTTCGACCCTCCCAGGGGTCTTCTTCAGAAGGTTACTATCTATTATGAAAAAAAGGAAAAAAAACGAAAAAAGAAAACAAGCATAAATATATATCACAATACATGATGCACTGTGTTGTGCTAAAAATAATCTGCTGTAGGCAGAGTATATATCAAAACATTGTAAGATTACACAGTTAGCAATCAAGTGATACATATTGTAACAATAAATACCTATATTGATCACAAAGGAAATCCTCTTTTAAAAGACCGGACAGGATTCCGTGCATTCTCCCATATTCTTCATGGATGTGCCGACCTTATGTGGATGGAAAAAAATGGCTAGCTCTACCCAGAACGGGGGAAGAGCAAGGAAAATGGATCCAAAGGGTAAAAAGCTTGCAAGGGATCACATCCCTATTACCACCTCCAAAACACAATAATGGAGGAAGGTATGGGTATAGGTGAACGGGATTAGGAGAGGGGGCGACCTACAGAGAAGGAAAGGATATAAGACATATGTATATATATATATGTATATATAGAAAGGGGCCCTATTCAGAAACTATCACCTCTGTATAGAGAGATAGAACATGCCCGCATGCAGTGTCAATGGTATACACACGTCAAGGATACACATATGTCAAGTGAATCCTACCATTTCAGGGTGGGATATTTCACTCAGTTAGAGTGTGAGCAGATGCCCAAAAGAAAAATGCCCAAAAGAAAGACCAATGCCAGACCGAAACACCATATATAAAAAAAAAAGATGGGAAAGGGGAGAAGACAAAGGACAAGAGTGGAAAAGAAAAAGAAAGAGAAAGGGAAAAAGGGGTGAAGGGACTACAAACTGGTGCCAAACAAAACTGCAAAAAATGAACAAACAGTGAACATGACTAAAGAGAGGAGTGAATGGGAAAAGAAAGTGGAGTGGTGTAACAGCTTTGGAATATCCCAGCGTGACCACAGTGGTGCTGGGATAAAACAATGTATATATACCTGTAGCCAATTTCCAATGGGTCCACATTGGACAACAGGGCCAGAAGGAAAACACTCAAATAATTAGTGGTAAAGTGGCTTAAAAGTGGTGACCTTTATAATACAGCCCTTCACATTAGTATGTTTCCATAGGGTGAGAGAAGTCTTGAGTCTGCAAGTAGACAAGAGATAGTCTTATACTCCTGCCAACAGAGCTGTGTATAGTGCAATAGAAAAAGTGGAACAGCATAGGGTAACAATCTTTTACACCCTGGGGCAGCCAGTAGATTTCTCCTTTTGTGTGCCCAGTTTACCTGTAGATTACATGCTCATTATGAAATGTTCTGCATTTATGTTTATTCATTGCTATTCTTTACTTGTGACATGTTGTTACTAAAATATACTTTTTTGGATTTATTATCCCTTATGCTGTATGACGGAAGGTCCGGTTGCACTTTCCCATTTTTTCCACTAGATGGTGCCATGTGAGGTTACCTCTCGTCCTTATCTATGCCGATTGGATGGACCAATGGGGTATGGCTTCACGACCAGAAGAGGGGGGTGGCAGTGGCGCGCGCATACCTCTCCCCATTAGGTCCCGGGGTACGAACGGGTGAGCGCTGCCCGTCTACCCGGGACGATTATTTCTGGTCGGCGGCATTCCGAACGGTATCGGACTGGTGGCCTCGCTGCGCACGCGCGTTCTACGCGTGCGACGCGACGCACTCATGTCACGCTGGTGCGACGCTACCGTGCACTCTCCCGCCCTATCAGGAGAGTCATTTCCGGAATGCCGAGGGGACCACATCCGGTCGTCTTTCAGGCAACCAATAGTGGTTATGGGTTAACGGGTGGAGATTTTGATTGACCCATTAACCTCACTTGGGCTATTTATACCCCACCCTTTCACACTGCACATCATTCCTTCACCCACAGGAGCACACGCACATCGTTTTTATGCAACTGGGTAAGTCCCTGGGTTCTTTTACCCTATGCTGTTCCACTTTTTCTATTGCACTATACACAGCTCTGTTGGCAGGAGTATAAGACTATCTCTTGTCTACTTGCAGACTCAAGACTTCTCTCACCCTATGGAAACATACTAATGTGAAGGGCTGTATTATAAAGGTCACCACTTTTAAGCCACTTTACCACTAATTATTTGAGTGTTTTCCTTCTGGCCCTGTTGTCCAATGTGGACCCATTGGAAATTGGCTACAGGTATATATACATTGTTTTATCCCAGCACCACTGTGGTCACGCTGGGATATTCCAAAGCTGTTACACCACTCCACTTTCTTTTCCTATTCACTCCTCTCTTTAGTCATGTTCACTGTTTGTTCATTTTTTGCAGTTTTGTTTGGCACCAGTTTGTAGTCCCTTCACCCCTTTTTCCCTTTCTCTTTCTTTTTCTTTTCCACTCTTGTCCTTTGTCTTCTCCCCTTTCCCATCTTTTTTTTATATATGGTGTTTCGGTCTGGCATTGGTCTTTCTTTTGGGCATTTTTCTTTTGGGCATCTGCTCACACTCTAACTGAGTGAAATATCCCACCCTGAAATGGTAGGATTCACTTGACATATGTGTATCCTTGACGTGTGTATACCATTGACACTGCATGCGGGCATGTTCTATCTCTCTATACAGAGGTGATAGTTTCTGAATAGGGCCCCTTTCTATATATACATATATATATATACATATGTCTTATATCCTTTCCTTCTCTGTAGGTCGCCCCCTCTCCTAATCCCGTTCACCTATACCCATACCTTCCTCCATTATTGTGTTTTGGAGGTGGTAATAGGGATGTGATCCCTTGCAAGCTTTTTACCCTTTGGATCCATTTTCCTTGCTCTTCCCCCTGTTCTGGGTAGAGCTAGCCATCTTTTTCCATCCACATAAGGTCGGCACATCCATGAAGAATATGGGAGAATGCACGGAATCCTGTCCGGTCTTTTAAAAGAGGATTTCCTTTGTGATCAATATAGGTATTTATTGTTACAATATGTATCACTTGATTGCTAACTGTGTAATCTTACAATGTTTTGATATATACTCTGCCTACAGCAGATTATTTTTAGCACAACACAGTGCATCATGTATTGTGATATATATTTATGCTTGTTTTCTTTTTTCGTTTTTTTTCCTTTTTTTCATAATAGATAGTAACCTTCTGAAGAAGACCCCTGGGAGGGTCGAAACGCGTAAAGGGCTTTTACTATTTATACGCATATATCTCTTATTGTATTGATACTATGCTTCAAGCATCACAATTATATGTATATGTGTATTTCTGTTTTTACATGTAATACCATACATTTTTACCTATCTAGTGGAGCTCAGTCTTTGACCACTGCGTCACTTATTTCATCCTCTTTTTTATTAATAAACATTTACAATATTAGTCTACCTTCTACATGTCAATGTTATTTATATTATACAGGTTAAACTTTGCTGGTAAAAAGCCCCACTCTGGGGACACCATTTTCTTTTTAGTTTATAACATACCAGGGGTGATCAGCGCCCTCTGACCCCAATTTCGGGGGTGTTACCGTTCTTTCTGTCTAGTTCTTTAAACCCGGGTGGTTAAACACCCTTCCCCATTCGGTAACGCAAGAGGTCTGGGACTTGAGCTCTACTTGGTATATTTGTATTTGGTACAATTCTTCATCGTTGTTTTTTCGTTTGTTGATAATATGAATAGCTTCCAGGGTGATGATTGGAACCATTTAATGTCCAGCTATGAGATTGAATTTGAAAATGGTGATCGAGTGGAAACGGAGATCTCCACTCTTTTGTCAAAATTCACCAAAGTGCTAGAGAAGAAGTCGGCACTTTTCTGGCACACAAAATCCTTCGAGAGATACATTGATAATAATCTTTGTATCGTAAGGATACTGCCGGGAATACTATACTTTATGCAGACAGCTTCCATCCAATAAACCTTAAGAAGTCTATACCCTATGGCCAGTACCTGCGGCTGCGCATGAACTGTTCGGATGATGCCCTTTTTAGGGCCGAAGCTGCCCAATTACAGACAAGACTTTTAGCCCGTGGCTATAGTCGGGTATGTCTGCGTAAGGCGTACAATCGAGCACTGGCCCAATCTCGTAACAATCTTTTACACCCTGGGGCAGCCAGTAGATTTCTCCTTTTGTGTGCCCAGTTTACCTGTAGATTACATGCTCATTATGAAATGTTCTGCATTTATGTTTATTCATTGCTATTCTTTACTTGTGACATGTTGTTACTAAAATATACTTTTTTGGATTTATTATCCCTTATGCTGTATGACGGAAGGTCCGGTTGCACTTTCCCATTTTTTCCACTAGATGGTGCCATGTGAGGTTACCTCTCGTCCTTATCTATGCCGATTGGATGGACCAATGGGGTATGGCTTCACGACCAGAAGAGGGGGGTGGCAGTGGCGCGCGCATACCTCTCCCCATTAGGTCCCGGGGTACGAACGGGTGAGCGCTGCCCGTCTACCCGGGACGATTATTTCTGGTCGGCGGCATTCCGAACGGTATCGGACTGGTGGCCTCGCTGCGCACGCGCGTTCTACGCGTGCGACGCGACGCACTCATGTCACGCTGGTGCGACGCTACCGTGCACTCTCCCGCCCTATCAGGAGAGTCATTTCCGGAATGCCGAGGGGACCACATCCGGTCGTCTTTCAGGCAACCAATAGTGGTTATGGGTTAACGGGTGGAGATTTTGATTGACCCATTAACCTCACTTGGGCTATTTATACCCCACCCTTTCACACTGCACATCATTCCTTCACCCACAGGAGCACACGCACATCGTTTTTATGCAACTGGGTAAGTCCCTGGGTTCTTTTACCCTATGCTGTTCCACTTTTTCTATTGCACTATACACAGCTCTGTTGGCAGGAGTATAAGACTATCTCTTGTCTACTTGCAGACTCAAGACTTCTCTCACCCTATGGAAACATACTAATGTGAAGGGCTGTATTATAAAGGTCACCACTTTTAAGCCACTTTACCACTAATTATTTGAGTGTTTTCCTTCTGGCCCTGTTGTCCAATGTGGACCCATTGGAAATTGGCTACAGGTATATATACATTGTTTTATCCCAGCACCACTGTGGTCACGCTGGGATATTCCAAAGCTGTTACACCACTCCACTTTCTTTTCCTATTCACTCCTCTCTTTAGTCATGTTCACTGTTTGTTCATTTTTTGCAGTTTTGTTTGGCACCAGTTTGTAGTCCCTTCACCCCTTTTTCCCTTTCTCTTTCTTTTTCTTTTCCACTCTTGTCCTTTGTCTTCTCCCCTTTCCCATCTTTTTTTTATATATGGTGTTTCGGTCTGGCATTGGTCTTTCTTTTGGGCATTTTTCTTTTGGGCATCTGCTCACACTCTAACTGAGTGAAATATCCCACCCTGAAATGGTAGGATTCACTTGACATATGTGTATCCTTGACGTGTGTATACCATTGACACTGCATGCGGGCATGTTCTATCTCTCTATACAGAGGTGATAGTTTCTGAATAGGGCCCCTTTCTATATATACATATATATATATACATATGTCTTATATCCTTTCCTTCTCTGTAGGTCGCCCCCTCTCCTAATCCCGTTCACCTATACCCATACCTTCCTCCATTATTGTGTTTTGGAGGTGGTAATAGGGATGTGATCCCTTGCAAGCTTTTTACCCTTTGGATCCATTTTCCTTGCTCTTCCCCCGTTCTGGGTAGAGCTAGCCATCTTTTTCCATCCACATAAGGTCGGCACATCCATGAAGAATATGGGAGAATGCACGGAATCCTGTCCGGTCTTTTAAAAGAGGATTTCCTTTGTGATCAATATAGGTATTTATTGTTACAATATGTATCACTTGATTGCTAACTGTGTAATCTTACAATGTTTTGATATATACTCTGCCTACAGCAGATTATTTTTAGCACAACACAGTGCATCATGTATTGTGATATATATTTATGCTTGTTTTCTTTTTTCGTTTTTTTTTCCTTTTTTTCATAATAGATAGTAACCTTCTGAAGAAGACCCCTGGGAGGGTCGAAACGCGTAAAGGGCTTTTACTATTTATACGCATATATCTCTTATTGTATTGATACTATGCTTCAAGCATCACAATTATATGTATATGTGTATTTCTGTTTTTACATGTAATACCATACATTTTTACCTATCTAGTGGAGCTCAGTCTTTGACCACTGCGTCACTTATTTCATCCTCTTTTTTATTAATAAACATTTACAATATTAGTCTACCTTCTACATGTCAATGTTATTTATATTATACAGGTTAAACTTTGCTGGTAAAAAGCCCCACTCTGGGGACACCATTTTCTTTTTAGTTTATAACATACCAGGGGTGATCAGCGCCCTCTGACCCCAATTTCGGGGGTGTTACCGTTCTTTCTGTCTAGTTCTTTAAACCCGGGTGGTTAAACACCCTTCCCCATTCGGTAACGCAAGAGGTCTGGGACTTGAGCTCTACTTGGTATATTTGTATTTGGTACAATTCTTCATCGTTGTTTTTTCGTTTGTTGATAATATGAATAGCTTCCAGGGTGATGATTGGAACCATTTAATGTCCAGCTATGAGATTGAATTTGAAAATGGTGATCGAGTGGAAACGGAGATCTCCACTCTTTTGTCAAAATTCACCAAAGTGCTAGAGAAGAAGTCGGCATTTTTCTGGCACACAAAATCCTTCGAGAGATACATTGATATTGGTATGGCTTCACGACCAGAAGAGGGGGGTGGCAGTGGCGCGCGCATACCTCTCCCCATTAGGTCCCGGGGTACGAACGGGTGAGCGCTGCCCGTCTACCCGGGACGATTATTTCTGGTCGGCGGCATTCCGAACGGTATCGGACTGGTGGCCTCGCTGCGCACGCGCGTTCTACGCGTGCGACGCGACGCACTCATGTCACGCTGGTGCGACGCTACCGTGCACTCTCCCGCCCTATCAGGAGAGTCATTTCCGGAATGCCGAGGGGACCACATCCGGTCGTCTTTCAGGCAACCAATAGTGGTTATGGGTTAACGGGTGGAGATTTTGATTGACCCATTAACCTCACTTGGGCTATTTATACCCCACCCTTTCACACTGCACATCATTCCTTCACCCACAGGAGCACACGCACATCGTTTTTATGCAACTGGGTAAGTCCCTGGGTTCTTTTACCCTATGCTGTTCCACTTTTTCTATTGCACTATACACAGCTCTGTTGGCAGGAGTATAAGACTATCTCTTGTCTACTTGCAGACTCAAGACTTCTCTCACCCTATGGAAACATACTAATGTGAAGGGCTGTATTATAAAGGTCACCACTTTTAAGCCACTTTACCACTAATTATTTGAGTGTTTTCCTTCTGGCCCTGTTGTCCAATGTGGACCCATTGGAAATTGGCTACAGGTATATATACATTGTTTTATCCCAGCACCACTGTGGTCACGCTGGGATATTCCAAAGCTGTTACACCACTCCACTTTCTTTTCCTATTCACTCCTCTCTTTAGTCATGTTCACTGTTTGTTCATTTTTTGCAGTTTTGTTTGGCACCAGTTTGTAGTCCCTTCACCCCTTTTTCCCTTTCTCTTTCTTTTTCTTTTCCACTCTTGTCCTTTGTCTTCTCCCCTTTCCCATCTTTTTTTTTATATATGGTGTTTCGGTCTGGCATTGGTCTTTCTTTTGGGCATTTTTCTTTTGGGCATCTGCTCACACTCTAACTGAGTGAAATATCCCACCCTGAAATGGTAGGATTCACTTGACATATGTGTATCCTTGACGTGTGTATACCATTGACACTGCATGCGGGCATGTTCTATCTCTCTATACAGAGGTGATAGTTTCTGAATAGGGCCCCTTTCTATATATACATATATATATATACATATGTCTTATATCCTTTCCTTCTCTGTAGGTCGCCCCCTCTCCTAATCCCGTTCACCTATACCCATACCTTCCTCCATTATTGTGTTTTGGAGGTGGTAATAGGGATGTGATCCCTTGCAAGCTTTTTACCCTTTGGATCCATTTTCCTTGCTCTTCCCCCGTTCTGGGTAGAGCTAGCCATCTTTTTCCATCCACATAAGGTCGGCACATCCATGAAGAATATGGGAGAATGCACGGAATCCTGTCCGGTCTTTTAAAAGAGGATTTCCTTTGTGATCAATATAGGTATTTATTGTTACAATATGTATCACTTGATTGCTAACTGTGTAATCTTACAATGTTTTGATATATACTCTGCCTACAGCAGATTATTTTTAGCACAACACAGTGCATCATGTATTGTGATATATATTTATGCTTGTTTTCTTTTTTCGTTTTTTTTTCCTTTTTTTCATAATAGATAGTAACCTTCTGAAGAAGACCCCTGGGAGGGTCGAAACGCGTAAAGGGCTTTTACTATTTATACGCATATATCTCTTATTGTATTGATACTATGCTTCAAGCATCACAATTATATGTATATGTGTATTTCTGTTTTTACATGTAATACCATACATTTTTACCTATCTAGTGGAGCTCAGTCTTTGACCACTGCGTCACTTATTTCATCCTCTTTTTTATTAATAAACATTTACAATATTAGTCTACCTTCTACATGTCAATGTTATTTATATTATACAGGTTAAACTTTGCTGGTAAAAAGCCCCACTCTGGGGACACCATTTTCTTTTTAGTTTATAACATACCAGGGGTGATCAGCGCCCTCTGACCCCAATTTCGGGGGTGTTACCGTTCTTTCTGTCTAGTTCTTTAAACCCGGGTGGTTAAACACCCTTCCCCATTCGGTAACGCAAGAGGTCTGGGACTTGAGCTCTACTTGGTATATTTGTATTTGGTACAATTCTTCATCGTTGTTTTTTCGTTTGTTGATAATATGAATAGCTTCCAGGGTGATGATTGGAACCATTTAATGTCCAGCTATGAGATTGAATTTGAAAATGGTGATCGAGTGGAAACGGAGATCTCCACTCTTTTGTCAAAATTCACCAAAGTGCTAGAGAAGAAGTCGGCACTTTTCTGGCACACAAAATCCTTCGAGAGATACATTGATAATAATCTTTGTATCGTAAGGATACTGCCGGGAATACTATACTTTATGCAGACAGCTTCCATCCAATAAACCTTAAGAAGTCTATACCCTATGGCCAGTACCTGCGGCTGCGCATGAACTGTTCGGATGATGCCCTTTTTAGGGCCGAAGCTGCCCAATTACAGACAAGACTTTTAGCCCGTGGCTATAGTCGGGTATGTCTGCGTAAGGCGTACAATCGAGCACTGGCCCAATCTCGTAACAATCTTTTACACCCTGGGGCAGCCAGTAGATTTCTCCTTTTGTGTGCCCAGTTTACCTGTAGATTACATGCTCATTATGAAATGTTCTGCATTTATGTTTATTCATTGCTATTCTTTACTTGTGACATGTTGTTACTAAAATATACTTTTTTGGATTTATTATCCCTTATGCTGTATGACGGAAGGTCCGGTTGCACTTTCCCATTTTTTCCACTAGATGGTGCCATGTGAGGTTACCTCTCGTCCTTATCTATGCCGATTGGATGGACCAATGGGGTATGGCTTCACGACCAGAAGAGGGGGGTGGCAGTGGCGCGCGCATACCTCTCCCCATTAGGTCCCGGGGTACGAACGGGTGAGCGCTGCCCGTCTACCCGGGACGATTATTTCTGGTCGGCGGCATTCCGAACGGTATCGGACTGGTGGCCTCGCTGCGCACGCGCGTTCTACGCGTGCGACGCGACGCACTCATGTCACGCTGGTGCGACGCTACCGTGCACTCTCCCGCCCTATCAGGAGAGTCATTTCCGGAATGCCGAGGGGACCACATCCGGTCGTCTTTCAGGCAACCAATAGTGGTTATGGGTTAACGGGTGGAGATTTTGATTGACCCATTAACCTCACTTGGGCTATTTATACCCCACCCTTTCACACTGCACATCATTCCTTCACCCACAGGAGCACACGCACATCGTTTTTATGCAACTGGGTAAGTCCCTGGGTTCTTTTACCCTATGCTGTTCCACTTTTTCTATTGCACTATACACAGCTCTGTTGGCAGGAGTATAAGACTATCTCTTGTCTACTTGCAGACTCAAGACTTCTCTCACCCTATGGAAACATACTAATGTGAAGGGCTGTATTATAAAGGTCACCACTTTTAAGCCACTTTACCACTAATTATTTGAGTGTTTTCCTTCTGGCCCTGTTGTCCAATGTGGACCCATTGGAAATTGGCTACAGGTATATATACATTGTTTTATCCCAGCACCACTGTGGTCACGCTGGGATATTCCAAAGCTGTTACACCACTCCACTTTCTTTTCCTATTCACTCCTCTCTTTAGTCATGTTCACTGTTTGTTCATTTTTTGCAGTTTTGTTTGGCACCAGTTTGTAGTCCCTTCACCCCTTTTTCCCTTTCTCTTTCTTTTTCTTTTCCACTCTTGTCCTTTGTCTTCTCCCCTTTCCCATCTTTTTTTTATATATGGTGTTTCGGTCTGGCATTGGTCTTTCTTTTGGGCATTTTTCTTTTGGGCATCTGCTCACACTCTAACTGAGTGAAATATCCCACCCTGAAATGGTAGGATTCACTTGACATATGTGTATCCTTGACGTGTGTATACCATTGACACTGCATGCGGGCATGTTCTATCTCTCTATACAGAGGTGATAGTTTCTGAATAGGGCCCCTTTCTATATATACATATATATATATATACATATGTCTTATATCCTTTCCTTCTCTGTAGGTCGCCCCCTCTCCTAATCCCGTTCACCTATACCCATACCTTCCTCCATTATTGTGTTTTGGAGGTGGTAATAGGGATGTGATCCCTTGCAAGCTTTTTACCCTTTGGATCCATTTTCCTTGCTCTTCCCCCGTTCTGGGTAGAGCTAGCCATCTTTTTCCATCCACATAAGGTCGGCACATCCATGAAGAATATGGGAGAATGCACGGAATCCTGTCCGGTCTTTTAAAAGAGGATTTCCTTTGTGATCAATATAGGTATTTATTGTTACAATATGTATCACTTGATTGCTAACTGTGTAATCTTACAATGTTTTGATATATACTCTGCCTACAGCAGATTATTTTTAGCACAACACAGTGCATCATGTATTGTGATATATATTTATGCTTGTTTTCTTTTTTCGTTTTTTTTTCCTTTTTTTCATAATAGATAGTAACCTTCTGAAGAAGACCCCTGGGAGGGTCGAAACGCGTAAAGGGCTTTTACTATTTATACGCATATATCTCTTATTGTATTGATACTATGCTTCAAGCATCACAATTATATGTATATGTGTATTTCTGTTTTTACATGTAATACCATACATTTTTACCTATCTAGTGGAGCTCAGTCTTTGACCACTGCGTCACTTATTTCATCCTCTTTTTTATTAATAAACATTTACAATATTAGTCTACCTTCTACATGTCAATGTTATTTATATTATACAGGTTAAACTTTGCTGGTAAAAAGCCCCACTCTGGGGACACCATTTTCTTTTTAGTTTATAACATACCAGGGGTGATCAGCGCCCTCTGACCCCAATTTCGGGGGTGTTACCGTTCTTTCTGTCTAGTTCTTTAAACCCGGGTGGTTAAACACCCTTCCCCATTCGGTAACGCAAGAGGTCTGGGACTTGAGCTCTACTTGGTATATTTGTATTTGGTACAATTCTTCATCGTTGTTTTTTCGTTTGTTGATAATATGAATAGCTTCCAGGGTGATGATTGGAACCATTTAATGTCCAGCTATGAGATTGAATTTGAAAATGGTGATCGAGTGGAAACGGAGATCTCCACTCTTTTGTCAAAATTCACCAAAGTGCTAGAGAAGAAGTCGGCACTTTTCTGGCACACAAAATCCTTCGAGAGATACATTGATAATAATCTTTGTATCGTAAGGATACTGCCGGGAATACTATACTTTATGCAGACAGCTTCCATCCAATAAACCTTAAGAAGTCTATACCCTATGGCCAGTACCTGCGGCTGCGCATGAACTGTTCGGATGATGCCCTTTTTAGGGCCGAAGCTGCCCAATTACAGACAAGACTTTTAGCCCGTGGCTATAGTCGGGTATGTCTGCGTAAGGCGTACAATCGAGCACTGGCCCAATCTCGTAACAATCTTTTACACCCTGGGGCAGCCAGTAGATTTCTCCTTTTGTGTGCCCAGTTTACCTGTAGATTACATGCTCATTATGAAATGTTCTGCATTTATGTTTATTCATTGCTATTCTTTACTTGTGACATGTTGTTACTAAAATATACTTTTTTGGATTTATTATCCCTTATGCTGTATGACGGAAGGTCCGGTTGCACTTTCCCATTTTTTCCACTAGATGGTGCCATGTGAGGTTACCTCTCGTCCTTATCTATGCCGATTGGATGGACCAATGGGGTATGGCTTCACGACCAGAAGAGGGGGGTGGCAGTGGCGCGCGCATACCTCTCCCCATTAGGTCCCGGGGTACGAACGGGTGAGCGCTGCCCGTCTACCCGGGACGATTATTTCTGGTCGGCGGCATTCCGAACGGTATCGGACTGGTGGCCTCGCTGCGCACGCGCGTTCTACGCGTGCGACGCGACGCACTCATGTCACGCTGGTGCGACGCTACCGTGCACTCTCCCGCCCTATCAGGAGAGTCATTTCCGGAATGCCGAGGGGACCACATCCGGTCGTCTTTCAGGCAACCAATAGTGGTTATGGGTTAACGGGTGGAGATTTTGATTGACCCATTAACCTCACTTGGGCTATTTATACCCCACCCTTTCACACTGCACATCATTCCTTCACCCACAGGAGCACACGCACATCGTTTTTATGCAACTGGGTAAGTCCCTGGGTTCTTTTACCCTATGCTGTTCCACTTTTTCTATTGCACTATACACAGCTCTGTTGGCAGGAGTATAAGACTATCTCTTGTCTACTTGCAGACTCAAGACTTCTCTCACCCTATGGAAACATACTAATGTGAAGGGCTGTATTATAAAGGTCACCACTTTTAAGCCACTTTACCACTAATTATTTGAGTGTTTTCCTTCTGGCCCTGTTGTCCAATGTGGACCCATTGGAAATTGGCTACAGGTATATATACATTGTTTTATCCCAGCACCACTGTGGTCACGCTGGGATATTCCAAAGCTGTTACACCACTCCACTTTCTTTTCCTATTCACTCCTCTCTTTAGTCATGTTCACTGTTTGTTCATTTTTTGCAGTTTTGTTTGGCACCAGTTTGTAGTCCCTTCACCCCTTTTTCCCTTTCTCTTTCTTTTTCTTTTCCACTCTTGTCCTTTGTCTTCTCCCCTTTCCCATCTTTTTTTTATATATGGTGTTTCGGTCTGGCATTGGTCTTTCTTTTGGGCATTTTTCTTTTGGGCATCTGCTCACACTCTAACTGAGTGAAATATCCCACCCTGAAATGGTAGGATTCACTTGACATATGTGTATCCTTGACGTGTGTATACCATTGACACTGCATGCGGGCATGTTCTATCTCTCTATACAGAGGTGATAGTTTCTGAATAGGGCCCCTTTCTATATATACATATATATATATATACATATGTCTTATATCCTTTCCTTCTCTGTAGGTCGCCCCCTCTCCTAATCCCGTTCACCTATACCCATACCTTCCTCCATTATTGTGTTTTGGAGGTGGTAATAGGGATGTGATCCCTTGCAAGCTTTTTACCCTTTGGATCCATTTTCCTTGCTCTTCCCCCGTTCTGGGTAGAGCTAGCCATCTTTTTCCATCCACATAAGGTCGGCACATCCATGAAGAATATGGGAGAATGCACGGAATCCTGTCCGGTCTTTTAAAAGAGGATTTCCTTTGTGATCAATATAGGTATTTATTGTTACAATATGTATCACTTGATTGCTAACTGTGTAATCTTACAATGTTTTGATATATACTCTGCCTACAGCAGATTATTTTTAGCACAACACAGTGCATCATGTATTGTGATATATATTTATGCTTGTTTTCTTTTTTCGTTTTTTTTTCCTTTTTTTCATAATAGATAGTAACCTTCTGAAGAAGACCCCTGGGAGGGTCGAAACGCGTAAAGGGCTTTTACTATTTATACGCATATATCTCTTATTGTATTGATACTATGCTTCAAGCATCACAATTATATGTATATGTGTATTTCTGTTTTTACATGTAATACCATACATTTTTACCTATCTAGTGGAGCTCAGTCTTTGACCACTGCGTCACTTATTTCATCCTCTTTTTTATTAATAAACATTTACAATATTAGTCTACCTTCTACATGTCAATGTTATTTATATTATACAGGTTAAACTTTGCTGGTAAAAAGCCCCACTCTGGGGACACCATTTTCTTTTTAGTTTATAACATACCAGGGGTGATCAGCGCCCTCTGACCCCAATTTCGGGGGTGTTACCGTTCTTTCTGTCTAGTTCTTTAAACCCGGGTGGTTAAACACCCTTCCCCATTCGGTAACGCAAGAGGTCTGGGACTTGAGCTCTACTTGGTATATTTGTATTTGGTACAATTCTTCATCGTTGTTTTTTCGTTTGTTGATAATATGAATAGCTTCCAGGGTGATGATTGGAACCATTTAATGTCCAGCTATGAGATTGAATTTGAAAATGGTGATCGAGTGGAAACGGAGATCTCCACTCTTTTGTCAAAATTCACCAAAGTGCTAGAGAAGAAGTCGGCACTTTTCTGGCACACAAAATCCTTCGAGAGATACATTGATATTGGTATGGCTTCACGACCAGAAGAGGGGGGTGGCAGTGGCGCGCGCATACCTCTCCCCATTAGGTCCCGGGGTACGAACGGGTGAGCGCTGCCCGTCTACCCGGGACGATTATTTCTGGTCGGCGGCATTCCGAACGGTATCGGACTGGTGGCCTCGCTGCGCACGCGCGTTCTACGCGTGCGACGCGACGCACTCATGTCACGCTGGTGCGACGCTACCGTGCACTCTCCCGCCCTATCAGGAGAGTCATTTCCGGAATGCCGAGGGGACCACATCCGGTCGTCTTTCAGGCAACCAATAGTGGTTATGGGTTAACGGGTGGAGATTTTGATTGACCCATTAACCTCACTTGGGCTATTTATACCCCACCCTTTCACACTGCACATCATTCCTTCACCCACAGGAGCACACGCACATCGTTTTTATGCAACTGGGTAAGTCCCTGGGTTCTTTTACCCTATGCTGTTCCACTTTTTCTATTGCACTATACACAGCTCTGTTGGCAGGAGTATAAGACTATCTCTTGTCTACTTGCAGACTCAAGACTTCTCTCACCCTATGGAAACATACTAATGTGAAGGGCTGTATTATAAAGGTCACCACTTTTAAGCCACTTTACCACTAATTATTTGAGTGTTTTCCTTCTGGCCCTGTTGTCCAATGTGGACCCATTGGAAATTGGCTACAGGTATATATACATTGTTTTATCCCAGCACCACTGTGGTCACGCTGGGATATTCCAAAGCTGTTACACCACTCCACTTTCTTTTCCTATTCACTCCTCTCTTTAGTCATGTTCACTGTTTGTTCATTTTTTGCAGTTTTGTTTGGCACCAGTTTGTAGTCCCTTCACCCCTTTTTCCCTTTCTCTTTCTTTTTCTTTTCCACTCTTGTCCTTTGTCTTCTCCCCTTTCCCATCTTTTTTTTTATATATGGTGTTTCGGTCTGGCATTGGTCTTTCTTTTGGGCATTTTTCTTTTGGGCATCTGCTCACACTCTAACTGAGTGAAATATCCCACCCTGAAATGGTAGGATTCACTTGACATATGTGTATCCTTGACGTGTGTATACCATTGACACTGCATGCGGGCATGTTCTATCTCTCTATACAGAGGTGATAGTTTCTGAATAGGGCCCCTTTCTATATATACATATATATATATACATATGTCTTATATCCTTTCCTTCTCTGTAGGTCGCCCCCTCTCCTAATCCCGTTCACCTATACCCATACCTTCCTCCATTATTGTGTTTTGGAGGTGGTAATAGGGATGTGATCCCTTGCAAGCTTTTTACCCTTTGGATCCATTTTCCTTGCTCTTCCCCCGTTCTGGGTAGAGCTAGCCATCTTTTTCCATCCACATAAGGTCGGCACATCCATGAAGAATATGGGAGAATGCACGGAATCCTGTCCGGTCTTTTAAAAGAGGATTTCCTTTGTGATCAATATAGGTATTTATTGTTACAATATGTATCACTTGATTGCTAACTGTGTAATCTTACAATGTTTTGATATATACTCTGCCTACAGCAGATTATTTTTAGCACAACACAGTGCATCATGTATTGTGATATATATTTATGCTTGTTTTCTTTTTTCGTTTTTTTTCCTTTTTTTCATAATAGATAGTAACCTTCTGAAGAAGACCCCTGGGAGGGTCGAAACGCGTAAAGGGCTTTTACTATTTATACGCATATATCTCTTATTGTATTGATACTATGCTTCAAGCATCACAATTATATGTATATGTGTATTTCTGTTTTTACATGTAATACCATACATTTTTACCTATCTAGTGGAGCTCAGTCTTTGACCACTGCGTCACTTATTTCATCCTCTTTTTTATTAATAAACATTTACAATATTAGTCTACCTTCTACATGTCAATGTTATTTATATTATACAGGTTAAACTTTGCTGGTAAAAAGCCCCACTCTGGGGACACCATTTTCTTTTTAGTTTATAACATACCAGGGGTGATCAGCGCCCTCTGACCCCAATTTCGGGGGTGTTACCGTTCTTTCTGTCTAGTTCTTTAAACCCGGGTGGTTAAACACCCTTCCCCATTCGGTAACGCAAGAGGTCTGGGACTTGAGCTCTACTTGGTATATTTGTATTTGGTACAATTCTTCATCGTTGTTTTTTCGTTTGTTGATAATATGAATAGCTTCCAGGGTGATGATTGGAACCATTTAATGTCCAGCTATGAGATTGAATTTGAAAATGGTGATCGAGTGGAAACGGAGATCTCCACTCTTTTGTCAAAATTCACCAAAGTGCTAGAGAAGAAGTCGGCACTTTTCTGGCACACAAAATCCTTCGAGAGATACATTGATAATAATCTTTGTATCGTAAGGATACTGCCGGGAATACTATACTTTATGCAGACAGCTTCCATCCAATAAACCTTAAGAAGTCTATACCCTATGGCCAGTACCTGCGGCTGCGCATGAACTGTTCGGATGATGCCCTTTTTAGGGCCGAAGCTGCCCAATTACAGACAAGACTTTTAGCCCGTGGCTATAGTCGGGTATGTCTGCGTAAGGCGTACAATCGAGCACTGGCCCAATCTCGTAACAATCTTTTACACCCTGGGGCAGCCAGTAGATTTCTCCTTTTGTGTGCCCAGTTTACCTGTAGATTACATGCTCATTATGAAATGTTCTGCATTTATGTTTATTCATTGCTATTCTTTACTTGTGACATGTTGTTACTAAAATATACTTTTTTGGATTTATTATCCCTTATGCTGTATGACGGAAGGTCCGGTTGCACTTTCCCATTTTTTCCACTAGATGGTGCCATGTGAGGTTACCTCTCGTCCTTATCTATGCCGATTGGATGGACCAATGGGGTATGGCTTCACGACCAGAAGAGGGGGGTGGCAGTGGCGCGCGCATACCTCTCCCCATTAGGTCCCGGGGTACGAACGGGTGAGCGCTGCCCGTCTACCCGGGACGATTATTTCTGGTCGGCGGCATTCCGAACGGTATCGGACTGGTGGCCTCGCTGCGCACGCGCGTTCTACGCGTGCGACGCGACGCACTCATGTCACGCTGGTGCGACGCTACCGTGCACTCTCCCGCCCTATCAGGAGAGTCATTTCCGGAATGCCGAGGGGACCACATCCGGTCGTCTTTCAGGCAACCAATAGTGGTTATGGGTTAACGGGTGGAGATTTTGATTGACCCATTAACCTCACTTGGGCTATTTATACCCCACCCTTTCACACTGCACATCATTCCTTCACCCACAGGAGCACACGCACATCGTTTTTATGCAACTGGGTAAGTCCCTGGGTTCTTTTACCCTATGCTGTTCCACTTTTTCTATTGCACTATACACAGCTCTGTTGGCAGGAGTATAAGACTATCTCTTGTCTACTTGCAGACTCAAGACTTCTCTCACCCTATGGAAACATACTAATGTGAAGGGCTGTATTATAAAGGTCACCACTTTTAAGCCACTTTACCACTAATTATTTGAGTGTTTTCCTTCTGGCCCTGTTGTCCAATGTGGACCCATTGGAAATTGGCTACAGGTATATATACATTGTTTTATCCCAGCACCACTGTGGTCACGCTGGGATATTCCAAAGCTGTTACACCACTCCACTTTCTTTTCCTATTCACTCCTCTCTTTAGTCATGTTCACTGTTTGTTCATTTTTTGCAGTTTTGTTTGGCACCAGTTTGTAGTCCCTTCACCCCTTTTTCCCTTTCTCTTTCTTTTTCTTTTCCACTCTTGTCCTTTGTCTTCTCCCCTTTCCCATCTTTTTTTTATATATGGTGTTTCGGTCTGGCATTGGTCTTTCTTTTGGGCATTTTTCTTTTGGGCATCTGCTCACACTCTAACTGAGTGAAATATCCCACCCTGAAATGGTAGGATTCACTTGACATATGTGTATCCTTGACGTGTGTATACCATTGACACTGCATGCGGGCATGTTCTATCTCTCTATACAGAGGTGATAGTTTCTGAATAGGGCCCCTTTCTATATATACATATATATATATATACATATGTCTTATATCCTTTCCTTCTCTGTAGGTCGCCCCCTCTCCTAATCCCGTTCACCTATACCCATACCTTCCTCCATTATTGTGTTTTGGAGGTGGTAATAGGGATGTGATCCCTTGCAAGCTTTTTACCCTTTGGATCCATTTTCCTTGCTCTTCCCCCGTTCTGGGTAGAGCTAGCCATCTTTTTCCATCCACATAAGGTCGGCACATCCATGAAGAATATGGGAGAATGCACGGAATCCTGTCCGGTCTTTTAAAAGAGGATTTCCTTTGTGATCAATATAGGTATTTATTGTTACAATATGTATCACTTGATTGCTAACTGTGTAATCTTACAATGTTTTGATATATACTCTGCCTACAGCAGATTATTTTTAGCACAACACAGTGCATCATGTATTGTGATATATATTTATGCTTGTTTTCTTTTTTCGTTTTTTTTCCTTTTTTTCATAATAGATAGTAACCTTCTGAAGAAGACCCCTGGGAGGGTCGAAACGCGTAAAGGGCTTTTACTATTTATACGCATATATCTCTTATTGTATTGATACTATGCTTCAAGCATCACAATTATATGTATATGTGTATTTCTGTTTTTACATGTAATACCATACATTTTTACCTATCTAGTGGAGCTCAGTCTTTGACCACTGCGTCACTTATTTCATCCTCTTTTTTATTAATAAACATTTACAATATTAGTCTACCTTCTACATGTCAATGTTATTTATATTATACAGGTTAAACTTTGCTGGTAAAAAGCCCCACTCTGGGGACACCATTTTCTTTTTAGTTTATAACATTATTAAGAATATCACAGGTGGGAAGAGTACTTTGCTCCCACAGGCCAGGAAGACTAAGGAGCCACGCTGCAGGCAAGGGCCCTAATTTTCCGCTCAAAAGAGGCTTTTTCTTCCGTCCGGGACTTCGACTAAATGCTCCCAGTCTGACAGGATGACCTGTGATGGACAAAAGCATCCCTGGAACTGCAAGCCTAACAAGCCTGTGAGCAAAAGTGCTACCGCATGAAGGTTTGCCCCACCCGTCGCACGGGTGGGGGGTCGCCTTCAGGGGTTTGCGGCCTGATGGGCCTCTTCGCTGTCTGACCAATGGGTCTGCAAACTGATTTCCTCTGGCTACAAGATAGCGTTCCTCTCATGGCCACCAGATTCTTCCCCTCCAGTATACCCTTACTCCCGGCTAGCCGGGAGGCCCTAATGGGGGCGGTAAGGGACCTGCTAAGCCACGGGGTGATAGTGCCTGTTACAGAGTCGGAAAGGTTCCAGGGGTTCTACTCCAATCTGTTTGTAGTCCCCAAAAAGTAATGGGTACGTCCAATCTTGGACCTAAAAGCCCTCAATTGCTTTGTAATGGTACAGAGGTTCAGAATGGAATAAGTTTGCCCTTCTCCTTCAAGTTCGCTCAGTAGTCACTGCACTCCATCAAGGGGACTCCCTGGCGTCTATGGACATCCAGGATGCGTACCTGCACATACCCATATGCCTCCGGCATCAGAGGTTTCTGCAATTCGCAGTTGGGAAAGCCCACTACCAGTTTGTGGCTCTCCCCTTTGGCTTGGCATCAGCACCCCGAGTCCTTACCAAGGTATTGGCTCCAATTTTGGCATTGTTATGACAACGCGTAGGTTATCTAGACAATCTCCTCCTGAGAGCATCTGCCGGCTCAGAGTCGATCACCATGCAAATCCTGCAGGAATTTGGGTGGCTGTTGAACCTAAAAAAGTCGGTGCTCATTCCGACTCAGCGCTTGAAATACCTAGGCTTACTGCTGGACTCCATGGAAGCGAGAGTTTTTCTCCCTTCAGACAAACTGCGGACTCTCAGAGTCGTGGTAAAACTATTGATGAACCACAGGTGGTCGTTGCTGCGCTTCTGCATGCAAGTCCTGGGGCTCATGGTGGCCCCCTTTGAGGCGGTACCGTACGCCCATTTTCATACCAGAGTCTTGCAGAAGGAGATATTGACAAAATGGGACAAATCTCTGTTATCCCTGGATTGTCAAATCCGAGTGAGCTAGTCAGTCACGGACTCCCTGCTCTGGTGGCTGAGGTCCCCGGCACTTTGGTCCAGGATGTCGTTCCTACCTCTACATTGGACAGTGATCACAACGGATGCCAGCCTGACCGGCTGGGGTGGAGTACTGGGAGTATAGTCAGCCCAGGGTCGGTGGACCCAGGAAGAATCCCACCTGCTGATCAACGTGCTGGAACTTCGGGCTATCAGGCGGTGACTCTCCACATGGTCACAGAGGCTGCAGGGGCATCCGGTCAGGATCCAGTCGGGCAACGCCACGGCGGTGGTGTATGTCAACCATCAAGGAGGAACAAGGAGCTTGACTGCAGCACTGGAGGTTGCTCACATCCTGCTGTGGGCAGAGCGGCGCATGCCAGCTCTGTCAGCCGTGTACATTTCGGACGTAGAAAACTAGCAAGCGGACTACCTAAGTCGTCAGATGCTGGACCAGGGGGAATGGTCGCTACATCCGGATGTATTTCAGCTCCTTTGCTTAAGGTGGGGCATGCCAGATGTGGATCTCCTGGCTTCTCGACTCAATCGTAAGGTACAGAGGTTCGTGGCCAGGTCAAAGGATCCCTGGGCGGATGCGGCAGAGGCGTTGGTGGCTCCATGGGGGCATTATCGACTGATTTATGCTTTTCCCCCATTCAAACTTCTACAACGTCTGCTTCACAGAGTGGAGGCAGAGGGGATTCCGGTAATTCTGATTGCCCCAGATTGGCCTCGGCGTCCGTTGTACGCCAACATAGTACGAATGGTGGCAGATGTTCCTTGGCGACTGCCGATACGGGAGGACCTTCTGTCGCAAGGTCCAATACTTCATCCTGCTTTACCGTCACTGGCTTTATTGGCATGGCTGTTGAAAGCCAGGTGCTAAGGGACCGAGGTCTGTCGGATTCTGTAATATCCACTAGGTTGAGGACACGGAAGTAATCTTCTCGGAAGAGTTATCACTGTATGTGGAAGGCCTATATGTCCATGTGTGAGGAGATGGGGTGGCGTCCACGTACATATTCAGTTTCCAGGATCCTGCTGTTTTTGCAGCGAGGAGTGGATCAGAAACGTGCATTAAGCACCATTAAGGGGCAGATATCAGCTTGGCTGTCATTTTTCAGCATCCCTTGGTGACTCATTCATTGGTGAGTACATTTTTTCAGGAGGGTCGACATGTGGCCCCTCCGGTTCGACCACCACTACCTCTGTGGGATTTGAATCTGGGGCACTCGGTGCTTCAGAAACCGCTGTTTGAAAACATTAGGGAGATTCCCTTATTGACACTCTCTCAGAAAGTAGTCTTTCTAGTGGCCATTACATCTGCCAGGAGGGTTTCTGAGTTGACGGCCTTGTCTTGCAAGTCTCCCTACTTGATCCTCCACAAGGGTAAGGCGGTGCTGCGTCCGTAAGCCTTTGTTTCTTCCAAAGGTTGTTTCGGCCTTTCATCTAAATTGAGGACAGTGTGCTTCCGTCCTTATGTCCTTGGCCATCACACCCCAAAGAGGACTCGCTGTTTGTATCGGTAGCTGGTCCAAAGAAGGGACTGGCGGTCTCATTGACCACCATCTCTCGGTGAATCAGACAGATTGTAGTTCAGGCTTATGCCATAAGGGGACAGGCGCCCCCCTTTCCTGTCACAGCACATTCTACCAGGGCAATTGGTGCCTCTTGGGCTTTCCGAAATCAAGCGTCCGATTGCCAGGTGTGTAAGGCGGTGACCTGGTTATCCGTTCACACTTTCACTAAATTTGACAAGGTTGATGTAAAAACATCTTCAGATGCTTGCTTCAGCCGCAAGGTTTTGCAGGCGGCTGTTTAAGGTTGCAACTCCTCCATTGAGAAGGTATGGTTGTTATTTGTGGAGGTATTGTTGTTTGCTGTTCCCACTCCTCGTTCCTTTGACACTGCTTGGGGTCAAAGGTCAAGAAGAGCTCCTGTGTCTGTCAATGAACAATAGAGAAAATAGGATTTTTGTACTCACCGTAAAATCCTTTTCTCTGAAGTTCATTGACAGACACAGAACTCACACCTCCTATTTATGTTTTGTACTGCTTTTGACAAACTGAGCTGCTGGATGCAGTGTGAGGGGTTATAGCCAGTAGGACCGCCCACGGGCGGTACTGTGCAAGTGTTGCTGTTTAACACTTAATGCTTAGTCCTCTCCTAAAGGGGCGATATAACCCTAAGGTCAAGAAGGGCTGCTGTGTCCGTCAATGAACTTCAGAGAAAAGGATTTTACGTACATTTATTAATGCAAAAAAAAGTTTTAAAAATGGCAGTTTTTTCAGGAGCAGTGATTTTAATGATGCTTAAAGTGAAAAAATAAAAGTGAAATATTCCTTTAAATATCATGCCTGGGGGTTGTCTATAGTATGCCTGTAAAAAGGCACGTGTTTCCCGTGTTTAGAACTGTCCCTGCACAAAATGAAATTTCTAAAGGAATAAAAGTCATTTAAAACTGCGTGCGTCTTTAATGTAATGTCTAGTCCCGGCAATATGGATGAAAATCATTGAGAAAAAAGACATGGGTACACCCAGCCCATTACCAGCCCCTTTGGGTCTTGTATGGATATTAAGGGGAACCCCACCCCCAAGTTAAAAAAGGAAAGGCACCGGGCCCCCAGGCCCTATATACTCTAAACAACAGTATACAGGCGGTCCAAACAAGACAGGGACTGTAGGTTTGTTGTTAAGTAGAATCTGCTTGTAATTTTGAACTGGTACATTTTTAAAGTGTAGCTCCAGCCAAAAAATACATTTTTAAGCTTTTTGGAAAAGATAGGGAAGGGTTATCACCCCTATAACCTTTGTTTTGCTGTCTGTGCACCTGTTCAGAAGATTTCACCTCAATTTCTGTTTCAATGACAACTGGATTTCGAAAATTTGGGTTTTTTAGTGAAACAAGGAACTCTTACAGGAGAGAATTTCCCTTCCTAGGGTTAGATTTCCCCTCACTTCTTGTTGTCTCCTTCTGTTTGAAAGTAGGAGTTGTTTGTAAGTTGGATGTTTGAAAGTAGGGGCCTGTCGTATATACTCTGAAGAAATTTGGGCCTTAGGTGTTGGTGTTGCTACAACACTGTAAGCCCTCACAGTTACTCTTGGTGGGTGCAGGAACGGGCCCTGCTGTGAAATATTAGATCAAGAATTGTAATTACATGCCCCCTGTTGAACAGGGGCAGAAAAATTGGGCCTTAGACACTGGTGCTGGTGCCACAACGTTGCACCTTTCTTGTGTTGTGATCATGCAATAAACTACCAGTTTGGACACCACTTTGTGCTGATCCTTGGTGTGCTGGCAAATATCTACGTCATTAAACTCCCTTCAACTAAAGTGTTTTATCCCTATTGTGGGGTCACCAGTATGGTATTTGTAAATTGAAATAATATCCCCTCTCAAACGTCTCTTCTCCAGAAAAATGTCAGTGCTCGCAACCTTTCTTTATAACTAATATCCTCCAGACCCTTTATTAGCTTTGTTGCCCTTCTTTGTACTCGCTCCATTTCCAGTACATTATTCCTGAAAACTGGTGCCCAGAACTGGACAGCATACTCCAGCTTAGGCCGGACCAAAGTCTTGTAGAGTGGGAGAATTATTGCTTTATCCCTGTAGTTAAACCCATTTTTAATGCATGCCAATATTCTGCAAAAAATACGCATGGTCCCTGTACTAATGACACTAGCTGGGAAGGGGTTAAACATCAGCGCGATCAAAATGTTAACTGTGTGCCTAACATGTGTTTTACTAAACTGTGTGAGGTGCTTCTACTAGAGGAGGACATGGATCTTAGTACCTGCTTTGCAGAGACACAGGATTCATGCCTTTCCTCCTGTCAGAACGACGATCTGCCTTGTTTACAGAGGGAGCGAGCCTCCGGCAGCACGCATGTGTGCCCCTTACCCAGAAGTTTTGAATCACATATATATATATATATATATATATATATATATATATATATATATATATATACACATACATACATACACACACATGATCTGTCATACAGGTCTACCTTCCTTGTAGCAGTAAAACTGCTATAGGGTGGACCTGAACTGGTTAAAACACACGCACCAGGAAGATTCACCTGCAGTGAATGTTTAGTGAATGCTAGATTCACTTCAAGCTAAATGTTCTGTAAGCTTATGTTTTGTATTCCAAAGCAGTGTGTGGTTCATCTTCTGTTGAAGTTGCATCCCCTTGTGGATGGGGCTACTCTCCCTGCACATGGGGGTACCTTTCGTGTGGAGCATGCCCAGGCTAACCATGTTTAATTAATGTGAGAATCAAACATTATGGCGGTCCTTCAACTTAGAGATGATCTAAACACCATGTGCAGTAATGATTACACATAGTTCCACTGTAAAGTACCATCTCAGGTCACTACACATACATTCCTTCTCTATATTCTAATTATATTTGCTGTGCCCGTACTCTCTCCACCGTTCGACAGAACCTCTGTCCCCTCACTCCCAGTGACAGAATGGGGTCCCACCATGCATCTAACTTGGACTCCATGAGTGCCCTTGTAAACTCCTACACTCCCGCACCATGCGGTTCAGGCTATGGGCCTATGTAAAGTGGGTTTGGTCCCAGTTGCTTTTGAGTGAACCAACCACTGGGGAGATTATTATTTTTATACAGGATTTATATAGCGCAAACAGTTTACGCAGTGCTTTACAATATAAAAAGAGACAATACAGTTACAATACAATAAAATACAAGAGGTTTAAGGGGGCCCTCTCAAAAGAGCTTACAATCTAATAGGATGGGGCAGGTGGTACAAAAGGTTGTAACTGTGGGGAATGATGGAAGTGGTAGGAGATTAGTTGGAGACATGGTAGGCAGGGACGGGCTGGGCCAGGGGGCAGGGATGCATTTGCCCTCCGGGCTGCTCTGATTTGCTGTATAATTTGGCTGGTGTCCAGCTCACAACTGCGCATGTGCAGTGTCTGAGCTGGCCGAGTGCAGCAGCTCCATCCAGCAATGTGTTCTGTCACTGGGCTGAAACTCTGTGTTACAGAGCGCAGCCCAGTCCAGCCCCTCCCTCCTCCATATGAATAGCCAGGGTGCTGTCTGTGAAGAGGATGTGTGGGCATGACTAGTGTAGTCTGAATGTTCCCCTTATACTATTCCTTACCTATTAGAAACGAGACCACACCATAGGTTGGAGTAAACTGGCCACAACAGCCTTTATTAAACATAACTCAAAATTCACTCCAATAACTTGTAAATATGAAAATATATAAATATATAAATATATATAAATATATAAATATAAATAACTTTATTAACATTAAACCACATTTTAATTAACATTAACTGCCCATTCTGGTGATCTCTGACGGTGACCACACTTAAGCCAATACCAAATCACTGCGGTACACCTGACCAACTTCCCAAAGGCCTCCACCTGTGACCGGTCGGAGACAACTTCCGCCAGTGAACATAACCGTATTCCCTCCAACGTTCAGGAATACCCAGAGGGGCCGATCGTTAGATGAGCCCCCCACACCCTCAGATCCCTTCTGAGTACCTGTCTACCGTCAGAAACCACCAGAAAACACACCGCCAACACGAAAACCTTTCAGCTGCCGTGACAACCGATGAAACCTGCAAAAGAAGAAAAAGACCAGCAACAAAACACCACAAAACAAACACATAACAATAGGGCGGGAGGGTGGGAAAAACTGCCTCCTCTGTGTCACACTGGGCTCCGAATGATTCCTTAAAGCCACACCTCTCCCTTTTATGTGACCCCTCCCCTACACTGAACTTGTTTCCTGCAAACCTTTTCCTGAACTCCACCCATAAAGCTTAACCCTCTGTGTCCCTCATCCACACTGTCATGTCCAGCACTCCTTATATCATTTCATTCTTAATCCGTGCTTCTCTTGACTAGTGTAGTCTGAATGTTCCCCTTATACTATTCCTTACCTATTAGAAACGAGACCACACCATAGGTTGGAGTAAACTGGCCACAACAGCCTTTATTAAACATAACTCAAAATTCACTCCAATAACTTGTAAATATGAAAATATATAAATATATAAATATATATAAATATATAAATATAAATAACTTTATTAACATTAAACCACATTTTAATTAACATTAACTGCCCATTCTGGTGATCTCTGACGGTGACCACACTTAAGCCAATACCAAATCACTGCGGTACACCTGACCAACTTCCCAAAGGCCTCCACCTGTGACCGGTCGGAGACAACTTCCGCCAGTGAACATAACCGTATTCCCTCCAACGTTCAGGAATACCCAGAGGGGCCGATCGTTAGATGAGCCCCCCACACCCTCAGATCCCTTCTGAGTACCTGTCTACCGTCAGAAACCACCAGAAAACACACCGCCACAGCCCGAAAGGGTGACCCCCTCAACCTTGAGGGCCACCCCACACCCGAAGAGCTTTCTGTATCCCCTCCTGTAAGCCAAAGGACCAGAGGTCAATCCCCACATCCGATAGATGAACGCCATCCCGCCTAAGATAAAGCCCTACATTCACCTCCAATTCCCTGTGTCTTACCACAATGCCCCCGTTCTGCACTACAAACCGCCCAACAACCTTATTAACCCTAATCCTAGTTTTCTCAAGGCTGGCTAAAGACCTGGCCCCCCGCCACACCGTTCTGGCCACAATGTCCAACCACAACAAAATGGTGCCCGGGAAAAGGACTCGCATGCGCAACACATCAGCCTTGATATCCGCCAAAATGTCCTTCACTTTCCGAACTCCCAGGTCATTGCCCCCCGCATGAACAACCAGCACATCCGGGGGCCTATCCCTCAAAGCGAAGCGCTCCACCTCCCTCATGACACGCTCCCACCTCATGCCCGGGAAACCCAACCACATCACCCTAGCTACCTCCCTGGGGATACCCAATTGCCTGCCTGCTGGTAGAGAATCACCTCTCCTGGCCCCCCAGCAGACGTACGAATGCCCCAGGATCCAAACGAGGCGTTGAGAACCTCCATCTGGAATGAAAACAAGAGAAATAACACAACAACCAAAGGAATGTTACAAGCACAGTCCTCCCCCCCAAAAAAATCCCACAGCAAACAACACCCCCAGCCGCACCTTCCTTACCCAAGTAGCAACTGCGGCCGGACATAGGACCGGAACCTCCGGGACTCCCATCTACCAATCCGGCGAACCACCGCCTCCTCCAGCCCACATCGAGCCGCTTCCGTGGCCGCCCCAATCCGAAAAGAGTGGGACGCGTAGTCCCGCTCATCCAAACCCACCGCCCTCAGGCATTGCCGAAAGACCGACACAAACTGAAAACGGGATAGAAAAGAGCCCTCCTCGTGCACCAAAAAGGGGCCCGCCCCCGCAGGCTGTACCGCCCGGAAAGCCCGTACCGCCGCCACCGGGCACACTACCGAGCCCGGCAGGGCGAGCAGCGTAATCGCCACTCCCTTGCCCCGTTGATCAGTCTTAGACCTACACAACCGTATACTCACCCGATCCGCAACCACCTGCACATCCTGATCCAACAGACCCCCAGCCACCCGTTTTGAGCGACACACCAACTCCCCAATCCTAAAAGCCCCATAAAACGCCAACGAAAACGCTGCCGTAAACAGAACGGTCTCGTAAGCAGACGAGCAAACGTCCACCAGCCGAGAACAAATTGCCACCAAATTGTCAAATGACACCGGCCGGCGCGCATCCCTACCCTTCCAATCCCTCCTGTACCCCTTCAACGTTTGCCTCACCCAAAAATCCTTCGTCCCGTCCGGCTCCCCCCACAGTTTGAACAAAAAGGCCAACCCCGCCAGCTTCCGCTCAATAGACGCGGGAGACAGGCCCGTCTCAATGTTCCGGGCAACCCAGTACAATACCACCCAGCGCCGGTAGGAGCCCCGACCAGCCACTCCAACCTCCCGCAGGAACGCCCACCATTCCGCCCACACTCTAGAATAAGCGGACCATGTAGCCTCACTCAACGACCTTTTTAACCAACCTGCGGCGATTCCAAGGGAAGTTCCCACATCCACCCGGGGCAGGGCGCCCCCGACTCCTCCGCTCCCGGCGCCAGCTGCCGGAACTTGTCCCACTGAAAACGAGAGAGCGAGTCAGCCAAAGAATTCTCCACCCCAGGTATGTGCACAGCATAAACGTAAACATTGAGCCGCAAACAGCGAAAGACCAGCTGTCGCAGCAGCCGGATGACCGGGGGGGAGGAAGCAGTCATCCGATTGAGGACCTGGACCACCCCCATGTTATCGCAATTGATGCGCAACTTCAAATTACGAAACTCCGCCCCCCACAGCTCCAATGCCACCACTATCGGGAACAATTCTAGCAAAACCAAATTGCCCAACAACCCCGCAACCTCCCATGAGCGTGGCCAAGGTTCCGCACTCCACCGACCCCGGAAAAATGCCCCATAACCCGTTGAGCCAGCCGCGTCAGTAACCAACTCCACATCGAAGTTGCTCACTGGCCCCGACATCCACATAGCCCGCCCATTATACGACTCCAAAAATTCATGCCAAGCCCGCAGGTCCTCCCGGTGTTCCCTTCGCAAACGCACAAAGTGGGTAGGGGCGGTTACCCCGGCAGTGGCCTCCGACAGCCGTCGGCAGAACACACGGCCCATAGGGATGATCCGGCAAGCGAAATTCAGCTTGCCCAACAGGGACTGCAGGGCCCGAAGCTGAACCTTCGGCCGGCCCTGCATGCCTGCCAACTCCGCCTGCAGATCCCGTAATTTATTCTCTGGCAAGCGACACTCCATTGCCATAGAATCAATCACGATTCCCAAAAAACTCAATTCCGTCACCGGGCCTTCCGTCTTATCCCCCGCCAACGGCACCCCGAACCTGCCCGCAATGTGCTGCAACGTGGACAGAAGAATCGCACACACATTGGAGGCAGGCGGGCCCACGCACAGAAAGTCATCCAAATAGTGGATGACCGACTCCAGGCCCGAAACATCTCTCACCACCCATTCCAAAAATGAACTAAAAGCTTCAAAATAAGCGCATGAAATGGAACAACCCATGGGCAGGCACAAGTCCACATAAAACTTGCCCCGCCAATGGCATCCCAACAGCCGGAAGCTGTCCGGGTGGACCGGCAGAAGGCGAAACGCCGATTCCACATCCGCCTTGGCCATGAGAGCCCCACGACCATACCGCCTGACCCACCGTACCGCCGCGTCAAAAGACGTGTAGGAAACCGTACACGCCTCCGGGTCAATGAAATCATTGACCGACCCCCCTTTCGGAAAAGACAGGTGATGAATCAAGCGAAACTTCCCCGGCTCCTTCTTAGGAACTACACCCAACGGGGAGACCACCAGGTCCCCCCACGGCTGCACTTCGAAAGGACCACCCATCCGGCCCAGCGCCACCTCTTTACCCAATTTGTCATCCACAACCCCCGGGTGATCTAAAGCCGATCGCAAATTCCTGGCCACCGGCGGCACCCCTCCCAAAGAACAGGGAATCCTAAAACCGTCCCGAAAACCCAGAATTAACCCCCGCGCCGCCGCACCATCCGGATACCTATTTAGGAAAGGAAGCATCCTTCCCAAGTTCACCGGCGTCATCCCTTTTGTGACCGGCGGCACCGGCACGCTGACCTTTTTTGAAACAGCGGGACAGGGGGTGGGTGCCGCCGCACCCGGAGCACTCATGCTTGAAACGGCACGCGCCTCCGAATTTACAAGCCCCTTCATTAAAGGGCCAGCACACCCCCCACTTCTTTCCGGCCGGCAGTCCCGAGGAAGACGCACTCCCGGCCCCCCCCTGAAGAAACGGAGTGGGCGCCCGCGGAGCAGACATAAGCCTCATCCAGAGGCTTATGTCCTTGTGATCCCACCGCAGGTCAGCCCGCACTGCCTTACGCTGACGAAACTGCTCATCATAGCGCAGCCAAGCCAGCCCTCCATACACTCGGTGAGCCTCCCCAATCGCGTCCAGGTAACAAAATAACGCCGAGCAATGCTCGGGGTTCTTTTCCCCTATCACGCTAGCCAAGATAGCGAACGCCTGAAGCCAATTTGCAAATGTGCGCGGGATCAGCCGATACCTACGCTTCTCCTCGTCGTCCTTCTTGGAACTGTCCGGCTTAACCCTGTCCAGATTAAATTTCTCGAGGGGGAGCAAAGAGAAAATCTCCACATACTCACCCTTGCCGATCTTGTCCCGCACCTCCTGCTTCAAATGCGCCCCCAATGGGCCTTCGAAACAAACATAGACTTCGCACCGGGCAGCATCCGCGATCCTAACCAGGTCAGACCGCGCCCCCGGGTCCGCGGGCACCGGGGGGACCCCCGAGCCCACAGCCCCCGTATCCATGCTCCCCGACACCGCAGCAGGCGGTGCATCCCGCGCAGGAATGACCTCCGCCCCCCCGGCCCCCCCCACAGTACCCATCCAGGGGGCCACCTGAGGCGACCCGGAGCCCCCAGCAAACTTACCAACCAGGGCCTGCAGCCCCCCCAACAGCTCCTGCAACTGACCTGACGGCCCCCCCGGGGCCGCAGGCCCCGCCCCCTGCGCTGAACCTGCCGCAACCCCCCCCAAGACGTCCCGGGATCCCGTGGGTACCGCACCCCCCTGCGCCACCCCCATCAGATCCCGCAAGGCATTCGCCAGCAATGTAGACTCCCGCAACTTACCCGGGCCCCCAGGGGCCTCGGCGACCGGTACCGGTCCGGGTGCAGAAAAGGACCCCTCCTCCTCCTGGGACAGCTCGCTCTCCGAACCGACCTCTCCAGCGCGCACCGGGGACGCGGCCATCCCCCTGTGCTCCGCGCGGTCCATCCGGTCCCTGCGATCCGGGACTGCAGGCAATGTCCTCCTCCCCCCGCCGCCCCCGGCATGCCGGCGTCTAAAACCAGCCCTGCCAGGCACCTTGGCAGCCTTCTGCGACCCTCCCTCCCCCCCCTCCAGCATGTGACCCCCCCGGAGCGCCCCCCTCCCCCCCACCGCGCGGATGCTGGCCCCAGACCCAGCATGCCGCAGATCCCCCGCCACGTGCACCCCCCCTAGGCCTGCCGACCCAGAGCCATCCACACTCCCCCCCACCTCCACCGGGCCCCGTGCGGTCCCGGCGCCATTTCCATGCGGCCGCGAAGCCCCACCCCCCTCCGGTCGGCGGCGCAACGACCGCCCGGACCGGGGGGAGCCGAGAACCTGCCGTTTTGCCGGGGGGACCGATCGGTCCACCCCCGGGCTCCGGGAGTCACGAGGCGGCCGAGGAGTAGGCCCAGGAGAAAAACGCGCCGGAGGCCGAGACCTCCGCGCGCGCAGTGGAACCTCACCTGTCCCGCCGCCGTCCACATCGCCGTCCGCCAGGTCACCCACACGTTCCCGCAGCCAGTCCGCACCGTGCACCTCCGCCGCCCGTCGCAGCCGCGCGAAGAGTCCCTCGAGGTCCGCCATAGCAGAGGAGCAGCGAAAAAACTGCCTCCTCTGTGTCACACTGGGCTCCGAATGATTCCTTAAAGCCACACCTCTCCCTTTTATGTGACCCCTCCCCTACACTGAACTTGTTTCCTGCAAACCTTTTCCTGAACTCCACCCATAAAGCTTAACCCTCTGTGTCCCTCATCCACACTGTCATGTCCAGCACTCCTTATATCATTTCATTCTTAATCCGTGCTTCTCTGGAAAGTTAAAATCAAGCAGTCGGCTGCAATCCAGTGAGCGTCCATTTAAGTGAGCTTCTCATCCCTCCCTTCTCTCTCTTCTCTTCTAATTTCTCTCTCATTTCTCTCTCTTCTCTCTCTCTCCTCTCTCTCTCCTTCTCTAAGCTAAAGAGTTTTCTTTCTGGCAGCCGGTGACTGTACCTTGCCCTAGGTGGTATGAAGAGGTTCACACTGACAATGGTATGCTGCAGAGCTGGTAGTCTTCCTGCATGTTACCCATGGCCCCATAGACCACTATTAGGTTGAACATTTTTACTGCATGTTCTGAAGTGCACAAAAAAAGTCCTGCATGCTGCATCTTTGGGGCACTTTTAGAAAATGCAGCAAAAAATGTGCAACTTAAAAGATATCTGGGGGACTGTGGCTAAAGAAAACCACCAGTACACCAGCACTGCAGCCAAACAGCACACCAGTGTGAGCCCAAGGGCTATTCACTTGTCACAGGCACTGCCACTCCACTGAAAAGCGATTCATGCTCGGGTCACTTTTCTGAGGAATTTGACAGGCAGTGAGGAGGTATCATCACATTTCCTCCCTGCCTGTTTTACCTTCTAAATGCCAATCCCTCCAGCTAATGGCACGATTCACTTTGAACTCCACCTTATTTACATTACTCTCTCTTCAAGCAGTGTCAATCAGTCTCTTTCTTTCTGCAGGCAGTGTGAAGCGGTCTCTCTCTCTCTGTGCAGGCAGTATGAAGCAGTCTCTCTCTCTCTGTGCAGGCAGTATGAAGCGGTCTCCCTCTCTCTCTGTGCAGGCAGTATGAAGCGGTCTCTCTCTCTCTCTCTGTGCAGGCAGTATGAAGCGGTCTCTCTCTCTCTGTGCAGGCAGTATGAAGCGGTCTCTCTCTCTCTCTCTCTCTCTGTGCAGGCAGTATGAAGCGGTCTCTCTCTCTCTCTCTCTCTGTGCAGGCAGTATGAAGCGGTCTCTCTCTGTGCAGGCAGTGTGAAGCGGTCTCTCTCTCTCTCTCTGTGCAGGAAGCGTGAAGTGGTCTCTCTCTCTCTCTCTCTGTGCAGGCAGTGTGAAGCGGTCTCTCTCTCTCTCTATCTCTGTGCAGGCAGTGTGAAGCGGTCTCTCTCTCTCTCTCTCTATCTCTGTGCAGGCAGTGTGAAGCGGTCTCTCTCTCTCTATCTCTGTGCAGGCAGTGTGAAGCGGTCTCTCTCTCCCTCTCTGTGCAGGCAGTGTGAAGCTGTCTCTCTCTCCCTCTCTGTGCAGGCAGTGTGAAGCGGTCTCTCTCTCCCTCTCTGTGCAGGCAGTGTGAAGCGGTCTCTCTCTCCCTCTCTGTGCAGGCAGTGTGAAGCCGTCTCTCTCTCCCTCTCTGTGCAGGCAGTATGAAGCGGTCTCTCTCTCTCTCTCTGTGCAGGCAGTGTGAAGCGGTCTCTCTCTCCCTCTCTGTGCAGGCAGTGTGAAGCGGTCTCTCTCTCCCTCTCTGTGCAGGCAGTGTGAAGCGGTCTCTCTCTCTCTCTGTGCAGGCAGTGTGAAGCGGTCTCTCTCTCCCTCTCTGTGCAGGCAGTGTGAAGCCGTCTCTCTCTCCCTCTCTGTGCAGGCAGTATGAAGCGGTCTCTCTCTCTCTCTGTGCAGGCAGTGTGAAGCGGTCTCTCTCTCCCTCTCTGTGCAGGCAGTGTGAAGCCGTCTCTCTCTCCCTCTCTGTGCAGGCAGTGTGAAGCGGTCTCTCTCTCCCTCTCTGTGCAGGCAGTGTGAAGCCGTCTCTCTCTCCCTCTCTGTGCAGGCAGTGTGAAGCGGTCTCTCTCTCCCTCTCTGTGCAGGCAGTGTGAAGCGGTCTCTCTCTCCCTCTCTGTGCAGGCAGTGTGAAGCCGTCTCTCTCTCCCTCTCTGTGCAGGCAGTATGAAGCGGTCTCTCTCTCTCTCTGTGCAGGCAGTATGAAGCGGTCTCTCTCTCTCTCTCTCTCTCTGTGCAGGCAGTATGAAGCAGTCTCTCTCTCTGCAGGAAGCGTGAAGTGGTCTCTCTCTCTCTCTCTCTCTCTGTGCAGGCAGTGTGAAGCGGTCTCTCTCTCTCTCTCTCCCTCTCTGTGCAGGCAGTATGAAGTGGTCTCTCTCTCTCTCTGTGCAGGCAGTGTGAAGCGGTCTCTCTCTCTCTCTGCAGGAAGCGTGAAGCGGTCTCTCTCTCTCTCTGCAGGAAGCGTGAAGCGGTCTCTCTCTCTCTCTGTGCAGGCAGTGTGAAGCGGTCTCCCTCTCTCTCTCTCTCTCTGTGCAGGCAGTGTGAAGCGGTCTCTCTCTCTCTCTGTGCAGGCAGCGTGAAGCGGTCTCTCTCTCTCTGTGCAGGCAGCGTGAAGAGGTCTCTCTCTCTCTCTCTCTGTGCAGGCAGTGTGAAGCGGTCTCTCTCTCCCTCTCTGTGCAGACAGTGTGAAGCGGTCTCTCTCTCCCTCTCTGTGCAGGCAGTGTGAAGCGGTCTCTCTCTCTCCCTCTCTGTGCAGGCAGTGTGAAGCGGTCTCTCTCTCTCCCTCTCTGTGCAGGCAGTGTGAAGCGGTCTCTCTCTCTCCCTCTCTGTGCAGGCAGTGTGAAGCGGTCTCTCTCTCCCTCTCTGTGCAAGCAGTGTGAAGCTGTCTCTCTCTGTGCAAGCAGTGTGAAGCGGTCTCTCTCTGTGCAAGCAGTGTGAAGCGGTCTCTCTCTGTGCAGGCAGTGTGAAGCGGTCTCTCTCTCTCTCTGTGTAGGCAGTGTGAAGCGGTCTCTCTCTCTCTCTCTCTCTCTCTCTCTGTGCAGGCAGTGTGAAGCGGTCTCTCTCTGTGCAGGCAGTGTGAAGCGGTCTCTCTCTCTCTCGCTGTGTAGGCAGTGTGAAGCGGTCTCTCTCTCTCTCTCTCTCTGTGCAGGCAGTGTGAAGCGGTCTCTCTGTGCAGGCAGCGTGAAGCAGTCTCTCTCTCTCTCTGTGCAGGTAGCGTGAAGTGGTCTCTTTCTCCCTCTCTGTGCAGGCAGTGTGAAGCGGTCTCTCTCTCTCTCTCTCTCTCTCTCTCTGTGCAGGCAGTGTGAAGCGGTCTCTCTCTCTCTCTCTCTGTGCAGGCAGTGTGAAGCGGTCTCTCTCTGTGCAGGCAGTGTGAAGCAGTCCCTCTCTCTCTCTCTGTGCAAGCAGTGTGAAGCGGTCTCTCTCTCTCTACAGGCAGTGTGAAGCGGTCTCTCTCTCTCTGTGCAGGCAGTGTGAAGCGGTCTCTCTCTCTCTCTCTCTGTGCAGGCAGTTGACAGGCAGTGAGGAGGTATCATCACATTTCCTCCCTGCCTGTTTTAACCTTCTAAATGCCAATACCTCCAGCTAATGGCACGATTCACTTTGAACTCCACCTTATTTACATTACTCTCTCTTCAAGCAGTGTCAATCAGTCTCTTTCTTTCTGCAGGCAGTGTGAAGCGGTCTCTCTCTCTCTGTGCAGGCAGTATGAAGCAGTCTCTCTCTCTCTCTCTCTCTGTGCAGGCAGTATGAAGCAGTCTCTCTCTCTCTCTGTGCAGGCAGTATGAAGCGGTCTCTCTCTCTCTCTGTGCAGGCAGTATGAAGCGGTCTCTCTCTCTCTCTCTCTGTGCAGGCAGTATGAAGCGGTCTCTCTCTCTCTCTGTGCAGGCAGTATGAAGCGGTCTCTCTCTCTCTGTGCAGGCAGTGTGAAGCGGTCTCTCTCTCTCTCTCTCTCTGTGCAGGCAGTGTGAAGAGGTCTCTCTCTCTCTCTGCAGGAAGCGTGAAGCGGTCTCTCTCTCTCTCTGTGCAGGCAGTGTGAAGCAGTCTCTCTCTCTCTCTCTCTCTCTCTCTCTCTCTCTCTGTGCAGGCAGTGTGAAGCGGTCTCTCTCTCTCTCTCTGTGCAGGCAGTGTGAAGCCGTCTCTCTCTCCCTCTCTGTGCAGGCAGTGTGAAGCTGTCTCTCTCTCCCTCTCTGTGCAGGCAGTGTGAAGCGGTCCCTCTCTCCCTCTCTGTGCAGGCAGTGTGAAGCCGTCTATCTCCCTCTCTGTGCAGGCAGTATGAAGCGGTCTCTCTCTCTCTCTCTCTGTGTAGGCAGTGTGAAGCGGTCTCTCTCTCTCTCTGCAGGAAGCGTGAAGCGGTCTCTCTCTCTCTGTGCAGGCAGTGTGAAGCGGTCTCTCTCTCTCTCTGTGCAAGCAGTGTGAAGCGGTCTCTCTCTCTCTCTCTCTCTGTGCAGGCAGCGTGAAGAGGTCTCTCTCTCTCTCTCTCTCTCTCTCTCTCTGTGAAGGCAGTGTGAAGCGGTCTCTCTCTCTCTCTCTGTGCAGGCAGTGTGAAGCGGTCTCTCTCTCTCTCTCTGTGCAGGCAGTATGAAGCGGTCTCTCTCTCTCTCTGTGCAGGCAGTATGAAGCGGTCTCTCTCTCTCTCTCTCTCTCTCTCTGTGCAGGCAGTATGAAGCGGTCTCTTTCTCTCTGTGCAGGCAGTATGAAGCAGTCCCTCTCTGTGCAGGCAGTATGAAGCAGTCTCTCTCTGTGCAGGCAGTGTGAAGCGGTCTCTCTCTCTCTCTCTCTCTCTCTGTGCAGGCAGTGTGAAGAGGTCTCTCTCTCTCTCTGCAGGAAGCGTGAAGCGGTCTCTCTCTCTCTCTGTGCAGGCAGTGTGAAGAGGTCTCTCTCTCTGTGCAGGCAGTGTGAAGCCGTCTCTCTCTCCCTCTCTGTGCAGGCAGTGTGAAGCTGTCTCTCTCTCCCTCTCTGTGCAGGCAGTGTGAAGCGGTCTCTCTCTCCCTGTCTGTGCAGGCAGTATGAAGCCGTCTCTCTCCCTCTCTGTGCAGGCAGTATGAAGCGGTCTCTCTCTCTCTCTCTGTGCAGGCAGTGTGAAGCGGTCTCTCTCTCTCTGCAGGAAGCGTGAAGCGGTCTCTCTCTCTCTGCAGGAAGCGTGAAGCGGTCTCTCTCTCTCTGTGCAGGCAGTGTGAAGCGGTCTCTCTCTCTTTCTCTGTGCAAGCAGTGTGAAGCGGTCTCTCAGCTCTCTCTGTGCAGGCAGTGTGAAGAGGTCTCTCTCGCTCTCTCTCTGTGCAGGCAGCGTGAAAAGGTCTCTCTCTCTCTCTCTCTGTGCAGGCAGTGTGAAGCGGTCTCTCTCTCTCTCTCTCTGTGGAGGCAGTGTGAAGCGGTCTCTCTCTCCCTCTCTGTGCAGGCAGTGTGAAGCGGTCTCTCTCTCCCTCTCTGTGCAGGCAGTGTGAAGCGGTCTCTCTCTCCCTCTCTGTGCAGGCAGTGTGAAGCGGTCTCTCTCTCCCTCTCTGTGCAAGCAGTGTGAAGCGGTCTCTCTCTGTGCAAGCATTGTGAAGCGGTCTCTCTCTGTGCAGGCAGTGTGAAGCGGTCTCTCTCTCTCTCTCTCTCTCCCTCTCTGTGCAGGCAGTGTGAAGCGGTCTCTCTCTCCCTCTCTGTGCAGGCAGTGTGAAGCGCTCTCTCTCTCCCTCTCTGTGCAAGTAGTGTGAAGCGGTCTCTCTCTGTGCAAGCAGTGTGAAGCGGTCTCTCTCTGTGCAAGCAGTGTGAAGCGTTCTCTCTCTGTGCAGGCAGTGTGAAGCGGTCTCTCTCTCTCTCTGTGCAGGCAGTATGAAGCGGTCTCCCTCTCTCTCTGTGCAGGCAGTATGAAGCGGTCTCTCTCTCTCTCTGTGCAGGCAGTATGAAGCGGTCTCTCTCTCTCTCTGTGCAGGCAGTATGAAGCGGTCTCTCTCTCTCTCTGTGCAGGCAGTATAAAGCGGTCTCTCTCTCTGTGCAGGCAGTATGAAGCGGTCTCTCTCTCTCTCTGTGCAGGCAGTATGAAGCGGACTCTCTCTCTCTCTCTGTGCAGGCAGTATGAAGCGGTCTCTCTCTATGCAGGCCGTGTGAAGCGGTCTCTCTCTCTCTCTCTGTGCAGGAAGCGTGAAGCGGTCTCTCTCTCACTCTCTCTGTGTGCAGGCAGTGTGAAGCGGTCTATCTCTGTGCAGGCAGTGTGAAGGGGTCTCTCTCTATCTCTGTGCAGGCAGTGTGAAGCCGTCTCTCTCTCCCTATCTGTGCAGGCAGTGTGAAGCTGTCTCTCTCTCCCTCTCTGTGCAGGCAGTGTGAAGCGGTCTCTCTCTCCCTCTCTGTGCAGGCAGTGTGAAGCAGTCTCTCTCTCCCTCTCTGTGCAGGCAGTGTGAAGCAGTCTCTCTCTCCCTCTCTGTGCAGGCAGTGTGAAGCTGTCTCTCTCTCCCTCTCTGTGCAGGCAGTATGAAGCGGTCTCTCTCTCTCTCTGTGCAGGCAGTGTGAAGCGGTCTCTCTCTCTCTCTGCAGGAAGCGTGAAGCGGTCTCTCTCTCTCTCTCTCTCTCTCTCTCTGCAGGAAGCGTGAAGCGGTCTCTCTCTCTCTCTCTCTCTCTCTGTGCAGGCAGTGTGAAGCGGTCTCTCTCTCTCTCTCTCTCTCTCTCTCTCTCTGTGCAGGCAGTGTGAAGCGGTCTCTCTTTCTCTGTGCAGGCAGTATGAAGCGGTCTCTCTCTCTCTCTCTGTGTAGGCAATATGAAGCGGTCTCTCTCTCTCTCTCTGTGCAGGCAGTATGAAGCGGTCTCTCTCTGTGCAGGCAGTGTGAAGCGGTCTCTCTCTCTCTCTCTCTGTGCAGGAAGCGTGAAGCGGTCTCTCTCTCTCTCTCCCTCTCTATCTCTGTGCAGGCAGTGTGAAGCCGTCTCTCTCTCCCTATCTGTGCAGGCAGTGTGAAGCTGTCTCTCTCTCCCTCTCTGTGCAGGCAGTGTGAAGCGGTCTCTCTCTCCCTCTCTGTGCAGGCAGTGTGAAGCGGTCTCTCTCTCCCTCTCTGTGCAGGCAGTGTGAAGCCGTCTCTCTCTCCCTCTCTGTGCAGGCAGTATGAAGCGGTCTCTCTCTCTCTCTGTGCAGGCAGTGTGAAGCGGTCTCTCTCTCTCTCTGCAGGAAGCGTGAAGCGGTCTTTCTCTCTCTCTCTCTCTCTCTCTGCAGGAAGCGTGAAGCGGTCTCTCTCTCTCTCTCTCTCTGTGCAGGCAGTGTGAAGCGGTCTCTCTCTCTCTCTGTGCAGGCAGTGTGAAGCGGTCTCTCTCTCTCTGTGCAGGCAGTATGAAGCGGTCTCTCTCTCTCTCTCTGTGTAGGCAGTATGAAGCGGTCTCTCTCTCTCTCTGTGCAGGCAGTATGAAGCGGTCTCTCCCTGTGCAGGAAGCGTGAAGCGGTCTCTCTCTCTCTCTCTGTGCAGGCAGTGTGAAGTGGTCTCTCTCTCTCTCTCTGTGCAGGCAGTGTGAAGTGGTCTCTCTCTCTATCTCTGTGCAGGCAGTGTGAAGCGGTCTCTCTCTCTCTATCTCTGTGCAGGCAGTGTGAAGCCGTCTCTCTCTCCATATCTGTGCAGGCAGTGTGAAGCGGTCTCTCTCTCCCTCTCTGTGCAGGCAGTGTGAAGCGGTCTCTCTCTCCCTCTCTGTGCAGGCAGTGTGAAGCCGTCTCTCTCTCCCTCTCTGTGCAGGCAGTATGAAGCGGTCTCTCTCTCTCTCTGTGCAGGCAGTGTGAAGCGGTCTCTCTCTCTCTCTGCAGGAAGCGTGAAGCGGTCTCTCTCTCTGTGCAGGCAGTGTGAAGCGGTCTCTCTCTCTCTCTCTGTGCAGGCAGTGTGAAGCGGTCTCTCTCTCTCTGTGCAGGCAGCGTGAAGCGGTCTCTATCTCTCTGTGCAGGCAGCGTGAAGAGGTCTCTCTCTCTCTCTGTGCAGGCAGTGTGAAGCGGTCTCTCTCTCTCTCTCTGTGCAGGCAGTGTGAAGCGGTCTCTCTCTCGGTCTCTCTCTCCCTCTCTGTGCAGACAGTGTGAAGCGGTCTCTCTCTCCCTCTCTGTGCAGGCAGTGTGAAGCGGTCTCTCTCTCTCCCTCTCTGTGCAGGCAGTGTGAAGCGGTCTCTCTCTCTCCCTCTCTGTGCAGGCAGTGTGAAGCGGTCTCTCTCTCCCTCTCTGTGCAGGCAGTTTGAAGCGGTCTCTCTCTCCCTCTCTGTGCAAGCAGTGTGAAGCGGTCTCTCTCTGTGTAAGCAGTGTGAAGCGGTCTCTCTCTGTGCAAGCATTGTGAAGCGGTCTCTCTCTTTGCAGGCAGTGTGAAGCGGTCTTTCTCTCTCTCACTCTGTGCAGGCAGTGTGAAGCGGGCTCTCTCTCTCTCTGTGCAGGCAGTGTGAAGCGGTCTCTCTCTCTCTCTCTCTCTGTGCAGGCAGTGTGAAGCGGTCTCTCTTTGCAGGCAGCATGAAGCGGTCTCTCTCTCTCTCTGTGCAGGAAGCGTGAAGCGGTCTCTCTCTCCCTCTCTGTGCAGGCAGTGTGAAGCGGTCTCTCTCTGTGCAGGCAGTGTGAAGTGGTCTCTCTCTCTCTCTCTCTCTCTCTGTGCAAGCAGTATGAAGCGGTCTCTCTCTCTCTGCAGGCAGTGTGAAGCGGTCTCTCTCTCTCTGTGCAGGCAGTTGACAGGCAGTGAGGAGGTATCATCACATTTCCTCCCTGCCTGTTTTAACCTTCTAAATGCCAATCCCTCCAGCTAATGGCACGATTCACTTTGAACTCCACCTTATTTACATTACTCTCTCTTCAAGCAGTGTCAATCAGTCTCTTTCTTTCTGCAGGCAGTGTGAAGCGGTCTCTCTCTCTCTGTGTAGGCAGTATGAAGCAGTCTCTCTCTCTCGGTGCAGGCAGTATGAAGCAGTCTCTCTCTCTCCCTCTCTGTGCAGGCAGTGTGAAGCGGTCCCTCTCTCCCTCTCTGTGCAGGCAGTGTGAAGCCGTCTATCTCCCTCTCTGTGCAGGCAGTATGAAGCGGTCTCTCTCTCTCTCTCTCTGTGTAGGCAGTGTGAAGCGGTCTCTCTCTCTCTCTGCAGGAAGCGTGAAGCGGTCTCTCTCTCTCTGTGCAGGCAGTGTGAAGCGGTCTCTCTCTCTCTCTGTGCAAGCAGTGTGAAGCGGTCTCTCTCTCTCTCTCTCTCTGTGCAGGCAGCGTGAAGAGGTCTCTCTCTCTCTCTCTCTCTCTCTCTCTCTCTCTGTGAAGGCAGTGTGAAGCGGTCTCTCTCTCTCTCTCTGTGCAGGCAGTGTGAAGCGGTCTCTCTCTCTCTCTCTCTCTGTGCAGGCAGTATGAAGCGGTCTCTCTCTCTCTCTGTGCAGGCAGTATGAAGCGGTCTCTCTCTCTCTCTCTCTCTCTCTCTGTGCAGGCAGTATGAAGCGGTCTCTTTCTCTCTGTGCAGGCAGTATGAAGCAGTCCCTCTCTGTGCAGGCAGTATGAAGCAGTCTCTCTCTGTGCAGGCAGTGTGAAGCGGTCTCTCTCTCTCTCTCTCTCTCTCTGTGCAGGCAGTGTGAAGAGGTCTCTCTCTCTCTCTGCAGGAAGCGTGAAGCGGTCTCTCTCTCTCTCTGTGCAGGCAGTGTGAAGAGGTCTCTCTCTCTGTGCAGGCAGTGTGAAGCCGTCTCTCTCTCCCTCTCTGTGCAGGCAGTGTGAAGCTGTCTCTCTCTCCCTCTCTGTGCAGGCAGTGTGAAGCGGTCTCTCTCTCCCTGTCTGTGCAGGCAGTATGAAGCCGTCTCTCTCCCTCTCTGTGCAGGCAGTATGAAGCGGTCTCTCTCTCTCTCTCTGTGCAGGCAGTGTGAAGCGGTCTCTCTCTCTCTGCAGGAAGCGTGAAGCGGTCTCTCTCTCTCTGCAGGAAGCGTGAAGCGGTCTCTCTCTCTCTGTGCAGGCAGTGTGAAGCGGTCTCTCTCTCTTTCTCTGTGCAAGCAGTGTGAAGCGGTCTCTCAGCTCTCTCTGTGCAGGCAGTGTGAAGAGGTCTCTCTCGCTCTCTCTCTGTGCAGGCAGCGTGAAAAGGTCTCTCTCTCTCTCTCTCTGTGCAGGCAGTGTGAAGCGGTCTCTCTCTCTCTCTCTCTGTGGAGGCAGTGTGAAGCGGTCTCTCTCTCCCTCTCTGTGCAGGCAGTGTGAAGCGGTCTCTCTCTCCCTCTCTGTGCAGGCAGTGTGAAGCGGTCTCTCTCTCCCTCTCTGTGCAGGCAGTGTGAAGCGGTCTCTCTCTCCCTCTCTGTGCAAGCAGTGTGAAGCGGTCTCTCTCTGTGCAAGCATTGTGAAGCGGTCTCTCTCTGTGCAGGCAGTGTGAAGCGGTCTCTCTCTCTCTCTCTCTCTCCCTCTCTGTGCAGGCAGTGTGAAGCGGTCTCTCTCTCCCTCTCTGTGCAGGCAGTGTGAAGCGCTCTCTCTCTCCCTCTCTGTGCAAGTAGTGTGAAGCGGTCTCTCTCTGTGCAAGCAGTGTGAAGCGGTCTCTCTCTGTGCAAGCAGTGTGAAGCGTTCTCTCTCTGTGCAGGCAGTGTGAAGCGGTCTCTCTCTCTCTCTGTGCAGGCAGTATGAAGCGGTCTCCCTCTCTCTCTGTGCAGGCAGTATGAAGCGGTCTCTCTCTCTCTCTGTGCAGGCAGTATGAAGCGGTCTCTCTCTCTCTCTGTGCAGGCAGTATGAAGCGGTCTCTCTCTCTCTCTGTGCAGGCAGTATAAAGCGGTCTCTCTCTCTGTGCAGGCAGTATGAAGCGGTCTCTCTCTCTCTCTGTGCAGGCAGTATGAAGCGGACTCTCTCTCTCTCTCTGTGCAGGCAGTATGAAGCGGTCTCTCTCTATGCAGGCCGTGTGAAGCGGTCTCTCTCTCTCTCTCTGTGCAGGAAGCGTGAAGCGGTCTCTCTCTCACTCTCTCTGTGTGCAGGCAGTGTGAAGCGGTCTATCTCTGTGCAGGCAGTGTGAAGGGGTCTCTCTCTATCTCTGTGCAGGCAGTGTGAAGCCGTCTCTCTCTCCCTATCTGTGCAGGCAGTGTGAAGCTGTCTCTCTCTCCCTCTCTGTGCAGGCAGTGTGAAGCGGTCTCTCTCTCCCTCTCTGTGCAGGCAGTGTGAAGCAGTCTCTCTCTCCCTCTCTGTGCAGGCAGTGTGAAGCAGTCTCTCTCTCCCTCTCTGTGCAGGCAGTGTGAAGCTGTCTCTCTCTCCCTCTCTGTGCAGGCAGTATGAAGCGGTCTCTCTCTCTCTCTGTGCAGGCAGTGTGAAGCGGTCTCTCTCTCTCTCTGCAGGAAGCGTGAAGCGGTCTCTCTCTCTCTCTCTCTCTCTCTCTCTGCAGGAAGCGTGAAGCGGTCTCTCTCTCTCTCTCTCTCTCTCTGTGCAGGCAGTGTGAAGCGGTCTCTCTCTCTCTCTCTCTCTCTCTCTCTCTCTGTGCAGGCAGTGTGAAGCGGTCTCTCTTTCTCTGTGCAGGCAGTATGAAGCGGTCTCTCTCTCTCTCTCTGTGTAGGCAATATGAAGCGGTCTCTCTCTCTCTCTCTGTGCAGGCAGTATGAAGCGGTCTCTCTCTGTGCAGGCAGTGTGAAGCGGTCTCTCTCTCTCTCTCTCTGTGCAGGAAGCGTGAAGCGGTCTCTCTCTCTCTCTCCCTCTCTATCTCTGTGCAGGCAGTGTGAAGCCGTCTCTCTCTCCCTATCTGTGCAGGCAGTGTGAAGCTGTCTCTCTCTCCCTCTCTGTGCAGGCAGTGTGAAGCGGTCTCTCTCTCCCTCTCTGTGCAGGCAGTGTGAAGCGGTCTCTCTCTCCCTCTCTGTGCAGGCAGTGTGAAGCCGTCTCTCTCTCCCTCTCTGTGCAGGCAGTATGAAGCGGTCTCTCTCTCTCTCTGTGCAGGCAGTGTGAAGCGGTCTCTCTCTCTCTCTGCAGGAAGCGTGAAGCGGTCTTTCTCTCTCTCTCTCTCTCTCTCTGCAGGAAGCGTGAAGCGGTCTCTCTCTCTCTCTCTCTCTGTGCAGGCAGTGTGAAGCGGTCTCTCTCTCTCTCTGTGCAGGCAGTGTGAAGCGGTCTCTCTCTCTCTGTGCAGGCAGTATGAAGCGGTCTCTCTCTCTCTCTCTGTGTAGGCAGTATGAAGCGGTCTCTCTCTCTCTCTGTGCAGGCAGTATGAAGCGGTCTCTCCCTGTGCAGGAAGCGTGAAGCGGTCTCTCTCTCTCTCTCTGTGCAGGCAGTGTGAAGTGGTCTCTCTCTCTCTCTCTGTGCAGGCAGTGTGAAGTGGTCTCTCTCTCTATCTCTGTGCAGGCAGTGTGAAGCGGTCTCTCTCTCTCTATCTCTGTGCAGGCAGTGTGAAGCCGTCTCTCTCTCCATATCTGTGCAGGCAGTGTGAAGCGGTCTCTCTCTCCCTCTCTGTGCAGGCAGTGTGAAGCGGTCTCTCTCTCCCTCTCTGTGCAGGCAGTGTGAAGCCGTCTCTCTCTCCCTCTCTGTGCAGGCAGTATGAAGCGGTCTCTCTCTCTCTCTGTGCAGGCAGTGTGAAGCGGTCTCTCTCTCTCTCTGCAGGAAGCGTGAAGCGGTCTCTCTCTCTGTGCAGGCAGTGTGAAGCGGTCTCTCTCTCTCTCTCTGTGCAGGCAGTGTGAAGCGGTCTCTCTCTCTCTGTGCAGGCAGCGTGAAGCGGTCTCTATCTCTCTGTGCAGGCAGCGTGAAGAGGTCTCTCTCTCTCTCTGTGCAGGCAGTGTGAAGCGGTCTCTCTCTCTCTCTCTGTGCAGGCAGTGTGAAGCGGTCTCTCTCTCGGTCTCTCTCTCCCTCTCTGTGCAGACAGTGTGAAGCGGTCTCTCTCTCCCTCTCTGTGCAGGCAGTGTGAAGCGGTCTCTCTCTCTCCCTCTCTGTGCAGGCAGTGTGAAGCGGTCTCTCTCTCTCCCTCTCTGTGCAGGCAGTGTGAAGCGGTCTCTCTCTCCCTCTCTGTGCAGGCAGTTTGAAGCGGTCTCTCTCTCCCTCTCTGTGCAAGCAGTGTGAAGCGGTCTCTCTCTGTGTAAGCAGTGTGAAGCGGTCTCTCTCTGTGCAAGCATTGTGAAGCGGTCTCTCTCTTTGCAGGCAGTGTGAAGCGGTCTTTCTCTCTCTCACTCTGTGCAGGCAGTGTGAAGCGGGCTCTCTCTCTCTCTGTGCAGGCAGTGTGAAGCGGTCTCTCTCTCTCTCTCTCTCTGTGCAGGCAGTGTGAAGCGGTCTCTCTTTGCAGGCAGCATGAAGCGGTCTCTCTCTCTCTCTGTGCAGGAAGCGTGAAGCGGTCTCTCTCTCCCTCTCTGTGCAGGCAGTGTGAAGCGGTCTCTCTCTGTGCAGGCAGTGTGAAGTGGTCTCTCTCTCTCTCTCTCTCTCTCTGTGCAAGCAGTATGAAGCGGTCTCTCTCTCTCTGCAGGCAGTGTGAAGCGGTCTCTCTCTCTCTGTGCAGGCAGTTGACAGGCAGTGAGGAGGTATCATCACATTTCCTCCCTGCCTGTTTTAACCTTCTAAATGCCAATCCCTCCAGCTAATGGCACGATTCACTTTGAACTCCACCTTATTTACATTACTCTCTCTTCAAGCAGTGTCAATCAGTCTCTTTCTTTCTGCAGGCAGTGTGAAGCGGTCTCTCTCTCTCTGTGTAGGCAGTATGAAGCAGTCTCTCTCTCTCGGTGCAGGCAGTATGAAGCAGTCTCTCTCTCTCTCTCTCGGTGCAGGCAGTATGAAGCAGTCTCTCTCTCTCTCTGTGCAGGCAGTATGAAGCAGTCTCTCTCTCTCTGTGCAGGCAGTATGAAGCCGTCTCTCTCTCTCTCTCTGTGCAGGCAGTATGAAGCCGTCTCTCTCTCTGTGCAGGCAGTATAAAGCGGTCTCTCTCTCTCTCTCTCTCTCCCTGTGCAGGCAGTATGAAGCGGTCTCTCTCTCTCTCTCTGTGCAGGCAGTATGAAGCGGTCTCTCTCTCTCTCTCTGTGGAGGCAGTATGAAGCGGTCTCTCTCTCTCTCTCTCTCTGTGCAGGCAGTATGAAGCGGTCTCTCTCTCTCTGTGCAGGCAGTATGAAGCGGTCTCTCTCTCTCTGTGCAGGCAGTATAAAGCCGTCTCTCTCTCTCTCTGTGCAGGCAGTGTGAAGCAGTCTCTCTCTCTCTCTCTGTGCAGGCAGTGTGAAGCGGTCTCTCTCTCTGTGCAGGCAGTGTGAAGCGGTCTCTCTCTGTGCAGGCAGTGTGAAGCGGTCTCTCTCTGTGCAGGCAGTGTGAAGCGGTCTCTCTCTGTGCAGGCAGTGTGAAGCGGTCTCTCTCTCTGTGCAGGCAGTGTGAAGCGGTCTCTCTCTCTGTGCAGGCAGTGTGAAGCGGTCTCTCTCTGTGCAGGCAGTGTGAAGCGGTCTATCTCTCTGTGCAGGCAGTGTGAAGCGGTCTCTCTCTCTGTGCAGGCAGTGTGAAGCGGTCTCTCTCTCTGTGCAGGCAGTGTGAAGAGGTCTCTCTCTCTCTCTCTGTGCAGGCAGTGTGAAGCAGTCTCTCTCTCTCTCTCTCTGTGCAGGCAGTGTGAAGCGGTCTCTCTCTCTCTCTCTGTGCAGGCAGTGTGAAGCGGTCTCTCTCTCTGTCTCTCTCTCCCTCTCTGTGCAGGCAGTGTGAAGCGGTCTCTCTCTCCCTCTCTGTGCAGGCAGTGTGAAGCGGTCTCTCTCTCCCTCTCTGTGCAGGCAGTGTGAAGCGGTCTCTCTCTCCCTCTCTGTGCAAGCAGTGTGAAGCAGTCTCTCTCTGTGCAAGCAGTGTGAAGCGGTCTCTCTCTGTGCAGGCAGTGTGAAGCGGTCTCTCTCTCTCTGTGCAGGCAGTGTGAAGCGGTCTCTCTGTCTCTCTGTGCAGGCAGCGTGAAGCGGTCTCTCTCTCTCTCTGTGCAGGAAGCGTGAAGCGGTCTCTCTCTCTGTGCAGGCAGTGTGAAGCGGTCTCTCTCTCCCTCTCTGTGCAGGCAGTGTGAAGCGGTCTCTCTCTCTCTGCAGGCAGTGTGAAGCGGTCTCTCTCTCTCTGCAGGCAGTGTGAAGCGGTCTCTCTCTGTGCAGGCAGTGTGAAGCGGTCTCTCTCTCTCTCTGTGCAAGCAGTGTGAAGCGGTCTCTCTCTCTCTGCAGGCAGTGTGAAGCGGTCTCTCTCTCTCTGCAGGCAGTGTGAAGCGGTCTCTCTCTGTGCAGGCAGTGTGAAGCGGTCTCTCTCTCTCTCTGTGCAAGCAGTGTGAAGCGGTCTCTCTCTCTCTGCAGGCAGTGTGAATCGGTCTCTCTCTCTCTGTGCAGGAAGCGTGAAGCGGTCTCTCTCTCTCTCTCTCTCTGTGCAGGAAGCGTGAAGCGGTCTCTCTCTCTCTCTCTCTCTCTCTCTCTGTGCAGGCAGTGTGAAGCAGTCTCTCTCTCTCTTTCTCTCTGTGCAGGCAGTGAGAAGCCGTCTCTCTCTCTTTGCAGGCAGTGTGAAGCGGTCTCTCTCTCTGTGCAGGCAGTGTGAAGCGGTCTCTCTCTCTGTGCAGGCAGTGTGAAGCGGTCTCTCTCTCTCTGTGCAGGCAGTGTGAAGCGGTCTCTCTCTCTCTGTGCAGGCAGTGTGAAGCGGTCTCTCTCTCTCTGTGCAGGCAGTGTGAAGCGATCTCTCTCTCTGTGCAGGCAGTGTGAAGCGGTCTCTCTCTCTGTGAAGGCAGTGTGAAGCGGTCTCTCTGTTCAGGCAGTGTGAAGCGGTCTCTCTTTGCAGGCAGTGTGAAGCGGTCTCTCTCTCTCTCTCTGTGCAGGCAGTGTGAAGCAGTCTCTCTCTCTTTCTCTCTGTGCAGGCAGTGTGAAGCGGTCTCTCTCTCTGTGCAGGCAGTGTGAAGCGGTCTCTCTCCCTGTGCAGGCAGTGTGAAGCGGTCTCTCTCCCTGTGCAGGCAGTGTGAAGCGGTCTCTCTCCCTGTGCAGGCAGTGTGAAGCGGTCTCTCTCCCTGTGCAGGCAGTGTGAAGTGGTCTCTCTCTCTCTCTCTGTGCAGGCAGTGTGAAGCGGTCTCTCTCTCTGTGCAGGCAGTGTGAAGCGGTATCTCTCTGTGCAGTCAGTGTGAAGCTGTCTTTCTCTGTGCAGGCAGTGTGAAGCAGTCTCTCTCTGTGCAGGCAGTGTGAAGCGGTCTCTTTCTCTCTGCAGGCAGTTTGAAGCGGTCTCTCTCTCTCTCTGTGCAGGCAGTGTGAAGCGGTCTCTCTCTCTCTCTCTGTGCAGGCAGTTGACAGGCAGTGAGGAGGTATCATCACATTTCCTCCCTGCCTGTTTTAACCTTCTAAATGCCAATCCCTCCAGCTAATGGCATGATTCAGTTTGAACTCCACCTTATTTACATTACTCTCTCTTCAAGCAGTGTCAATCAGTCTCTTTCTTTCTGCAGGCAGTGTGAAGCGGTCTCTCTCTCCCTCTCTGTGCAGGCAGTGTGAAGCGGTCTCTCTCTCTCTGCAGGCAGTGTGAAGCGGTCTCTCTCTCTCTGCAGGCAGTGTGAAGCGGTCTCTCTCTGTGCAGGCAGTGTGAAGCGGTCTCTCTCTCTCTCTGTGCAAGCAGTGTGAAGCGGTCTCTCTCTCTCTGCAGGCAGTGTGAAGCGGTCTCTCTCTCTCTGCAGGCAGTGTGAAGCGGTCTCTCTCTGTGCAGGCAGTGTGAAGCGGTCTCTCTCTCTCTCTGTGCAAGCAGTGTGAAGCGGTCTCTCTCTCTCTGCAGGCAGTGTGAATCGGTCTCTCTCTCTCTGTGCAGGAAGCGTGAAGCGGTCTCTCTCTCTCTCTCTCTGTGCAGGAAGCGTGAAGCGGTCTCTCTCTCTCTCTCTCTCTCTCTCTCTCTGTGCAGGCAGTGTGAAGCAGTCTCTCGCTCTCTTTCTCTCTGTGCAGGCAGTGAGAAGCCGTCTCTCTCTCTTTGCAGGCAGTGTGAAGCGGTCTCTCTCTCTGTGCAGGCAGTGTGAAGCGGTCTCTCTCTCTGTGCAGGCAGTGTGAAGCGGTCTCTCTCTCTCTGTGCAGGCAGTGTGAAGCGGTCTCTCTCTCTCTGTGCAGGCAGTGTGAAGCGGTCTCTCTCTCTCTGTGCAAGCAGTGTGAAGCGATCTCTCTCTCTGTGCAGGCAGTGTGAAGCGGTCTCTCTCTCTGTGAAGGCAGTGTGAAGCGGTCTCTCTGTTCAGGCAGTGTGAAGCGGTCTCTCTTTGCAGGCAGTGTGAAGCGGTCTCTCTCTCTCTCTCTGTGCAGGCAGTGTGAAGCAGTCTCTCTCTCTTTCTCTCTGTGCAGGCAGTGTGAAGCGGTCTCTCTCTCTGTGCAGGCAGTGTGAAGCGGTCTCTCTCCCTGTGCAGGCAGTGTGAAGCGGTCTCTCTCCCTGTGCAGGCAGTGTGAAGCGGTCTCTCTCCCTGTGCAGGCAGTGTGAAGCGGTCTCTCTCCCTGTGCAGGCAGTGTGAAGTGGTCTCTCTCTCTCTCTCTGTGCAGGCAGTGTGAAGCGGTCTCTCTCTCTGTGCAGGCAGTGTAAAGCGGTATCTCTCTGTGCAGTCAGTGTGAAGCTGTCTTTCTCTGTGCAGGCAGTGTGAAGCAGTCTCTCTCTGTGCAGGCAGTGTGAAGCGGTCTCTTTCTCTCTGCAGGCAGTTTGAAGCGGTCTCTCTCTCTCTCTGTGCAGGCAGTGTGAAGCGGTCTCTCTCTCTCTCTCTGTGCAGGCAGTTGACAGGCAGTGAGGAGGTATCATCACATTTCCTCCCTGCCTGTTTTAACCTTCTAAATGCCAATCCCTCCAGCTAATGGCATGATTCAGTTTGAACTCCACCTTATTTACATTACTCTCTCTTCAAGCAGTGTCAATCAGTCTCTTTCTTTCTGCAGGCAGTGTGAAGTGGTCTCTCTCTCTCTCTGTGCAGGCAGTATGAAGCAGTCTCTCTCTCTCTCTCGGTGCAGGCAGTATGAAGCAGTCTCTCTCTCTCTCTGTGCAGGCAGTATGAAGCGGTCTCTCTCTCTCTCTGTGCAGGCAGTATGAAGCGGTCTCTCTCTCTCTCTGTGCAGGCAGTATGAAGCGGTCTCTCTCTCTCTGCAGGCAGTATAAAGCGGTCTCTCTCTCTCTCTCTCTCTCTCTCTGTGCAGGCAGTATGAAGCGGTCTCTCTCTCTGTGCAGGCAGTATGAAGCGGTCTCTCTCTCTCTCTCTCTGTGCAGGCAGTATGAAGCGGTCTCTCTCTCTCTCTCTCTGTGCAGGCAGTATGAAGCGGTCTCTCTCTCTGTGCAGGCAGTGTGAAGAGGTCTCTCTCTCTCTCTCTGCAGGAAGCGTGAAGCGGTCTCTCTCTCTCTCTCTGTGCAGGCAGTGTGAAGCGGTCTCTCTCTCTCTGTGCAGGCAGTGTGAAGGAGTGAGGAGGTATCATCACATTTCCTCCCTGCCTGTTTTAACCTTCTAAATGCCAATCCCTCCAGCTAATGGCACGATTCACTTTGAACTCCACCTTATTTACATTCCTCTCTCTTCAAGCAGTGTCAATCAGTCTCTTTCTTTCTGCAGGCAGTGTGAAGCGGTCTCTCTCTCTCTGTGCAGGCAGTATGAAGCAGTCTCTCTCTCTCTCTCTCTCTCTCTCTCTCTCGGTGCAGGCAGTATGAAGCGGTCTCTCTCTCTCTCTCTCTCTCGGTGCAGGCAGTATGAAGCAGTCTCTCTCTCTCTCTCTCTCTCTCTCTCTCTCCCTCCCTGTGCAGGCAGTATGAAGCGGTCTCTCTCTCTCTCTCTGTGCAGGCAGTATGAAGCGGTCTCTCTCTCTCTCTGTGCAGGCAGTATGAAGCAGTCTCTCTCTCTCTCTCTCTGTGTAGGCAGTATGAAGCGGTCTCTCTCTCTCTCTGTGCAGGCAGTATGAAGCGGTCTCTCTCTCTCTGTGCAGGCAGTATAAAGCGGTCTCTCTCTCTCTCTGTGCAGGCAGTATGAAGCGGTCTCTCTCTCTCTCTCTCTCTCTGTGCAGGCAGTATGAAGCGGTCTCTCTCTCTCTCTCTCTGTGCAGGCAGTATGAAGCGGTCTCTCTCTGTGCAGGCAGTGTGAAGCGGTCTCTCTCTCTCTCTGTGCAGGCAGTGTGAAGAGGTCTCTCTCTCTGCAGGAAGCGTGAAGCGGTCTCTCTCTCTCTCTCTCTCTCTCTCTCTGTGCAGGCAGTGTGAAGCGGTCTCTCTCTCTCTCTGTGCAGGCAGTGTGAAGCCGTCTCTCTCTCCCTCTCTGTACAGGCAGTGTGAAGCCGTCTCTCTCTCCCTCTCTGTACAGGCAGTGTGAAGCTGTCTCTCTCTCCCTCTCTGTGCAGGCAGTGTGAAGCGGTCTCTCTCTCCCTCTCTGTGCAGGCAGTCTGAAGCCCTCTCTCTCCCTTTCTGTGCAGGCAGTATGAAGCGGTCTCTCTCTCTCTGTGCAGGCAGTGTGAAGCGGTCTCTCTCTCTCTCTGCAGGAAGCGTGAAGCGGTCTCTCTCTCTCTCTGCTGGAAGCGTGAAGCGGTCTCTCTTTCTCTGTGCAAGCAGTATGTAGCGGTCTCTCTCTCTCTCTCTCTGTGCAGGCAGTGTGAAGAGGTCTCTCTCTCTCTCTCTGTGCAGGCAGCGTGAAGAGGTCTCTCTCTCTCTCTCTCTCTGTGTGCAGGCAGCGTGAAGAGGTCTCTCTCTCTCTCTCTCTGTGCAGGCAGTGTGAAGCAGTCTCTCTCTCACTCTGTGCAGGCAGTGTGAAGCGGTCTCTCTCTCTGTGCAGGCAGTGTGAAGCGGTCTCTCTCTGTGCAGGCAGTGTGAAGCGGTCTCTCTCTGTGCAGGCAGTGTGAAGCGGTCTCTCTCTGTGCAGGCAGTGTGAAGCGGTCTCTCTCTCTGTGCAGGCAGTGTGAAGCGGTCTCTCTCTCTCTCTCTGCAGGAAGCGTGAATCGGTCTCTCTCTCTCTCTCTCTGCAGGAAGCGTGAAGCGGTGTCTCTCTCTCTCTCTGTGCAGGCAGTGTGAAGCGGTCTCTCTCTCTCTCTGTGCAGGCAGTGTGAAGCGGTCTCTCTCTCTCTCTGTGCAGGCAGTATGAAGCGGTCTCTCTCTCTCTCTCTCTGTGTAGGCAGTATGAAGCGGTCTCTCTCTCTCTCTCTGTGCAGGCAGTATGAAGCGGTCTCTCTCTGTGCAGGCAGTGTGAAGCGGTCTCTCTCTCTCTCTCTGTGCAGGAAGCGTGAAGCGGTCTCTCTCTCTCTCTCTCTCTATCTCTGTGCAGGCAGTGTGAAGCTGTCTCTCTCTCCCTCTCTGTGCAGGCAGTGTGAAGTGGTCTCTCTCTCCCTCTCTGTGCAGGCAGTGTGAAGCGGTCTCTCTCTCCCTCTCTGTGCAGGCAGTGTGAAGCCGTCTCTCTCTCCCTCTCTGTGCAGGCAGTATGAAGCGGTCTCTCTCTCTCTGTGCAGGCAGTGTGAAGCGGTCTCTCTCTCTCTCTCTGTGTAGGCAGTATGAAGCGGTCTCTCTCTCTCTCTGTGCAGGCAGTATGAAGCGGTCTCTCTCTCTCTCTCTCTGCAGGAAGCGTGAAGCAGTCTCTCTCTCTCTCTCTCTCTCTCTGTGCAGGCAGTGTGAAGCGGGCTCTCTCTCTCTCTCTGTGCAGGCAGTGTGAAGCGGTCTCTCTCTCTCTGTGCAGGCAGTATGAAGCGGTCTCTCTCTCTCTCTCTCTGTGTAGGCAGTATGAAGCGGTCTCTCTCTCTCTCTGTGCAGGCAGTATGAAGCGGTCTCTCTCTGTGCAGGCAGTGTGAAGCGGTCTCTCTCTCTCTCTCTGTGCAGGAAGCGTGAAGCGGTCTCTCTCTCTCTCTCTCTCTGTGCAGGCAGTGTGAAGCGGTCTCTCTCTCTATCTCTGTGCAGGCAGTGTGAAGCGGTCTCTCTCTCTATATCTCTGTGCAGGCAGTGTGAAGCCGTCTCTCTCTCCATATCTGTGCAGGCAGTGTGAAGCTGTCTCTCTCTCCCTCTCTGTGCAGGCAGTGTGAAGTGGTCTCTCTCTCTCCCTCTCTGTGCAGGCAGTGTGAAGCGGTCTCTCTCTCCCTCTCTGTGCAGGCAGTGTGAAGCCGTCTCTCTCTCCCTCTCTGTGCAGGCAGTATGAAGCGGTCTCTCTCTCTCTCTGTGCAGGCAGTGTGAAGCGGTCTCTCTCTCTCTCTGCAGGAAGTGTGAAGCGGTCTCTCTCTCTATCTCTCTGCAGGAAGCGTGAAGCGGTCTCTCTCTCTGTGCAGGCAGTGTGAAGCGGTCTCTCTCTCTCTGTGCAGGCAGTGTGAAGCGGTCTCTCTCTCTCTGTGCAGGCAGCGTGAAGCGGTCTCTATCTCTCTGTGCAGGCAGCGTGAAGAGGTCTCTCTCTCTCAATGTGCAGGCAGTGTGAAGCGGTCTCTCTCTCTCTCTGTGCAGGCAGTGTGAAGCGGTCTCTTTCTCGGTCTCTCTCTCCCTCTCTGTGCAGACAGTGTGAAGCGGTCTCTCTCTCCCTCTCTGTGCAGGCAGTGTGAAGCGGTCTCTCTCTCTCCCTCTTTGTGCAGGCAGTGTGAAGCGGTCTCTCTCTCTCCCTCTCTGTGCAGGCAGTGTGAAGCGGTCTCTCTCTCCCTCTCTGTGCAGGCAGTTTGAAGCGGTCTCTCTCTCCCTCTCTGTGCAAGCAGTGTGAAGCGGTCTCTCTCTGTGCAAGCAGTGTGAAGCGGTCTCTCTCTGTGCAGGCAGTGTGAAACGGTCTTTCTCTCTCTCTCTCTGTGCAGGCAGTGTGAAGCGGGCTCTCTCTCTCTCTCTGTGCAGGCAGTGTGAAGCGGTCTCTCTCTCTCTGTGCAGGCAGTGTGAAGCGGTCTCTCTCTCTCTGTGCAGGTAGTGTGAAGCGGTCTCTCTTTGCAGGCAACATGAAGCGGTCTCTCTCTCTCTCTGTGCAGGAAGCGTGAAGCGGTCTCTCTCTCCCTCTCTGTGCAGGCAGTGTGAAGCGGTCTCTCTCTGTGCAGGCAGCGTGAAGCGGTCTCTCTCTCTCTCTGTGCAAGCAGTGTGAAGCGGTCTCTCTCTCTCTGCAGGCAGTGTGAAGCGGTCTCTCTCTCTCTCTGTGCAGGCAGTGTGAAGCGTTCTCTCTCTCTCTCTCTGTGCAGGCAGTTGACAGGCAGTGAGGAGGTATCATCACATTTCCTCCCTGCCTGTTTTAACCTTCTAAATGCCAATCCCTCCAGCTAATGGCACGATTCACTTTGAACTCCACCTTATTTACATTACTCTCTCTTCAAGCAGTGTCAATCAGTCTCTTTCTTTCTGCAGGCAGTGTGAAGCGGTCTCTCTCTCTCTGTGCAGGCAGTATGAAGCAGTCTCTCTCTCTCTCTCTCTCTCGGTGCAGGCAGTATGAAGCAGTCTCTCTCTCTCGGTGCAGGCAGTATGAAGCAGTCTCTCTCTCTGTGCAGGCAGTATGAAGCAGTCTCTCTCTCTCTCTGTGCAGGCAGTATGAAGCGGTCTCTCTCTCTCTCTGTGCAGGCAGTATGAAGCGGTCTCTCTCTCTGTGCAGGCAGTATAAAGCGGTCTCTCTCTCTCTCTCTCTCCCTGTGCAGGCAGTATGAAGCGGTCTCTCTCTCTCTCTCTCTGTGCAGGCAGTATGAAGCGGTCTCTCTCTCTCTCTCTCTCTCTGTGCAGGCAGTATGAAGCGGTCTCGCTCTCTCTCTGTGCAGGCAGTATGAAGCGGTCTCTCTCTCTCTCTGTGCAGGCAGTATGAAGCGGTCTCTCTCTCTCTGTGCAGGCAGTATAAAGCGGTCTCTCTCTCTCTCTCTGTGCAGGCAGTATGAAGCGGTCTCTCTCTCTCTCTCTCTCTGTGCAGGCAGTATGAAGCGGTCTCTCTCTCTCTCTCTCTCTCTCTCTGTGCAGGCAGTATGAAGCGGTCTCTCTCTGTGCAGGCAGTGTGAAGCGGTCTCTCTCTCTCTCTGTGCAGGCAGTGTGAAGAGGTCTCTCTCTCTCTCTGCAGGAAGCGTGAAGCGGTCTCTCTCTCTCTCTCTCTCTGTGCAGGCAGTGTGAAGCGGTCTCTCTCTCTCTCTCTCTGTGCAGGCAGTGTGAAGCCGTCTCTCTCTCCCTCTCTGTACAGGCAGTGTGAAGCTGTCTCTCTCTCCCTCTCTGTGCAGCCAGTGTGAAGCGGTCTCTCTCTCCCCCTCTGTGCAGGCAGTCTGAAGCCCTCTCTCTCCCTTTCTGTGCAGGCAGTATGAAGCGGTCTCTCTCTCTCTGTGCAGGCAGTGTGAAGCGGTCTCACTCTCTGCAGGAAGCGTGAAGCGGTCTCTCTCTCTCTCTCTGCAGGAAGCGTGAAGCGGTCTCTCTCTCTCTGTGCAGGCAGTGTGAAGCGTTCTCTCTCTCTTTCTCTGTGCAAGCAGTATGAAGCGGTCTCTCTCTCTCTCTCTGTGCAGGCAGTGTGAAGAGGTCTCTCTCTCTCTCTGTGCAGGCAGTGTGAAGCAGTCTCTCTCTCTCTCTGTGCAGGCAGTGTGAAGCGGTCTCTCTCTCTGTGCAGGCAGTGTGAAGCGGTCTCTCTCTGTGCAGGCAGTGTGAAGCGGTCTCTCTCTGTGCAGGCAGTGTGAAGCGGTCTCTCTCTCTGTGCAGGCAGTGTGAAGCGGTCTCTCTCTCTGTGCAGGCAGTGTGAAGCGGTCTCTCTCTCTGTGCAGGCAGTGTGAAGCGGTCTCTCTCTCTGTGCAGGCAGTGTGAAGCGGTCTCTCTCTCTGTGCAGGCAGTGTGAAGCGGTCTCTCTCTGTGCAGGCAGTGTGAAGAGGTCTCTCTCTCTCTCTGTGCAGGCAGTGTGAAGCGGTCTCTCTCTCTCTCTCTCTGTGCAGGCAGTGTGAAGCTGTCTCTCTCTCTCTCTCTCTCTCTGTGCAGGCAGTGTGAAGCGGTCTCTCTCTCTCTCTCTCTGTGCAGGCAGTGTGAAGCGGTCTCTCTGTTCAGGCAGTGTGAAGCGGTCTCTCTTTGCAGGCAGTGTGAAGAGGTCTCTCTCTCTCTCTCTGTGCAGGCAGTGTGAAGCGGTCTCTCTCTCTGTGCAGGCAGTGTGAAGCGGTCTCTCTCCCTGTGCAGGCAGTGTGAAGCGGTCTCTCTCCTTGTGCAGGCAGTGTGAAGTGGTCTCTCTCTCTGTGCAGGCAGTGTGAAGCGGTATCTCTCTGTGCAGTCAGTGTGAAGCGGTCTTTCTCTGTGCAGGCAGTGTGAAGCAGTCTCTCTCTGTGCAGGCAGTGTGAAGCGGTCTCTCTCTCTCTCTGTGCAGGCAGTGTGAAGCGGTCTCTCTCTCTCTGTGCAAGCAGTGTGAAGTGGTCTCTCTCTCTCTGCAGGCAGTTTGAAGCAGTCTCTCTCTCTGTGCAGGCAGTGTGAAGCGGTCTCTCTCTCTCTCTCTCTGTGCAGGCAGTTGACAGGCAGTGAGGAGGTATCATCACATTTCCTCCCTGCCTGTTTTAACCTTCTAAATGCCAGTCCCTCCAGCTAATGGCACGATTCACTTTGAACTCCACCTTATTTACATTACTCTCTCTTCAAGCAGTGTCAATCAGTCTCTTTCTTTCTGCAGGCAGTGTGAAGTGGTCTCTCTCTCTCTGTCGAGGCAGTATGAAGCAGTCTCTCTCTCTCTCTCGGTGCAGGCAGTATGAAGCAGTCTCTCTCTCTCTCTCTCTCTGTGCAGGCAGTATGAAGCGGTCTCTCTCTCTGTGCAGGCAGTATGAAGTGGTCTCTCTCTCTCTCTGTGCAGGCAGTATGAAGCGGTCTCTCTCTGCAGGCAGTATAAAGCGGTCTCTCTCTCTCTCTGTGCAGGCAGTATGAAGCGGTCTCTCTCTCTCTCTCTCTCTGTGCAGGCAGTATGAAGCGGTCTCTCTCTCTCTCTGTGCAGGCAGTATGAAGCGGTCTCTCTCTCTCTCTCTGTGCAGGCAGTATGAAGCGGTCTCTCTCTCTGTGCAGGCAGTGTGAAGCGGTCTCTCTCTCTCTCTCTGTGCAGGCAGTGTGAAGAGGTCTCTCTCTCTCTCTCTCTGCAGGAAGCGTGAAGCGGTCTCTCTCTCTCTCTCTGTGCAGGCAGTGTGAAGCGGTCTCTCCCTCTCTGTGCAGGCAGTGTGAAGCCGTCTCTCTCTCCCTCTCTGTGCAGGCAGTGTGAAGCTGTCTCTCTCTCCCTCTCTGTGCAGGCAGTGTGAAGCGGTCTCTCTCTCCCTCTCTGTGCAGGCAGTGTGAAGCCGTCTCTCTTCCTCTCTGTGCAGGCAGTATGAAGCGGTCTCTCTCTCTCTCTGTGCAGGCAGTGTGAAGCGGTCTCTCTCTCTCTCTGCAGGAAGCGTGAAGCGGTCTCTCTCTCTCTCTGCAGGAAGCGTGCAGCGGTCTCTCTCTCTCTCTCTCTCTCTCTCTGTGCAGGCAGTGTGAAGTGGTCTCTCTCTCTGTGCAGGCAGTGTGAAGTGGTCTCTCTCTCTGTGCAGGCAGTGTGAAGCGGTCTCTCTCTGTGCAGGCAGTGTGAAGCGGTCTCTCTCTGTGCAGGCAGTGTGAAGCGGTCTCTCTCTCTCTGTGCTGGCAGTGTGAAGCGGTCACTCTCTCTGTGCAGGCAGTGTGAAGCGGTCTCTCTCTCTGTGTAGGCAGTGTGAAGCGGTCTCTCTCTCTCTGTGCAGGCAGTGTGAAGCGGTCTCTCTCTCTCTCTGTGCAGGCAGCGTGAATCGGTCCCTCTCTCTCTGTGCAGGCAGCGTGAAGAGGTCTCTCTCTCTCTCTCTCTCTGTGCAGGCAGTGTGAAGCGGTCTCTCTCTCTCTCTCTCTGTGCAGGCAGTGTGAAGCGGTCTCTCTCTCGATCTCTCTCTCCCTCTCTGTGCAGACAGTGTGAAGCGGTCTCTCTCTCTCCCTCTCTGTGCAGACAGTGTGAAGCGGTCTCTCTCTCTCTCTCTGTGCTGGCAGTGTGAAGCGGTCTCTCTCTCTCCCTCTCTGTGCAGGCAGTGTGAAGTGGTCTCTTTCTCCCTCTCTGTGCAGGCAGTTTGAAGCAGTCTCTCTCTCCCTCTCTGTGCAAGCAGTGTGAAGCGGTCTCTCTGTGCAAGCAGTGTGAAGCGGTCTCTCTCTGTGCAAGCAGTGTGAAGCGGTCTCTCTCTGTGCAGGCAGTGTGAAGCGGTCTCTCTCTCTCTCTCTCTGTGCAGGCAGTGTGAAGGGGTCTCTCTCTCTCTCTCTGTGCAGGCAGTGTGAAGTGGTCTCTCTCTCTCTCTGTGCAGGCAGTGTGAAGCGGTCTCTCTGTGCGGGCAGCGTGAAGCGCTCTCTCTCTCTGTGCAGGAAGCGTGAAGCGGTCTCTCTCTCTCTGTGCAGGCAGTGTGAAGCGGTCTCTCTCTCCCTCTCTGTGCAGGCAGTGTGAAGCGGTCTCTCTCTCTCTCTGTGCAGGCAGTGTGAAGCGGTCTCTCTCTGTGCAGGCAGCGTGAAGCGGTCTCTCTCCCTCTCTCTCTGTGCAAGCAGTGTGAAGCGGTCTCTCTCTCTCTGCAGGTCGTGTGAAGCGGTCTCTCTCTCTCTCTGTGCAGGCAGTGTGAAGCGGTCTCTTTCTCTCTCTCTGTGCAGGCAGTTGACAGGCAGTGAGGAGGTATCATCACATTTCCTCCCTGCCTGTTTTAACCTTCTAAATGCCAATCCCTCCAGCTAATGGCACGATTCACTTTGAACTCCACCTTATTTACATTACTCTCTCTTCAAGCAGTGTCAATCAGTCTCTTTCTTTCTGCAGGCAGTGTGAAGCGGTCTCTCTCTCTCTGTGCAGGCAGTATGAAGCAGTCTCTCTCTCTCTCGGTGCAGGCAGTATGATGCAGTCTCTCTCTCTCTGTGCAGGCAGTATGAAGCAGTCTCTCTCTCTCTCTGTGCAGGCAGTATGAAGCGGTCTCTCTCTCTCTGTGCAGGCAGTATGAAGCGGTTTCTCTCTCTGTGCAGGCAGTATGAAGCGGTTTCTCTCTCTGTGCAGGCAGTATAAAGCGGTCTCTCTCTCTGTGCAGGCAGTATGAAGCGGTCTCTCTCTCTGTGCAGGCAGTATGAAGCGGTCTCTCTCTCTCTCTGTGCAGGCAGTATGAAGCGATTTCTCTCTGTGCAGGCAGTGTGAAGCGGTCTCTCTCTCTCTCTCTGTGCAGGCAGTGTGAAGAGGTCTCTCTCTCTCTCTGCAGGAAGCGTGAAGCGGTCTCTCTCTCTCTCTCTCTCTCTCTCTGTGCAGGCAGTGTGAAGCCATCACTCTCTCCCTCTCTGTGCAGGCAGTGTGAAGTGGTCTCTCTCTCCCTCTCTGTGCAGGCAGTTTGAAGCGGTCTCTCTCTCTGTGTAGGCAGTGTGAAGCGGTCTCTCTCTCTCTCTGTGCAGGCAGCGTGAATCGGTCCCTCTCTCTCTGTGCAGGCAGCGTGAAGAGGTCTCTCTCTCTCTCTGTGCAGGCAGTGTGAAGCGGTCTCTCTCTCTGTGCAGGCAGTGTGAAGCGATCTCTCTCTCTCTCTCTGTGCAGGCAGCGTGAATCGGTCCCTCTCTCTCTGTGCAGGCAGCGTGAAGAGGTCTCTCTCTCTCTCTCTCTCTGTGCAGGCAGTGTGAAGCGGTCTCTCTCTCTCTCTCTCTGTGCAGGCAGTGTGAAGCGGTCTCTCTCTCGATCTCTCTCTCCCTCTCTGTGCAGACAGTGTGAAGCGGTCTCTCTCTCTCCCTCTCTGTGCAGACAGTGTGAAGCGGTCTCTCTCTCTCTCTCTGTGCTGGCAGTGTGAAGCGGTCTCTCTCTCTCCCTCTCTGTGCAGGCAGTGTGAAGTGGTCTCTTTCTCCCTCTCTGTGCAGGCAGTTTGAAGCAGTCTCTCTCTCCCTCTCTGTGCAAGCAGTGTGAAGCGGTCTCTCTGTGCAAGCAGTGTGAAGCGGTCTCTCTCTGTGCAAGCAGTGTGAAGCGGTCTCTCTCTGTGCAGGCAGTGTGAAGCGGTCTCTCTCTCTCTCTCTCTGTGCAGGCAGTGTGAAGGGGTCTCTCTCTCTCTCTCTGTGCAGGCAGTGTGAAGTGGTCTCTCTCTCTCTCTGTGCAGGCAGTGTGAAGCGGTCTCTCTGTGCAGGCAGCGTGAAGCGGTCTATCTCTCTGTGCAGGAAGCGTGAAGCGGTCTCTCTCTCTCTGTGCAGGCAGTGTGAAGCGGTCTCTCTCTCCCTCTCTGTGCAGGCAGTGTGAAGCGGTCTCTCTCTCTCTCTGTGCAGGCAGTGTGAAGCGGTCTCTCTCTGTGCAGGCAGCGTGAAGCGGTCTCTCTCTCTCTCTCTCTCTGTGCAAGCAGTGTGAAGCGGTCTCTCTCTCTCTGCAGGTCGTGTGAAGCGGTCTCTCTCTCTCTCTGTGCAGGCAGTGTGAAGCGGTCTCTTTCTCTCTCTCTGTGCAGGCAGTTGACAGGCAGTGAGGAGGTATCATCACATTTCCTCCCTGCCTGTTTTAACCTTCTAAATGCCAATCCCTCCAGCTAATGGCACGATTCACTTTGAACTCCACCTTATTTACATTACTCTCTCTTCAAGCAGTGTCAATCAGTCTCTTTCTTTCTGCAGGCAGTGTGAAGCGGTCTCTCTCTCTCTGTGCAGGCAGTATGAAGCAGTCTCTCTCTCTCTCTCTCGGTGCAGGCAGTATGATGCAGTCTCTCTCTCTCTGTGCAGGCAGTATGAAGCAGTCTCTCTCTCTCTCTCTGTGCAGGCAGTATGAAGTGGTCTCTCTCTCTCTCTGTGCAGGCAGTATGAAGCGGTTTCTCTCTCTGTGCAGGCAGTATAAAGCGGTCTCTCTCTCTGTGCAGGCAGTATGAAGCGGTCTCTCTCTCTCTCTGTGCAGGCAGTATGAAGCGATTTCTCTCTGTGCAGGCAGTGTGAAGCGGTCTCTCTCTCTCTCTCTGTGCAGGCAGTGTGAAGAGGTCTCTCTCTCTCTCTGCAGGAAGCGTGAAGCGGTCTCTCTCTCTCTCTCTCTCTCTCTCTGTGCAGGCAGTGTGAAGCCGTCACTCTCTCCCTCTCTGTGCAGGCAGTGTGAAGTGGTCTCTCTCTCCCTCTCTGTGCAGGCAGTTTGAAGCGGTCTCTCTCTCCCTCTCTGTGCAAGCAGTGTGAAGCGGTCTCTCTCTGTGCAAGCAGTGTGAAGCGGTCTCTCTCTGTGCAAGCAGTGTAAAGCGGTCTCTCTCTGTGCAAGCAGTGTGAAGCGGTCTCTCTCTGTGCAGGCAGTGTGAAGCGGTCTCTCTCTCTCTCTCTGTGCAGGCAGTGTGAAGCTGTCTCTCTCTCTCTCTCTCTGTGCAGGCAGTGTGAAGCGGTCTCTCTGTGCAGGCAGCGTGAAGCGGTCTCTCTCTCTGTGCAGGAAGCGTGAAGCGGTCTCTCTCTCTCTGTGCAGGCAGTGTGAAGCGGTCTCTCTCTCTCTCTGTGCAGGCAGTGTGAAGTGGTCTCTCTCTGTGCAGGCAGCGTGAAGCGGTCTCTCTGTGCAAGCAGTGTGAAGCGGTCTCTCTCTCTCTGCAGGTAGTGTGAAGCGGTCTCTCTCTCTCTCTGTGCAGGCAGTGTGAAGCGGTCTCTTTCTCTCTCTCTGTGCAGGCAGTTGACAGGCAGTGAGGAGGTATCATCACATTTCCTCCCTGCCTGTTTTAACCTTCTAAATGCCAATCCCTCCAGCTAATGGCACGATTCACTTTCAACTCCACCTTATTTACATTACTCTCTCTTCAAGCAGTGTCAATCAGTCTCTTTCTTTCTGCAGGCAGTGTGAAGCGGTCTCTCTCTCTCTATGCAGGCAGTATGAAGCAGTCTCTCTCTCTCTCTCTCTCGGTGCAGGCAGTATGATGCAGTCTCTCTCTCTCTGTGCAGGCAGTATGAAGCAGTCTCTCTCTCTCTCTGTGCAGGCAGTATGAAGCAGTCTCTCTCTCTCTCTCTGTGCAGGCAGTATGAAGCGGCCTCTCTCTCTCTCTGTGCAGGCAGTATGAAGCGGCCTCTCTCTCTGTGCAGGCAGTATGAAGCGGTCTCTCTCTCTGTGCAGGCAGTATAAAGCGGTCTCTCTCTCTGTGCAGGCAGTATGAAGCGGTCTCTCTCTCTCTCTCTCTCTCTGTGCAGGCAGTATAAAGCGGTCTCTCTCTCTCTGTGCAGGCAGTATGAAGCGGTCTCTCTCTCTCTCTGTGCAGGCAGTATGAAGTGGTCTCTCTCTGTGCAGGCAGTGTGAAGCTGTCTCTCTCTCTCTCTCTGTGCAGGCAGTGTGAAGAGGTCTCTCTCTCTCTCTGCAGGAAGCGTGAAGCGGTCTCTCTCTCTCTCTCTCTCTCTCTGTGCAGGCAGTGTGAAGCTGTCTCTCTCTCCCTCTCTGTGCAGGCAGTGTGAAGCGGTCTCTCTCTCCCTCTCTGTGCAGGCAGTGTGAAGCCGTCTCTCTCCCTCTCTGTGCAGGCAGTATGAAGCGGTCTCTCTCTCTCTCTGTGCAGGCAGTGTGAAGCGGTCTCTCTCTCTGTGCAGGCAGTGTGAAGCGGTCTCTCTCTGTGCAGGCCGTGTGAAGCGGTCTCTCTCTGTGCAGGCAGTGTGAAGCGGTCTCTCTCTGTGCAGGCAGTGTGAAGCGGTCTCTCTCTCTGTGCAGGCAGTGTAAAGCGGTCTCTCTCTCTGTGCAGGCAGTGTGAAGCGGTCTCTCTCTCTGTGCAGGCAGTGTGAAGCGGTCTCTCTGTGCAGGCAGTGTGAAGAGGTCTCTCTCTCTATGTGCAGGCAGCGTGAAGAGGTCTCTCTCTCTCTGTGCAGGCAGTGTGAAGCGGTCTCTCTCTCTCTCCCTCTCTGTGCAGGCAGTGTGAAGCGGTCTCTCTCTCTCTCTCCCTCTCTGTGCAGGCAGTGTGAAGCAGTCTCTCTCTCCCTCTCTGTGCAGGCAGTGTGAAGCGATCTCTCTCTCCCTCTCTGTGCAGGCAGTGTGAAGCGGTCTCTCTCTCTCTCTCTCTCTGTGCAAGCATTGTGAAGCGGTCTCTCTCTCTCTGCAGGCAGTGTGAAGCTGTCTCTCTCTCTCTCTGTGCAGGCAGTGTGAAGCGGTCTCTCTCTCTCTCTGTGCAGGCAGTGTGAATCGGTCTCTCTCTCTCTGTGCAGGAAGCGTGAAGTGGTCTCTCTCTCTCTCTCTGTGCAGGCAGTGTGAAGCGGTCTCTCTCTCTGTGCAGGCAGTGTGAAGCAGTCTCTCTCTCGCTCTCTCTTTCTCTCTGTGCAGGCAGTGTGAAGTGGTCTCTCTCTCTGTGCAGGCAGTGTGAAGCGGTCTCTCTCTGTGCAGGCAGTGTGAAGCGATCTCTCTCTGTGCAGGCAGTGTGAAGCGGTCTCTCCCTGTGCAGGCAGTGTGAAGCAGTCTCCCTGTGCAGGCAGTGTGAAGCGGTCTCTCTGTGCAGGCAGTGTGAAGCGGTCTCTCTGTGCAGGCAGTGTGAAGCGGTCTCTCTGTGCAGGCAGTGTGAAGTGGTCTCTCTGTGCAGGCAGTGTGAAGCGGTCTCTCTTTGCAGGCAGTGTGAAGCGGTCTCTCTCTCTCTCTCTCTCTCTGTGCAGGCAGTGTGAAGCAGTCTCTCTCTCTCTTTCTCTCTGTGCAGGCAGTGTGAAGCGGTCTCTCTCTCTGTGCAGGCAGTGTGAAGCGGTCTCTCTCCCTGTGCAGGCAGTGTGAAGCGGTCTCTCTCCCTGTGCAGGCAGTGTGAAGCGGTCTCTCTCTCTCTCTCTGTGCAGGCAGTGTGAAGCGGTCTCTCTCTCTGTGCAGGCAGTGTGAAGCGGTATCTCTCTGTGCAGGCAGTGTGAAGCGGTATCTCTCTGTGCAGGCAGTGTGAAGCGGTCTCTCTCTGTGCAGGCAGTGTGAAGCAGTCTCTCTCTGTGCAGGCAGTGTGAAGCGGTCTCTCTCTCTCTGTGCAGGCAGTGTGAAGCGGTCTCTCTCTCTCTCTCTCTCTGTGCAAGCAGTGTGAAGCGGTCTCTCTCTCTCTGCAGGCAGTGTGAAGTGGTCTCTCTCTCTCTCTGTGCAGGCAGTGTGAAGTGGTCTCTCTCTCTCTCTCTCTGTGCAGGCAGTTGACAGGCAGTGAGGAGGTATCATCACATTTCCTCCCTGCCTGTTTTAACCTTCTAAATGCCAATTCCTCCAGCTAATGGCACGATTCACTTTGAACTCCACCTTATTTACATTACTCTCTCTCTTCAAGCAGTGTCAATCAGTCTCTTTCTTTCTGCAGGCAGTGTGAAGCGGTCTCTCTCTCTCTGTGCAGGCAATATGAAGCAGTCTCTCTCTCTCTCTCTGTGCAGGCAGTGTGAAGAGGTCTCTCTCTCTCTCTGCAGGAAGCGTGAAGCGGTCTCTCTCTCTCTCTCTCTGTGCAGGCAGTGTGAAGCTGTCTCTCTCTCCCTCTCTGTGCAGGCAGTGTGAAGCGGTCTCTCTCTCCCTCTCTGTGCAGGCAGTGTGAAGCCGTCTCTCTCCCTCTCTGTGCAGGCAGTATGAAGCGGTCTCTCTCTCTCTCTGTGCAGGCAGTGTGAAGCGGTCTCTCTCTCTGTGCAGGCAGTGTGAAGCGGTCTCTCTCTGTGCAGGCCGTGTGAAGCGGTCTCTCTCTGTGCAGGCAGTGTGAAGCGGTCTCTCTCTGTGCAGGCAGTGTGAAGCGGTCTCTCTCTCTGTGCAGGCAGTGTAAAGCGGTCTCTCTCTCTGTGCAGGCAGTGTGAAGCGGTCTCTCTCTCTGTGCAGGCAGTGTGAAGCGGTCTCTCTGTGCAGGCAGTGTGAAGAGGTCTCTCTCTCTATGTGCAGGCAGCGTGAAGAGGTCTCTCTCTCTCTGTGCAGGCAGTGTGAAGCGGTCTCTCTCTCTCTCCCTCTCTGTGCAGGCAGTGTGAAGCGGTCTCTCTCTCTCTCTCCCTCTCTGTGCAGGCAGTGTGAAGCAGTCTCTCTCTCCCTCTCTGTGCAGGCAGTGTGAAGCGATCTCTCTCTCCCTCTCTGTGCAGGCAGTGTGAAGCGGTCTCTCTCTCTCTCTCTCTCTGTGCAAGCATTGTGAAGCGGTCTCTCTCTCTCTGCAGGCAGTGTGAAGCTGTCTCTCTCTCTCTCTGTGCAGGCAGTGTGAAGCGGTCTCTCTCTCTCTCTGTGCAGGCAGTGTGAATCGGTCTCTCTCTCTCTGTGCAGGAAGCGTGAAGTGGTCTCTCTCTCTCTGTGCAGGCAGTGTGAAGCGGTCTCTCTCTCTCTGTGCAGGCAGTGTGAAGCAGTCTCTCTCTCGCTCTCTCTTTCTCTCTGTGCAGGCAGTGTGAAGTGGTCTCTCTCTCTGTGCAGGCAGTGTGAAGCGGTCTCTCTCTGTGCAGGCAGTGTGAAGCGATCTCTCTCTGTGCAGGCAGTGTGAAGCGGTCTCTCCCTGTGCAGGCAGTGTGAAGCAGTCTCCCTGTGCAGGCAGTGTGAAGCGGTCTCTCTGTGCAGGCAGTGTGAAGCGGTCTCTCTGTGCAGGCAGTGTGAAGCGGTCTCTCTGTGCAGGCAGTGTGAAGTGGTCTCTCTGTGCAGGCAGTGTGAAGCGGTCTCTCTTTGCAGGCAGTGTGAAGCGGTCTCTCTCTCTCTCTCTCTCTCTCTCTGTGCAGGCAGTGTGAAGCAGTCTCTCTCTCTCTTTCTCTCTGTGCAGGCAGTGTGAAGCGGTCTCTCTCTCTGTGCAGGCAGTGTGAAGCGGTCTCTCTCCCTGTGCAGGCAGTGTGAAGCGGTCTCTCTCCCTGTGCAGGCAGTGTGAAGCGGTCTCTCTCTCTCTCTGTGCAGGCAGTGTGAAGCGGTCTCTCTCTCTGTGCAGGCAGTGTGAAGCGGTATCTCTCTGTGCAGGCAGTGTGAAGCGGTATCTCTCTGTGCAGGCAGTGTGAAGCGGTCTCTCTCTGTGCAGGCAGTGTGAAGCAGTCTCTCTCTGTGCAGGCAGTGTGAAGCGGTCTCTCTCTCTCTGTGCAGGCAGTGTGAAGCGGTCTCTCTCTCTCTCTCTCTGTGCAAGCAGTGTGAAGCGGTCTCTCTCTCTCTGCAGGCAGTGTGAAGCGGTCTCTCTCTCTCTCTGTGCAGGCAGTGTGAAGTGGTCTCTCTCTCTCTCTCTCTGTGCAGGCAGTTGACAGGCAGTGAGGAGTTATCATCACATTTCCTCCCTGCCTGTTTTAACCTTCTAAATGCCAATTCCTCCAGCTAATGGCACGATTCACTTTGAACTCCACCTTATTTACATTACTCTCTCTCTTCAAGCAGTGTCAATCAGTCTCTTTCTTTCTGCAGGCAGTGTGAAGCGGTCTCTCTCTCTCTGTGCAGGCAATATGAAGCAGTCTCTCTCTCTCTCGGTGCAGGCAGTATGAAGCAATCTCTCTCTCTCTCTTTCTGTGCAGGCAGTATGAAGCGGTCTCTCTCTTTCTCTGTGCAGGCAGTATGAAGCGGTCTCTCTCTCTCTCTCTGTGTAGGCAGTATGAAGCGGTCTCTCTCTCTGTGCAGGCAGTATGAAGCGGTCTCTCTCTCTCTCTCTGTGTAGGCAGTATGAAGCGGTCTCTCTCTCTCTCTCTGTGCAGGCAGTATGAAGCGGTCTCTCTCTCTCTCTCTCTCTGTGCAGGCAGTATGAAGCGGTCTCTCTCTGTGCAGGCAGTGTGAAGCGGTCTCTCTCTCTGTGCAGGCAGTGTAAAGAGGTCTCTCTCTCTGCAGGAAGCGTGAATCGGTCTCTCTCTCTCGCTCTCTCTGTACAGGCAGTGTGAAGCGGTCTCTCTCTCTCTGTGCAGGCAGTGTGAAGCGGTCTCTCTCTCTCTCTCTCTGTGCAAGCAGTGTGAAGCGGTCTCTCTCTCTCTGCAGGCAGTGTGAAGTGGTCTCTCTCTCTCTCTGTGCAGGCAGTGTGAAGTGGTCTCTCTCTCTCTCTCTCTGTGCAGGCAGTTGACAGGCAGTGAGGAGGTATCATCACATTTCCTCCCTGCCTGTTTTAACCTTCTAAATGCCAATTCCTCCAGCTAATGGCACGATTCACTTTGAACTCCACCTTATTTACATTACTCTCTCTCTTCAAGCAGTGTCAATCAGTCTCTTTCTTTCTGCAGGCAGTGTGAAGCGGTCTCTCTCTCTCTGTGCAGGCAATATGAAGCAGTCTCTCTCTCTCTCTCTGTGCAGGCAGTGTGAAGAGGTCTCTCTCTCTCTCTGCAGGAAGCGTGAAGCGGTCTCTCTCTCTCTCTCTCTCTCTCTGTGCAGGCAGTGTGAAGCTGTCTCTCTCTCCCTCTCTGTGCAGGCAGTGTGAAGCGGTCTCTCTCTCCCTCTCTGTGCAGGCAGTGTGAAGCCGTCTCTCTCCCTCTCTGTGCAGGCAGTATGAAGCGGTCTCTCTCTCTCTCTGTGCAGGCAGTGTGAAGCGGTCTCTCTCTCTGTGCAGGCAGTGTGAAGCGGTCTCTCTCTGTGCAGGCCGTGTGAAGCGGTCTCTCTCTGTGCAGGCAGTGTGAAGCGGTCTCTCTCTGTGCAGGCAGTGTGAAGCGGTCTCTCTCTCTGTGCAGGCAGTGTAAAGCGGTCTCTCTCTCTGTGCAGGCAGTGTGAAGCGGTCTCTCTCTCTGTGCAGGCAGTGTGAAGCGGTCTCTCTGTGCAGGCAGTGTGAAGAGGTCTCTCTCTCTATGTGCAGGCAGCGTGAAGAGGTCTCTCTCTCTCTGTGCAGGCAGTGTGAAGCGGTCTCTCTCTCTCTCCCTCTCTGTGCAGGCAGTGTGAAGCGGTCTCTCTCTCTCTCTCCCTCTCTGTGCAGGCAGTGTGAAGCAGTCTCTCTCTCCCTCTCTGTGCAGGCAGTGTGAAGCGATCTCTCTCTCCCTCTCTGTGCAGGCAGTGTGAAGCGGTCTCTCTCTCTCTCTCTCTCTGTGCAAGCATTGTGAAGCGGTCTCTCTCTCTCTGCAGGCAGTGTGAAGCTGTCTCTCTCTCTCTCTGTGCAGGCAGTGTGAAGCGGTCTCTCTCTCTCTCTGTGCAGGCAGTGTGAATCGGTCTCTCTCTCTCTGTGCAGGAAGCGTGAAGTGGTCTCTCTCTCTCTCTCTGTGCAGGCAGTGTGAAGCGGTCTCTCTCTCTCTGTGCAGGCAGTGTGAAGCAGTCTCTCTCTCGCTCTCTCTTTCTCTCTGTGCAGGCAGTGTGAAGTGGTCTCTCTCTCTGTGCAGGCAGTGTGAAGCGGTCTCTCTCTGTGCAGGCAGTGTGAAGCGATCTCTCTCTGTGCAGGCAGTGTGAAGCGGTCTCTCCCTGTGCAGGCAGTGTGAAGCAGTCTCCCTGTGCAGGCAGTGTGAAGCGGTCTCTCTGTGCAGGCAGTGTGAAGCGGTCTCTCTGTGCAGGCAGTGTGAAGCGGTCTCTCTGTGCAGGCAGTGTGAAGTGGTCTCTCTGTGCAGGCAGTGTGAAGCGGTCTCTCTTTGCAGGCAGTGTGAAGCGGTCTCTCTCTCTCTCTCTCTCTCTGTGCAGGCAGTGTGAAGCAGTCTCTCTCTCTCTCTTTCTCTCTGTGCAGGCAGTGTGAAGCGGTCTCTCTCTCTGTGCAGGCAGTGTGAAGCGGTCTCTCTCCCTGTGCAGGCAGTGTGAAGCGGTCTCTCTCCCTGTGCAGGCAGTGTGAAGCGGTCTCTCTCTCTCTCTGTGCAGGCAGTGTGAAGCGGTCTCTCTCTCTGTGCAGGCAGTGTGAAGCGGTATCTCTCTGTGCAGGCAGTGTGAAGCGGTATCTCTCTGTGCAGGCAGTGTGAAGCGGTCTCTCTCTGTGCAGGCAGTGTGAAGCAGTCTCTCTCTGTGCAGGCAGTGTGAAGCGGTCTCTCTCTCTCTGTGCAGGCAGTGTGAAGCGGTCTCTCTCTCTCTCTCTCTGTGCAAGCAGTGTGAAGCGGTCTCTCTCTCTCTGCAGGCAGTGTGAAGCGGTCTCTCTCTCTCTCTGTGCAGGCAGTGTGAAGTGGTCTCTCTCTCTCTCTCTCTGTGCAGGCAGTTGACAGGCAGTGAGGAGGTATCATCACATTTCCTCCCTGCCTGTTTTAACCTTCTAAATGCCAATTCCTCCAGCTAATGGCACGATTCACTTTGAACTCCACCTTATTTACATTACTCTCTCTCTTCAAGCAGTGTCAATCAGTCTCTTTCTTTCTGCAGGCAGTGTGAAGCGGTCTCTCTCTCTCTGTGCAGGCAATATGAAGCAGTCTCTCTCTCTCTCTCTCGGTGCAGGCAGTATGAAGCAATCTCTCTCTCTCTCTTTCTGTGCAGGCAGTATGAAGCGGTCTCTCTCTTTCTCTGTGCAGGCAGTATGAAGCGGTCTCTCTCTCTCTCTGTGTAGGCAGTATGAAGCGGTCTCTCTCTCTGTGCAGGCAGTATGAAGCGGTCTCTCTCTCTCTCTCTGTGTAGGCAGTATGAAGCGGTCTCTCTCTCTCTCTCTCTCTCTGTGCAGGCAGTATGAAGCGGTCTCTCTCTCTCTCTCTCTCTGTGCAGGCAGTATGAAGCGGTCTCTCTCTGTGCAGGCAGTGTGAAGCGGTCTCTCTCTCTGTGCAGGCAGTGTAAAGAGGTCTCTCTCTCTGCAGGAAGCGTGAATCGGTCTCTCTCTCTCGCTCTCTCTGTACAGGCAGTGTGAAGCGGTCTCTCTCTCTCTCTCTCTCTCTCTCTGTGCAGGCAGTGTGAAGCCGTCTCTCTCTCCCTCTCTGTGCAGGCTGTGTGAAGCTGTCTCTCTCTCCCTCTCTGTGCAGGCAGTGTGAAGCGGTCTCTCTCTCCCTCTCTGTGCAGGCAGTGTGAAGCCGTCTCTTTCCCTCTCTGTGCAGGCAGTATGAAGCGGTCTCTCTCTCTCTCTGTGCAGGCAGTGTGAAGAGGTCTCTCTCTCTCTCTGCAGGAAGCGTGAAGCGGTCTCTCTCTTTCTCTGCAGGAAGCGTGCAGCGGTCTCTCTCTCTCTGTGCAGGCAGTGTGAAGCGTTCTCTCTCTCTTTCTCTGTGCAAGCAGTATGAAGCGGTCTCTCTCTCTCTCTGTGCAGGCAGTGTGAAGAGGTCTCTCTCTCTCTCTGTGCAGGCAGCGTGAAGAGGTCTCTCTCTCTCTCTCTCTCTCTCTCTGTGCAGGCAGTGTGAAGCAGTCTCTCTCTCTCTCTGTGCAGGCAGTGTGAAGCGGTCTTTCTCTCTGTGCAGGCAGTGTGAAGCGGTCTCTCTCTGTGCAGGCAGTGTGAAGCGGTCTCTCTCTGTGCAGGCAGTGTGAAGCGGTCTCTCTCTCTGTGCAGGCAGTATGAAGCGGTCTCTCTCTCTGTGCAGGCAGTGTGAAGCGGTCTCTCTCTCTGTGCAGGCAGTGTGAAGCGGTCTCTCTCTGTGCAGGCATTTGAAGCAGTCTCTCTCTCTGTGCAGGCAGTGTGAAGCGGTCTCTCTCTCTCTGTGCAGGCAGTGTGAAGAGGTCTCTCTCTCTCTCTATGTGCAGGCAGCGTGAAGAGGTCTCTCTCTCTCTCTCTCTCTGTGCAGGCATTGTGAAGCGGTCTCTCTCTCTCTCTCTGTGCAGGCAGTGTGAAGCGTTCTCTCTCTCTGTCTCTCTCCCCCTCTCTGTGCAGGCAGTGTGAAGCGGTCTCTCTCTCCCTCTCTGTGCAGGCACTGTGAAGCGATCTCTCTCTCCCTCTCTGTGCAGGCAGTGTGAAGCGATCTCTCTCTCCCTCTCTGTGCAGGCAGTGTGAAGCGGTCTCTCTCTCCCTCTCTGTGCAGGCAGTGTGAAGCGGTCTCTCTCTCTCCCTCTCTGTGCAAGCAGTGGGAAGCGGTCTCTCTCTGTGCAAGCAGTGTGAAGCGGTCTCTCTCTGTGCAGGCAGTGTGAAGCGGTCTCTCTCTCTCTCTCTCTCTCTGTGCAGGCAGTGTGAAGCGGTCTCTCTGTCTCTCTGTGCAGGCAGCGTGAAGCGGTCTCTCTCTCTCTCTCTGTGCAGGAAGCGTGAAGCAGTCTCTCTCTCTCTCTGTGCAGGCAGTGTGAAGCGGTCTCTCTCTCCCTCTCTGTGCAGGCAGTGTGAAGCGGTCTCTCTCTCTCTCTGTGCAGGAAGCGTGAAGCAGTCTCTCTCTCTCTCTGTGCAGGCAGTGTGAAGCGGTCTCTCTCTCCCTCTCTGTGCAGGCAGTGTGAAGCGGTCTCTCTCTCTCTCTCTCTGTGCAGGCAGTGTGAAGCGGTCTCTCTCTCTCTCTCTCTCTCTGTGCAGGAAGCGATAAGCGGTCTCTCTCTCTCTCTCTCTCTCTCTGTGCAGGAAGCGTGAAGTGGTCTCTCTCTCTCTCTCTCTGTGCAGGCAGTGTGAAGCGGTCTCTCTCTCTCTCTCTCTGTGCAGGCAGTGTGAAGCAGTCTCTCTCTCTTTCTCTCTGTGCAGGCAGTGTGAAGTGGTCTCTCTCTCTGTGCAGGCAGTGTGAAGCGGTCTCTCTCTCTGTGCAGGCAGTGTGAAGCGGTCTCTCTCTCTGTGCAGGCAGTGTGAAGCGGTCTCTCTCTCTGTGCAGGCAGTGTGAAGTGATCTCTCTCTCTGTGCAGGCAGTGTGAAGCGGTCTCTCTGTGCAGGCATTGTGAAGCGGTCTCTCTGTGCAGGCAGTGTGAAGCGGTCTCTCTGTGCAGGCAGTGTGAAGCGGTCTCTCTCTCTCTCTCTTTCTGTGCAGGCAGTGTGAAGCAGTCTCTCTCTCTTTCTCTCTGTGCAGGCAGTGTGAAGCGGTCTCTCTCTCTGTGCAGGCAGTGTGAAGCGGTCTCTCTCTCTGTGCAGGCAGTGTGAAGCGGTCTCTCTCCCTGTGCAGGCAGTGTGAAGCGGTCTCTCTCCCTGTGCAGGCAGTGTGAAGCGGTCTCCCTCTCTCTCTGTGCAGGCAGTGTGAAGCGGTCTCTCTCTCTGTGCAGGCAGTGTGAAGCGGTCTCTCTTTGTGCAGGCAGTGTGAAGCGGTCTCTCTCTGTGCAGGCAGTGTGAAGCAGTCTCTCTCTGTGCAGGCAGTGTGAAGCGGTCTCTCTCTCTGTGCAGGCAGTGTGAAGCGGTTTCTCTCTCTGTGCAGGCAGTGTGAAGCGGTCTCTCTCTCCCTCTCTGTGCAGGCAGTGTGAAGCGATCTCTCTCTCCCTCTCTGTGCAGGCAGTGTGAAGCTGTCTCTCTCTCCCTCTCTGTGCAGGCAGTGTGAAGCGGTCTCTCTCTCTCCCTCTCTGTGCAAGCAGTGGGAAGCGGTCTCTCTCTGTGCAAGCAGTGTGAAGTGGTCTCTCTCTGTGCAGGCAGTGTGAAGCGGTCTCTCTCTCTCTCTCTGTGCAGGCAGTGTGAAGCAGTCTCTCTCTGTGCAGGCAGTGTGAAGCGGTCTCTCTCTCTGTGCAGGCAGTGTGAAGCGGTCTCTCTCTCCCTCTCTGTGCAGGCAGTGTGAAGCGATCTCTCTCTCCCTCTCTGTGCAGGCAGTGTGAAGCTGTCTCTCTCTCCCTCTCTGTGCAGGCAGTGTGAAGCGGTCTCTCTCTCTCCCTCTCTGTGCAAGCAGTGGGAAGCGGTCTCTCTCTGTGCAAGCAGTGTGAAGTGGTCTCTCTCTGTGCAGGCAGTGTGAAGCGGTCTCTCTCTCTGTGCAGGCAGTGTGAAGCGGTCTCTCTGTCTCTCTGTGCAGGCAGCGTGAAGCGGTCTCTCTCTCTCTCTCTGTGCAGGAAGCGTGAAGCGGTCTCTCTCTCCCTCTCTGTGCAGGCAGTGTGAAGCGGTCTCTCTCTCTCTCTCTGTGCAGGCAGTGTGAAGCGGTCTCTCTCTCTCTCTCTCTCTCTGTGCAGGAAGCGTGAAGCGGTCTCTCTCTCTCTCTCTCTCTGTGCAGGAAGCGTGAAGTGGTCTCTCTCTCTCTCTCTGTGCAGGCAGTGTGAAGCGGTCTCTCTCTCTCTCTCTGTGCAGGCAGTGTGAAGCAGTCTATCTCTCTCTCTTTCTCTCTTTGCAGGCAGTGTGAAGCGGTCTCTCTCTCTGTGCAGGCAGTGTGAAGCGGTCTCTCTCTGTGCAGGCAGTGTGAAGCGGTCTCTCTCTCTCCCTCTCTGTGCAAGCAGTGGGAAGCGGTCTCTCTCTGTGCAAGCAGTGTGAAGCGGTCTCTCTCTGTGCAGGCAGTGTGAAGCGGTCTCTCTCTCTCTGTGCAGGCAGTGTGAAGCGGTCTCTCTGTCTCTCTGTGCAGGCAGCGTGAAGCGGTCTCTCTCTCTCTCTGTGCAGGAAGCGTGAAGCGGTCTCTCTCTCTCTGTGCAGGCAGTGTGAAGCGGTCTCTCTCTCCCTCTCTGTGCAGGCAGTGTGAAGCGGTCTCTCTCTCTCTCTCTGTGCAGGCAGTGTGAAGCGGTCTCTCTCTCTCTCTCTCTCTCTGTGCAGGAAGCGTGAAGCGGTCTCTCTCTCTCTCTCTCTGTGCAGGAAGCGTGAAGTGGTCTCTCTCTCTCTCTCTGTGCAGGCAGTGTGAAGCGGTCTCTCTCTCTCTCTCTGTGCAGGCAGTGTGAAGCAGTCTCTCTCTCTCTCTTTCTCTCTGTGCAGGCAGTGTGAAGCGGTCTCTCTCTCTGTGCAGGCAGTGTGAAGCGGTCTCTCTCTGTGCAGGCAGTGTGAAGCGGTCTCTCTCTCTGTGCAGGCAGTGTGAAGCGGTCTCTCTCTCTGTGCAGGCAGTGTGAAGCGATCTCTCTCTCTGGGCAGGCATTGTGAAGCGGTCTCTCTGGGCAGGCATTGTGAAGCGGTCTCTCTGTGCAGGCAGTGTGAAGCGGTCTCTCTGTGCAGGCAGTGTGAAGCGGTCTCTCTCTCTCTCTGTGCAGGCAGTGTGAAGAGGTCTCTCTCTCTCTCTGCAGGAAGCGTGAAGCGGTCTCTCTCTTTCTCTGCAGGAAGCGTGCAGCGGTCTCTCTCTCTCTGTGCAGGCAGTGTGAAGCGTTCTCTCTCTCTTTCTCTGTGCAAGCAGTATGAAGCGGTCTCTCTCTCTCTCTCTGTGCAGGCAGTGTGAAGAGGTCTCTCTCTCTCTCTGTGCAGGCAGCGTGAAGAGGTCTCTCTCTCTCTCTCTCTCTCTCTGTGCAGGCAGTGTGAAGCAGTCTCTCTCTCTCTCTGTGCAGGCAGTGTGAAGCGGTCTTTCTCTCTGTGCAGGCAGTGTGAAGCGGTCTCTCTCTGTGCAGGCAGTGTGAAGCGGTCTCTCTCTGTGCAGGCAGTGTGAAGCGGTCTCTCTCTCTGTGCAGGCAGTATGAAGCGGTCTCTCTCTCTGTGCAGGCAGTGTGAAGCGGTCTCTCTCTCTGTGCAGGCAGTGTGAAGCGGTCTCTCTCTGTGCAGGCATTTGAAGCGGTCTCTCTCTGTGCAGGCAGTGTGAAGCGGTCTCTCTCTCTGTGCAGGCAGTGTGAAGCGGTCTCTCTCTCTGTGCAGGCAGTGTGAAGTGATCTCTCTCTCTGTGCAGGCAGTGTGAAGCGGTCTCTCTGTGCAGGCATTGTGAAGCGGTCTCTCTGTGCAGGCAGTGTGAAGCGGTCTCTCTGTGCAGGCAGTGTGAAGCGGTCTCTCTCTCTTTCTGTGCAGGCAGTGTGAAGCAGTCTCTCTCTCTTTCTCTCTGTGCAGGCAGTGTGAAGCGGTCTCTCTCTCTGTGCAGGCAGTGTGAAGCGGTCTCTCTCCCTGTGCAGGCAGTGTGAAGCGGTCTCTCTCCCTGTGCAGGCAGTGTGAAGCGGTCTCCCTCTCTCTCTGTGCAGGCAGTGTGAAGCGGTCTCTCTCTCTGTGCAGGCAGTGTGAAGCGGTCTCTCTTTGTGCAGGCAGTGTGAAGCGGTCTCTCTCTGTGCAGGCAGTGTGAAGCAGTCTCTCTCTGTGCAGGCAGTGTGAAGCGGTCTCTCTCTCTGTGCAGGCAGTGTGAAGCGGTCTCTCTCTCTGTGCAGGCAGTGTGAAGCGGTCTCTCTCTCCCTCTCTGTGTAGGCAGTGTGAAGCGATCTCTCTCTCCCTCTCTGTGCAGGCAGTGTGAAGCTGTCTCTCTCTCCCTCTCTGTGCAGGCAGTGTGAAGCGGTCTCTCTCTCTCCCTCTCTGTGCAAGCAGTGGGAAGCGGTCTCTCTCTGTGCAAGTAGTGTGAAGTGGTCTCTCTCTGTGCAGGCAGTGTGAAGCGGTCTCTCTCTCTCTCTCTGTGCAGGCAGTGTGAAGCGGTCTCTCTGTCTCTCTGTGCAGGCAGCGTGAAGCGGTCTCTCTCTCTCTCTGTGCAGGAAGCGTGAAGCGGTCTCTCTCTCTCTGTGCAGGCAGTGTGAAGCGGTCTCTCTCTCCCTCTCTGTGCAGGCAGTGTGAAGTGGTCTCTCTCTCTCTCTCTGTGCAGGCAGTGTGAAGCGGTCTCTCTCTCTCTCTCTCTGTGCAGGAAGCGTGAAGCGGTCTCTCTCTCTCTCTCTCTGTGCAGGAAGCGTGAAGTGGTCTCTCTCTCTCTCTCTGTGCAGGCAGTGTGAAGCGGTCTCTCTCTCTCTCTCTGTGCAGGCAGTGTGAAGCAGTCTATCTCTCTCTCTTTCTCTCTGTGCAGGCAGTGTGAAGCGGTCTCTCTCTCTGTGCAGGCAGTGTGAAGCGGTCTCTCTCTGTGCAGGCAGTGTGAAGCGGTCTCTCTCTCTCCCTCTCTGTGCAAGCAGTGGGAAGCGGTCTCTCTCTGTGCAAGCAGTGTGAAGCGGTCTCTCTCTGTGCAGGCAGTGTGAAGCGGTCTCTCTGTCTCTCTGTGCAGGCAGCGTGAAGCGGTCTCTCTCTCTCTCTCTGTGCAGGAAGCGTGAAGCGGTCTCTCTCTCCCTCTCTGTGCAGGCAGTGTGAAGCGGTCTCTCTCTCTCTCTCTGTGCAGGCAGTGTGAAGCGGTCTCTCTCTCTCTCTCTCTCTCTCTGTGCAGGAAGCGTGAAGCGGTCTCTCTCTCTCTCTCTCTCTGTGCAGGAAGCGTGAAGTGGTCTCTCTCTCTCTCTCTGTGCAGGCAGTGTGAAGCGGTCTCTCTCTCTCTCTCTGTGCAGGCAGTGTGAAGCAGTCTATCTCTCTCTCTTTCTCTCTTTGCAGGCAGTGTGAAGCGGTCTCTCTCTCTGTGCAGGCAGTGTGAAGCGGTCTCTCTCTGTGCAGGCAGTGTGAAGCGGTCTCTCTCTCTCCCTCTCTGTGCAAGCAGTGGGAAGCGGTCTCTCTCTGTGCAAGCAGTGTGAAGCGGTCTCTCTCTGTGCAGGCAGTGTGAAGCGGTCTCTCTCTCTCTGTGCAGGCAGTGTGAAGCGGTCTCTCTGTCTCTCTGTGCAGGCAGCGTGAAGCGGTCTCTCTCTCTCTCTGTGCAGGAAGCGTGAAGCGGTCTCTCTCTCTCTGTGCAGGCAGTGTGAAGCGGTCTCTCTCTCCCTCTCTGTGCAGGCAGTGTGAAGCGGTCTCTCTCTCTCTCTCTGTGCAGGCAGTGTGAAGCGGTCTCTCTCTCTCTCTCTCTCTCTGTGCAGGAAGCGTGAAGCGGTCTCTCTCTCTCTCTCTCTGTGCAGGAAGCGTGAAGTGGTCTCTCTCTCTCTCTCTGTGCAGGCAGTGTGAAGCGGTCTCTCTCTCTCTCTCTGTGCAGGCAGTGTGAAGCAGTCTCTCTCTCTCTCTTTCTCTCTGTGCAGGCAGTGTGAAGCGGTCTCTCTCTCTGTGCAGGCAGTGTGAAGCGGTCTCTCTCTGTGCAGGCAGTGTGAAGCGGTCTCTCTCTCTGTGCAGGCAGTGTGAAGCGGTCTCTCTCTCTGTGCAGGCAGTGTGAAGCGATCTCTCTCTCTGGGCAGGCATTGTGAAGCGGTCTCTCTGGGCAGGCATTGTGAAGCGGTCTCTCTGTGCAGGCAGTGTGAAGCGGTCTCTCTGTGCAGGCAGTGTGAAGCGGTCTCTCTCTCTCTCTGTGCAGGCAGTGTGAAGAGGTCTCTCTCTCTCTCTGCAGGAAGCGTGAAGCGGTCTCTCTCTTTCTCTGCAGGAAGCGTGCAGCGGTCTCTCTCTCTCTGTGCAGGCAGTGTGAAGCGTTCTCTCTCTCTTTCTCTGTGCAAGCAGTATGAAGCGGTCTCTCTCTCTCTCTCTCTCTGTGCAGGCAGTGTGAAGAGGTCTCTCTCTCTCTCTGTGCAGGCAGCGTGAAGAGGTCTCTCTCTCTCTCTCTCTCTCTCTGTGCAGGCAGTGTGAAGCAGTCTCTCTCTCTCTCTGTGCAGGCAGTGTGAAGCGGTCTTTCTCTCTGTGCAGGCAGTGTGAAGCGGTCTCTCTCTGTGCAGGCAGTGTGAAGCGGTCTCTCTCTGTGCAGGCAGTGTGAAGCGGTCTCTCTCTCTGTGCAGGCAGTATGAAGCGGTCTCTCTCTCTGTGCAGGCAGTGTGAAGCGGTCTCTCTCTCTGTGCAGGCAGTGTGAAGCGGTCTCTCTCTGTGCAGGCATTTGAAGCGGTCTCTCTCTCTGTGCAGGCAGTGTGAAGCGGTCTCTCTCTCTCTGTGCAGGCAGTGTGAAGAGGTCTCTCTCTCTCTCTATGTGCAGGCAGCGTGAAGAGGTCTCTCTCTCTCTCTCTCTCTATGTGCAGGCAGCGTGAAGAGGTCTCTCTCTCTCTCTCTCTCTCTGTGCGGGCATTGTGAAGCGGTCTCTCTCTCTCTCTCTCTGTGCAGGCAGTGTGAAGCGGTCTCTCTCTCTGTCTCTCTCTCCCTCTCTGTGCAGGCAGTGTGAAGCGGTCTCTCTCTCCCTCTCTGTGCAGGCACTGTGAAGCGATCTCTCTCTCCCTCTCTGTGCAGGCAGTGTGAAGCGATCTCTCTCTCCCTCTCTGTGCAGGCAGTGTGAAGCGGTCTCTCTCTCCCTCTCTGTGCAGGCAGTGTGAAGCGGTCTCTCTCTCTCCCTCTCTGTGCAAGCAGTGGGAAGCGGTCTCTCTCTGTGCAAGCAGTGTGAAGCGGTCTCTCTCTGTGCAGGCAGTGTGAAGCGGTCTCTCTCTCTCTCTCTCTCTCTGTGCAGGCAGTGTGAAGCGGTCTCTCTGTCTCTCTGTGCAGGCAGCGTGAAGCGGTCTCTCTCTCTCTCTGTGCAGGAAGCGTGAAGCAGTCTCTCTCTCTCTCTGTGCAGGCAGTGTGAAGCGGTCTCTCTCTCCCTCTCTGTGCAGGCAGTGTGAAGCGGTCTCTCTCTCTCTCTCTCTCTCTGTGCAGGCAGTGTGAAGCGGTCTCTCTCTCTCTCTCTCTCTCTGTGCAGGAAGCGTGAAGCGGTCTCTCTCTCTCTCTCTCTCTGTGCAGGAAGCGTGAAGTGGTCTCTCTCTCTCTGTGCAGGCAGTGTGAAGCGGTCTCTCTCTCTCTCTCTCTGTGCAGGCAGTGTGAAGCAGTCTCTCTCTTTTTCTCTCTGTGCAGGCAGTGTGAAGTGGTCTCTCTCTCTGTGCAGGCAGTGTGAAGCGGTCTCTCTCTCTCTCTCTGTGCAGGCAGTGTGAAGCAGTCTCTCTCTCTCTCTTTCTCTCTGTGCAGGCAGTGTGAAGCGGTCTCTCTCTCTGTGCAGGCAGTGTGAAGCGGTCTCTCTCTGTGCAGGCAGTGTGAAGCGGTCTCTCTCTCTGTGCAGGCAGTGTGAAGCGGTCTCTCTCTCTGTGCAGGCAGTGTGAAGCGATCTCTCTCTCTGGGCAGGCATTGTGAAGCGGTCTCTCTGGGCAGGCATTGTGAAGCGGTCTCTCTGTGCAGGCAGTGTGAAGCGGTCTCTCTGTGCAGGCAGTGTGAAGCGGTCTCTCTCTCTCTCTGTGCAGGCAGTGTGAAGAGGTCTCTCTCTCTCTCTGCAGGAAGCGTGAAGCGGTCTCTCTCTTTCTCTGCAGGAAGCGTGCAGCGGTCTCTCTCTCTCTGTGCAGGCAGTGTGAAGCGTTCTCTCTCTCTTTCTCTGTGCAAGCAGTATGAAGCGGTCTCTCTCTCTCTCTCTGTGCAGGCAGTGTGAAGAGGTCTCTCTCTCTCTCTGTGCAGGCAGCGTGAAGAGGTCTCTCTCTCTCTCTCTCTCTCTCTGTGCAGGCAGTGTGAAGCAGTCTCTCTCTCTCTCTGTGCAGGCAGTGTGAAGCGGTCTTTCTCTCTGTGCAGGCAGTGTGAAGCGGTCTCTCTCTGTGCAGGCAGTGTGAAGCGGTCTCTCTCTGTGCAGGCAGTGTGAAGCGGTCTCTCTCTCTGTGCAGGCAGTATGAAGCGGTCTCTCTCTCTGTGCAGGCAGTGTGAAGCGGTCTCTCTCTCTGTGCAGGCAGTGTGAAGCGGTCTCTCTCTGTGCAGGCATTTGAAGCGGTCTCTCTCTGTGCAGGCAGTGTGAAGCGGTCTCTCTCTCTGTGCAGGCAGTGTGAAGCGGTCTCTCTCTCTGTGCAGGCAGTGTGAAGTGATCTCTCTCTCTGTGCAGGCAGTGTGAAGCGGTCTCTCTGTGCAGGCATTGTGAAGCGGTCTCTCTGTGCAGGCAGTGTGAAGCGGTCTCTCTGTGCAGGCAGTGTGAAGCGGTCTCTCTCTCTTTCTGTGCAGGCAGTGTGAAGCAGTCTCTCTCTCTTTCTCTCTGTGCAGGCAGTGTGAAGCGGTCTCTCTCTCTGTGCAGGCAGTGTGAAGCGGTCTCTCTCCCTGTGCAGGCAGTGTGAAGCGGTCTCTCTCCCTGTGCAGGCAGTGTGAAGCGGTCTCCCTCTCTCTCTGTGCAGGCAGTGTGAAGCGGTCTCTCTCTCTGTGGAGGCAGTGTGAAGCGGTCTCTCTTTGTGCAGGCAGTGTGAAGCGGTCTCTCTCTGTGCAGGCAGTGTGAAGCAGTCTCTCTCTGTGCAGGCAGTGTGAAGCGGTCTCTCTCTCTGTGCAGGCAGTGTGAAGCGGTCTCTCTCTCTGTGCAGGCAGTGTGAAGCGGTCTCTCTCTCCCTCTCTGTGTAGGCAGTGTGAAGCGATCTCTCTCTCCCTCTCTGTGCAGGCAGTGTGAAGCTGTCTCTCTCTCCCTCTCTGTGCAGGCAGTGTGAAGCGGTCTCTCTCTCTCCCTCTCTGTGCAAGCAGTGGGAAGCGGTCTCTCTCTGTGCAAGTAGTGTGAAGTGGTCTCTCTCTGTGCAGGCAGTGTGAAGCGGTCTCTCTCTCTCTCTCTGTGCAGGCAGTGTGAAGCGGTCTCTCTGTCTCTCTGTGCAGGCAGCGTGAAGCGGTCTCTCTCTCTCTCTGTGCAGGAAGCGTGAAGCGGTCTCTCTCTCTCTGTGCAGGCAGTGTGAAGCGGTCTCTCTCTCCCTCTCTGTGCAGGCAGTGTGAAGTGGTCTCTCTCTCTCTCTCTGTGCAGGCAGTGTGAAGCGGTCTCTCTCTCTCTCTCTCTGTGCAGGAAGCGTGAAGCGGTCTCTCTCTCTCTCTCTCTGTGCAGGAAGCGTGAAGTGGTCTCTCTCTCTCTCTCTGTGCAGGCAGTGTGAAGCGGTCTCTCTCTCTCTCTCTGTGCAGGCAGTGTGAAGCAGTCTATCTCTCTCTCTTTCTCTCTGTGCAGGCAGTGTGAAGCGGTCTCTCTCTCTGTGCAGGCAGTGTGAAGCGGTCTCTCTCTGTGCAGGCAGTGTGAAGCGGTCTCTCTCTCTCCCTCTCTGTGCAAGCAGAGGGAAGCGGTCTCTCTCTGTGCAAGCAGTGTGAAGCGGTCTCTCTCTGTGCAGGCAGTGTGAAGCGGTCTCTCTGTCTCTCTGTGCAGGCAGCGTGAAGCGGTCTCTCTCTCTCTCTCTGTGCAGGAAGCGTGAAGCGGTCTCTCTCTCCCTCTCTGTGCAGGCAGTGTGAAGCGGTCTCTCTCTCTCTCTCTGTGCAGGCAGTGTGAAGCGGTCTCTCTCTCTCTCTCTCTCTCTGTGCAGGAAGCGTGAAGCGGTCTCTCTCTCTCTCTCTCTCTGTGCAGGAAGCGTGAAGTGGTCTCTCTCTCTCTCTCTGTGCAGGCAGTGTGAAGCGGTCTCTCTCTCTCTCTCTGTGCAGGCAGTGTGAAGCAGTCTATCTCTCTCTCTTTCTCTCTTTGCAGGCAGTGTGAAGCGGTCTCTCTCTCTGTGCAGGCAGTGTGAAGCGGTCTCTCTCTGTGCAGGCAGTGTGAAGCGGTCTCTCTCTCTCCCTCTCTGTGCAAGCAGTGGGAAGCGGTCTCTCTCTGTGCAAGCAGTGTGAAGCGGTCTCTCTCTGTGCAGGCAGTGTGAAGCGGTCTCTCTCTCTCTGTGCAGGCAGTGTGAAGCGGTCTCTCTGTCTCTCTGTGCAGGCAGCGTGAAGCGGTCTCTCTCTCTCTCTGTGCAGGAAGCGTGAAGCGGTCTCTCTCTCTCTGTGCAGGCAGTGTGAAGCGGTCTCTCTCTCCCTCTCTGTGCAGGCAGTGTGAAGCGGTCTCTCTCTCTCTCTCTGTGCAGGCAGTGTGAAGCGGTCTCTCTCTCTCTCTCTCTCTCTGTGCAGGAAGCGTGAAGCGGTCTCTCTCTCTCTCTCTCTGTGCAGGAAGCGTGAAGTGGTCTCTCTCTCTCTCTCTGTGCAGGCAGTGTGAAGCGGTCTCTCTCTCTCTCTCTGTGCAGGCAGTGTGAAGCAGTCTCTCTCTCTCTCTTTCTCTCTGTGCAGGCAGTGTGAAGCGGTCTCTCTCTCTGTGCAGGCAGTGTGAAGCGGTCTCTCTCTGTGCAGGCAGTGTGAAGCGGTCTCTCTCTCTGTGCAGGCAGTGTGAAGCGGTCTCTCTCTCTGTGCAGGCAGTGTGAAGCGATCTCTCTCTCTGGGCAGGCATTGTGAAGCGGTCTCTCTGGGCAGGCATTGTGAAGCGGTCTCTCTGTGCAGGCAGTGTGAAGCGGTCTCTCTGTGCAGGCAGTGTGAAGCGGTCTCTCTCTCTCTCTGTGCAGGCAGTGTGAAGAGGTCTCTCTCTCTCTCTGCAGGAAGCGTGAAGCGGTCTCTCTCTTTCTCTGCAGGAAGCGTGCAGCGGTCTCTCTCTCTCTGTGCAGGCAGTGTGAAGCGTTCTCTCTCTCTTTCTCTGTGCAAGCAGTATGAAGCGGTCTCTCTCTCTCTCTCTGTGCAGGCAGTGTGAAGAGGTCTCTCTCTCTCTCTGTGCAGGCAGCGTGAAGAGGTCTCTCTCTCTCTCTCTCTCTCTCTGTGCAGGCAGTGTGAAGCAGTCTCTCTCTCTCTCTGTGCAGGCAGTGTGAAGCGGTCTTTCTCTCTGTGCAGGCAGTGTGAAGCGGTCTCTCTCTGTGCAGGCAGTGTGAAGCGGTCTCTCTCTGTGCAGGCAGTGTGAAGCGGTCTCTCTCTCTGTGCAGGCAGTATGAAGCGGTCTCTCTCTCTGTGCAGGCAGTGTGAAGCGGTCTCTCTCTCTGTGCAGGCAGTGTGAAGCGGTCTCTCTCTGTGCAGGCATTTGAAGCGGTCTCTCTCTCTGTGCAGGCAGTGTGAAGCGGTCTCTCTCTCTCTGTGCAGGCAGTGTGAAGAGGTCTCTCTCTCTATGTGCAGGCAGCGTGAAGAGGTCTCTCTCTCTCTCTCTCTCTATGTGCAGGCAGCGTGAAGAGGTCTCTCTCTCTCTCTCTCTCTCTGTGCGGGCATTGTGAAGCGGTCTCTCTCTCTCTCTCTCTGTGCAGGCAGTGTGAAGCGGTCTCTCTCTCTGTCTCTCTCTCCCTCTCTGTGCAGGCAGTGTGAAGCGGTCTCTCTCTCCCTCTCTGTGCAGGCACTGTGAAGCGATCTCTCTCTCCCTCTCTGTGCAGGCAGTGTGAAGCGATCTCTCTCTCCCTCTCTGTGCAGGCAGTGTGAAGCGGTCTCTCTCTCCCTCTCTGTGCAGGCAGTGTGAAGCGGTCTCTCTCTCTCCCTCTCTGTGCAAGCAGTGGGAAGCGGTCTCTCTCTGTGCAAGCAGTGTGAAGCGGTCTCTCTCTGTGCAGGCAGTGTGAAGCGGTCTCTCTCTCTCTCTCTCTCTCTCTGTGCAGGCAGTGTGAAGCGGTCTCTCTGTCTCTCTGTGCAGGCAGCGTGAAGCGGTCTCTCTCTCTCTCTGTGCAGGAAGCGTGAAGCAGTCTCTCTCTCTCTCTGTGCAGGCAGTGTGAAGCGGTCTCTCTCTCCCTCTCTGTGCAGGCAGTGTGAAGCGGTCTCTCTCTCTCTCTCTCTCTCTGTGCAGGCAGTGTGAAGCGGTCTCTCTCTCTCTCTCTCTCTCTGTGCAGGAAGCGTGAAGCGGTCTCTCTCTCTCTCTCTCTCTGTGCAGGAAGCGTGAAGTGGTCTCTCTCTCTCTGTGCAGGCAGTGTGAAGCGGTCTCTCTCTCTCTCTCTCTGTGCAGGCAGTGTGAAGCAGTCTCTCTCTTTTTCTCTCTGTGCAGGCAGTGTGAAGTGGTCTCTCTCTCTGTGCAGGCAGTGTGAAGCGGTCTCTCTCTGTGCAGGCAGTGTGAAGCGGTCTCTCTCTCTGTGCAGGCAGTGTGAAGCGGTCTCTCTCTCTGTGCAGGCAGTGTGAAGTGATCTCTCTCTCTGTGCAGGCAGTGTGAAGCGGTCTCTCTGTGCAGGCATTGTGAAGCGGTCTCTCTGTGCAGGCAGTGTGAAGCGGTCTCTCTGTGCAGGCAGTGTGAAGCGGTCTCTCTCTCTTTCTGTGCAGGCAGTGTGAAGCAGTCTCTCTCTCTTTCTCTCTGTGCAGGCAGTGTGAAGCGGTCTCTCTCTCTGTGCAGGCAGTGTGAAGCGGTCTCTCTCCCTGTGCAGGCAGTGTGAAGCGGTCTCTCTCCCTGTGCAGGCAGTGTGAAGCGGTCTCCCTCTCTCTCTGTGCAGGCAGTGTGAAGCGGTCTCTCTCTCTGTGCAGGCAGTGTGAAGCGGTCTCTCTTTGTGCAGGCAGTGTGAAGCGGTCTCTCTCTGTGCAGGCAGTGTGAAGCAGTCTCTCTCTGTGCAGGCAGTGTGAAGCGGTCTCTCTCTCTGTGCAGGCAGTGTGAAGCGGTCTCTCTCTCTGTGCAGGCAGTGTGAAGCGGTCTCTCTCTCCCTCTCTGTGTAGGCAGTGTGAAGCGATCTCTCTCTCCCTCTCTGTGCAGGCAGTGTGAAGCTGTCTCTCTCTCCCTCTCTGTGCAGGCAGTGTGAAGCGGTCTCTCTCTCTCCCTCTCTGTGCAAGCAGTGGGAAGCGGTCTCTCTCTGTGCAAGTAGTGTGAAGTGGTCTCTCTCTGTGCAGGCAGTGTGAAGCGGTCTCTCTCTCTCTCTCTGTGCAGGCAGTGTGAAGCGGTCTCTCTGTCTCTCTGTGCAGGCAGCGTGAAGCGGTCTCTCTCTCTCTCTGTGCAGGAAGCGTGAAGCGGTCTCTCTCTCTCTGTGCAGGCAGTGTGAAGCGGTCTCTCTCTCCCTCTCTGTGCAGGCAGTGTGAAGTGGTCTCTCTCTCTCTCTCTGTGCAGGCAGTGTGAAGCGGTCTCTCTCTCTCTCTCTCTGTGCAGGAAGCGTGAAGCGGTCTCTCTCTCTCTCTCTCTGTGCAGGAAGCGTGAAGTGGTCTCTCTCTCTCTCTCTGTGCAGGCAGTGTGAAGCAGTCTCTCTCTTTTTCTCTCTGTGCAGGCAGTGTGAAGTGGTCTCTCTCTCTGTGCAGGCAGTGTGAAGCGGTCTCTCTCTCTCTCTCTGTGCAGGCAGTGTGAAGCAGTCTCTCTCTCTCTCTTTCTCTCTGTGCAGGCAGTGTGAAGCGGTCTCTCTCTCTGTGCAGGCAGTGTGAAGCGGTCTCTCTCTGTGCAGGCAGTGTGAAGCGGTCTCTCTCTCTGTGCAGGCAGTGTGAAGCGGTCTCTCTCTCTGTGCAGGCAGTGTGAAGCGATCTCTCTCTCTGGGCAGGCATTGTGAAGCGGTCTCTCTGGGCAGGCATTGTGAAGCGGTCTCTCTGTGCAGGCAGTGTGAAGCGGTCTCTCTGTGCAGGCAGTGTGAAGCGGTCTCTCTCTCTCTCTGTGCAGGCAGTGTGAAGAGGTCTCTCTCTCTCTCTGCAGGAAGCGTGAAGCGGTCTCTCTCTTTCTCTGCAGGAAGCGTGCAGCGGTCTCTCTCTCTCTGTGCAGGCAGTGTGAAGCGTTCTCTCTCTCTTTCTCTGTGCAAGCAGTATGAAGCGGTCTCTCTCTCTCTCTCTGTGCAGGCAGTGTGAAGAGGTCTCTCTCTCTCTCTGTGCAGGCAGCGTGAAGAGGTCTCTCTCTCTCTCTCTCTCTCTCTCTGTGCAGGCAGTGTGAAGCAGTCTCTCTCTCTCTCTGTGCAGGCAGTGTGAAGCGGTCTTTCTCTCTGTGCAGGCAGTGTGAAGCGGTCTCTCTCTGTGCAGGCAGTGTGAAGCGGTCTCTCTCTGTGCAGGCAGTGTGAAGCGGTCTCTCTCTCTGTGCAGGCAGTATGAAGCGGTCTCTCTCTCTGTGCAGGCAGTGTGAAGCGGTCTCTCTCTCTGTGCAGGCAGTGTGAAGCGGTCTCTCTCTGTGCAGGCATTTGAAGCGGTCTCTCTCTGTGCAGGCAGTGTGAAGCGGTCTCTCTCTCTGTGCAGGCAGTGTGAAGCGGTCTCTCTCTCTGTGCAGGCAGTGTGAAGTGATCTCTCTCTCTGTGCAGGCAGTGTGAAGCGGTCTCTCTGTGCAGGCATTGTGAAGCGGTCTCTCTGTGCAGGCAGTGTGAAGCGGTCTCTCTGTGCAGGCAGTGTGAAGCGGTCTCTCTCTCTTTCTGTGCAGGCAGTGTGAAGCAGTCTCTCTCTCTTTCTCTCTGTGCAGGCAGTGTGAAGCGGTCTCTCTCTCTGTGCAGGCAGTGTGAAGCGGTCTCTCTCCCTGTGCAGGCAGTGTGAAGCGGTCTCTCTCCCTGTGCAGGCAGTGTGAAGCGGTCTCCCTCTCTCTCTGTGCAGGCAGTGTGAAGCGGTCTCTCTCTCTGTGCAGGCAGTGTGAAGCGGTCTCTCTTTGTGCAGGCAGTGTGAAGCGGTCTCTCTCTGTGCAGGCAGTGTGAAGCAGTCTCTCTCTGTGCAGGCAGTGTGAAGCGGTCTCTCTCTCTGTGCAGGCAGTGTGAAGCGGTCTCTCTCTCTGTGCAGGCAGTGTGAAGCGGTCTCTCTCTCCCTCTCTGTGTAGGCAGTGTGAAGCGATCTCTCTCTCCCTCTCTGTGCAGGCAGTGTGAAGCTGTCTCTCTCTCCCTCTCTGTGCAGGCAGTGTGAAGCGGTCTCTCTCTCTCCCTCTCTGTGCAAGCAGTGGGAAGCGGTCTCTCTCTGTGCAAGTAGTGTGAAGTGGTCTCTCTCTGTGCAGGCAGTGTGAAGCGGTCTCTCTCTCTCTCTCTGTGCAGGCAGTGTGAAGCGGTCTCTCTGTCTCTCTGTGCAGGCAGCGTGAAGCGGTCTCTCTCTCTCTCTGTGCAGGAAGCGTGAAGCGGTCTCTCTCTCTCTGTGCAGGCAGTGTGAAGCGGTCTCTCTCTCCCTCTCTGTGCAGGCAGTGTGAAGTGGTCTCTCTCTCTCTCTCTGTGCAGGCAGTGTGAAGCGGTCTCTCTCTCTCTCTCTCTGTGCAGGAAGCGTGAAGCGGTCTCTCTCTCTCTCTCTCTGTGCAGGAAGCGTGAAGTGGTCTCTCTCTCTCTCTCTGTGCAGGCAGTGTGAAGCGGTCTCTCTCTCTCTCTCTGTGCAGGCAGTGTGAAGCAGTCTATCTCTCTCTCTTTCTCTCTGTGCAGGCAGTGTGAAGCGGTCTCTCTCTCTGTGCAGGCAGTGTGAAGCGGTCTCTCTCTGTGCAGGCAGTGTGAAGCGGTCTCTCTCTCTCCCTCTCTGTGCAAGCAGTGGGAAGCGGTCTCTCTCTGTGCAAGCAGTGTGAAGCGGTCTCTCTCTGTGCAGGCAGTGTGAAGCGGTCTCTCTGTCTCTCTGTGCAGGCAGCGTGAAGCGGTCTCTCTCTCTCTCTCTGTGCAGGAAGCGTGAAGCGGTCTCTCTCTCCCTCTCTGTGCAGGCAGTGTGAAGCGGTCTCTCTCTCTCTCTCTGTGCAGGCAGTGTGAAGCGGTCTCTCTCTCTCTCTCTCTCTCTGTGCAGGAAGCGTGAAGCGGTCTCTCTCTCTCTCTCTCTCTGTGCAGGAAGCGTGAAGTGGTCTCTCTCTCTCTCTCTGTGCAGGCAGTGTGAAGCGGTCTCTCTCTCTCTCTCTGTGCAGGCAGTGTGAAGCAGTCTATCTCTCTCTCTTTCTCTCTTTGCAGGCAGTGTGAAGCGGTCTCTCTCTCTGTGCAGGCAGTGTGAAGCGGTCTCTCTCTGTGCAGGCAGTGTGAAGCGGTCTCTCTCTCTCCCTCTCTGTGCAAGCAGTGGGAAGCGGTCTCTCTCTGTGCAAGCAGTGTGAAGCGGTCTCTCTCTGTGCAGGCAGTGTGAAGCGGTCTCTCTCTCTCTGTGCAGGCAGTGTGAAGCGGTCTCTCTGTCTCTCTGTGCAGGCAGCGTGAAGCGGTCTCTCTCTCTCTCTGTGCAGGAAGCGTGAAGCGGTCTCTCTCTCTCTGTGCAGGCAGTGTGAAGCGGTCTCTCTCTCCCTCTCTGTGCAGGCAGTGTGAAGCGGTCTCTCTCTCTCTCTCTGTGCAGGCAGTGTGAAGCGGTCTCTCTCTCTCTCTCTCTCTCTGTGCAGGAAGCGTGAAGCGGTCTCTCTCTCTCTCTCTCTGTGCAGGAAGCGTGAAGTGGTCTCTCTCTCTCTCTCTGTGCAGGCAGTGTGAAGCGGTCTCTCTCTCTCTCTCTCTGTGCAGGCAGTGTGAAGCAGTCTCTCTCTCTCTCTTTCTCTCTGTGCAGGCAGTGTGAAGCGGTCTCTCTCTCTGTGCAGGCAGTGTGAAGCGGTCTCTCTCTGTGCAGGCAGTGTGAAGCGGTCTCTCTCTCTGTGCAGGCAGTGTGAAGCGGTCTCTCTCTCTGTGCAGGCAGTGTGAAGCGATCTCTCTCTCTGGGCAGGCATTGTGAAGCGGTCTCTCTGGGCAGGCATTGTGAAGCGGTCTCTCTGTGCAGGCAGTGTGAAGCGGTCTCTCTGTGCAGGCAGTGTGAAGCGGTCTCTCTCTCTCTCTGTGCAGGCAGTGTGAAGAGGTCTCTCTCTCTCTCTGCAGGAAGCGTGAAGCGGTCTCTCTCTTTCTCTGCAGGAAGCGTGCAGCGGTCTCTCTCTCTCTGTGCAGGCAGTGTGAAGCGTTCTCTCTCTCTTTCTCTGTGCAAGCAGTATGAAGCGGTCTCTCTCTCTCTCTCTGTGCAGGCAGTGTGAAGAGGTCTCTCTCTCTCTCTGTGCAGGCAGCGTGAAGAGGTCTCTCTCTCTCTCTCTCTCTCTCTGTGCAGGCAGTGTGAAGCAGTCTCTCTCTCTCTCTGTGCAGGCAGTGTGAAGCGGTCTTTCTCTCTGTGCAGGCAGTGTGAAGCGGTCTCTCTCTGTGCAGGCAGTGTGAAGCGGTCTCTCTCTGTGCAGGCAGTGTGAAGCGGTCTCTCTCTCTGTGCAGGCAGTATGAAGCGGTCTCTCTCTCTGTGCAGGCAGTGTGAAGCGGTCTCTCTCTCTGTGCAGGCAGTGTGAAGCGGTCTCTCTCTGTGCAGGCATTTGAAGCGGTCTCTCTCTCTGTGCAGGCAGTGTGAAGCGGTCTCTCTCTCTCTGTGCAGGCAGTGTGAAGAGGTCTCTCTCTCTATGTGCAGGCAGCGTGAAGAGGTCTCTCTCTCTCTCTCTCTCTATGTGCAGGCAGCGTGAAGAGGTCTCTCTCTCTCTCTCTCTCTCTGTGCGGGCATTGTGAAGCGGTCTCTCTCTCTCTCTCTCTGTGCAGGCAGTGTGAAGCGGTCTCTCTCTCTGTCTCTCTCTCCCTCTCTGTGCAGGCAGTGTGAAGCGGTCTCTCTCTCCCTCTCTGTGCAGGCACTGTGAAGCGATCTCTCTCTCCCTCTCTGTGCAGGCAGTGTGAAGCGATCTCTCTCTCCCTCTCTGTGCAGGCAGTGTGAAGCGGTCTCTCTCTCCCTCTCTGTGCAGGCAGTGTGAAGCGGTCTCTCTCTCTCCCTCTCTGTGCAAGCAGTGGGAAGCGGTCTCTCTCTGTGCAAGCAGTGTGAAGCGGTCTCTCTCTGTGCAGGCAGTGTGAAGCGGTCTCTCTCTCTCTCTCTCTCTCTGTGCAGGCAGTGTGAAGCGGTCTCTCTGTCTCTCTGTGCAGGCAGCGTGAAGCGGTCTCTCTCTCTCTCTGTGCAGGAAGCGTGAAGCAGTCTCTCTCTCTCTCTGTGCAGGCAGTGTGAAGCGGTCTCTCTCTCCCTCTCTGTGCAGGCAGTGTGAAGCGGTCTCTCTCTCTCTCTCTCTCTCTGTGCAGGCAGTGTGAAGCGGTCTCTCTCTCTCTCTCTCTCTCTGTGCAGGAAGCGTGAAGCGGTCTCTCTCTCTCTCTCTCTCTGTGCAGGAAGCGTGAAGTGGTCTCTCTCTCTCTGTGCAGGCAGTGTGAAGCGGTCTCTCTCTCTCTCTCTCTGTGCAGGCAGTGTGAAGCAGTCTCTCTCTTTTTCTCTCTGTGCAGGCAGTGTGAAGTGGTCTCTCTCTCTGTGCAGGCAGTGTGAAGCGGTCTCTCTCTGTGCAGGCAGTGTGAAGCGGTCTCTCTCTCTGTGCAGGCAGTGTGAAGCGGTCTCTCTCTCTGTGCAGGCAGTGTGAAGTGATCTCTCTCTCTGTGCAGGCAGTGTGAAGCGGTCTCTCTGTGCAGGCATTGTGAAGCGGTCTCTCTGTGCAGGCAGTGTGAAGCGGTCTCTCTGTGCAGGCAGTGTGAAGCGGTCTCTCTCTCTTTCTGTGCAGGCAGTGTGAAGCAGTCTCTCTCTCTTTCTCTCTGTGCAGGCAGTGTGAAGCGGTCTCTCTCTCTGTGCAGGCAGTGTGAAGCGGTCTCTCTCCCTGTGCAGGCAGTGTGAAGCGGTCTCTCTCCCTGTGCAGGCAGTGTGAAGCGGTCTCCCTCTCTCTCTGTGCAGGCAGTGTGAAGCGGTCTCTCTCTCTGTGCAGGCAGTGTGAAGCGGTCTCTCTTTGTGCAGGCAGTGTGAAGCGGTCTCTCTCTGTGCAGGCAGTGTGAAGCAGTCTCTCTCTGTGCAGGCAGTGTGAAGCGGTCTCTCTCTCTGTGCAGGCAGTGTGAAGCGGTCTCTCTCTCTGTGCAGGCAGTGTGAAGCGGTCTCTCTCTCCCTCTCTGTGTAGGCAGTGTGAAGCGATCTCTCTCTCCCTCTCTGTGCAGGCAGTGTGAAGCTGTCTCTCTCTCCCTCTCTGTGCAGGCAGTGTGAAGCGGTCTCTCTCTCTCCCTCTCTGTGCAAGCAGTGGGAAGCGGTCTCTCTCTGTGCAAGTAGTGTGAAGTGGTCTCTCTCTGTGCAGGCAGTGTGAAGCGGTCTCTCTCTCTCTCTCTGTGCAGGCAGTGTGAAGCGGTCTCTCTGTCTCTCTGTGCAGGCAGCGTGAAGCGGTCTCTCTCTCTCTCTGTGCAGGAAGCGTGAAGCGGTCTCTCTCTCTCTGTGCAGGCAGTGTGAAGCGGTCTCTCTCTCCCTCTCTGTGCAGGCAGTGTGAAGTGGTCTCTCTCTCTCTCTCTGTGCAGGCAGTGTGAAGCGGTCTCTCTCTCTCTCTCTCTGTGCAGGAAGCGTGAAGCGGTCTCTCTCTCTCTCTCTCTGTGCAGGAAGCGTGAAGTGGTCTCTCTCTCTCTCTCTGTGCAGGCAGTGTGAAGCGGTCTCTCTCTCTCTCTCTGTGCAGGCAGTGTGAAGCAGTCTATCTCTCTCTCTTTCTCTCTGTGCAGGCAGTGTGAAGCGGTCTCTCTCTCTGTGCAGGCAGTGTGAAGCGGTCTCTCTCTGTGCAGGCAGTGTGAAGCGGTCTCTCTCTCTCCCTCTCTGTGCAAGCAGTGGGAAGCGGTCTCTCTCTGTGCAAGCAGTGTGAAGCGGTCTCTCTCTGTGCAGGCAGTGTGAAGCGGTCTCTCTGTCTCTCTGTGCAGGCAGCGTGAAGCGGTCTCTCTCTCTCTCTGTGCAGGAAGCGTGAAGCGGTCTCTCTCTCTCTGTGCAGGCAGTGTGAAGCGGTCTCTCTCTCCCTCTCTGTGCAGGCAGTGTGAAGCGGTCTCTCTCTCTCTCTCTGTGCAGGCAGTGTGAAGCGGTCTCTCTCTCTCTCTCTCTCTGTGCAGGAAGCGTGAAGCGGTCTCTCTCTGTGCAGGAAGCGTGAAGTGGTCTCTCTCTCTCTCTCTCTCTGTGCAGGCAGTGTGAAGCGGTCTCTCTCTCTCTCTCTGTGCAGGCAGTGTGAAGCAGTCTCTCTCTCTCTCTTTCTCTCTGTGCAGGCAGTGTGAAGCGGTCTCTCTCTCTGTGCAGGCAGTGTGAAGCGGTCTCTCTCTGTGCAGGCAGTGTGAAGCGGTCTCTCTCTCTGTGCAGGCAGTGTGAAGCGGTCTCTCTCTCTGTGCAGGCAGTGTGAAGCGATCTCTCTCTCTGTGCAGGCAGTGTGAAGCGGTCTCTCTGGGCAGGCATTGTGAAGCGGTCTCTCTGTGCAGGCAGTGTGAAGCGGTCTCTCTGTGCAGGCAGTGTGAAGCGGTCTCTCTCTCTCTCTCTCTCTCTCTCTGTGCAGGCAGTGTGAAGCAGTCTCTCTCTCTGTGCAGGCAGTGTGAAGCGGTCTCTCTCCCTGTGCAGGCCGTGTGAAGCGGTCTCCCTCTCTCTGTGCAGGCAGTGTGAAGCGGTCTCTCTCTTTGTGCAGGCAGTGTGAAGCGGTCTCTCTTTGTGCAGGCAGTGTGAAGCGGTCTCTCTTTGTGCAGGCAGTGTGAAGCGGTCTCTCTCTGTGCAGGCAGTGTGAAGCAGTCTCTCTCTGTGCAGGCAGTGTGAAGCGGTCTCTCTCTCTGTGCAGGCAGTGTGAAGCGGTCTCTCTCTCTCTGTGCAGGCAGTGTGAAGCGGTCTCTCTCTCTCTGGCCAGGCAGTGTGAAGCGGTCTCTCTCTCTGTGCAGGCAGTGTGAAGCGGTCTTTCTCTCTCTGTGCAGGCAGTGTGAAGCGGTCTCTCTCTCTGTGCAGGCAGTGTGAAGCGGTCTCTCTGTGCAGGCAGTGTGAAGAGGTCTCTCTCTCTCTGTGCAGGCAGCGTGAAGAGGTCTCTCTCTCTCTCTCTGTGCAGGCAGTGTGAAGCGGTCTCTCTCTCTGTCTCTCTCTCCCTCTCTGTGCAGGCAGTGTGAAGCGGTCTCTCTCTCCCTCTCTGTACAGGCAGTGTGAAGCGGTCTCTCTCTCCCTCTCTGTGCAAGCAGTGTGAAGTGGTCTCTCTGTGCAAGCAGTGTGAAGCGGTCTCTCTGTGCAGGCAGTGTGAAGACGTCTCTCTCTCTCTCTCTGTGCAGGCAGTGTGAAGCGGTCTCTCTCTCTCTGTGCAGGCAGTGTGAAGCGGTCTCTCTGTCTCTCTGTGCAGGCAGCGTGAAGCGGTCTCTCTCTCTCTCTCTGTGCAGGAAGCGTGAAGCGGTCTCTCTCTCTCTGTGCAGGCAGTGTGAAGCGGTCTCTCTCTCCCTCTCTGTGCAGGCAGTGTGAAGCGGTCTCTCTCTCTCTCTCTCTGTGCAGGCAGTGTGAAGCGGTCTCTCTCTGTGCAGGCAGTGTGAAGCGGTCTCTCTCTCTCTCTCTGTGCAGGCAGTGTGAAGCGGTCTCTCTCTGTGCAGGCAGTGTAAAGCGTCTCTCTCTCTCTCTCTGTGCAAGCAGTGTGAAGCGGTCTCTCTCTCTCTGCAGGCAGTGTGAAGCGGTCTCTCTCTCTCTCTCTGTGCAGGCAGTGTGAAGCGGTCTCTCTCTGTGCAGGAAGCGTGAAGCGGTCTCTCTCTCTCTCTCTCTCTGTGCAGGAAGCGTGAAGTGGTCTCTCTCTCTGTGCAGGCAGTGTGAAGCGGTCTCTCTCTCTCTCTCTCTCTCTCTCTCTCTGTGCAGGCAGTGTGAAGCAGTCTCTCTCTCTTTCTCTCAGTGCAGGCAGTGTGAAGCGGTCTCTCTCTCTGTGCAGGCAGTGTGAAGCGGTCTCTCTCTCTGTGCAGGCAGTGTGAAGCGGCCTCTCTCTGTGCAGGCAGTGTAAAGCGTCTCTCTCTCTCTCTCTGTGCAAGCAGTGTGAAGCGGTCTCTCTCTCTCTGCAGGCAGTGTGAAGCGGTCTCTCTCTCTCTCTCTCTCTGTGCAGGCAGTGTGAAGCGGTCTCTCTCTGTGAAGGAAGCGTAAAGCGGTCTCTCTCTCTCTCTCTCTGTGCAGGAAGCGTGAAGTGGTCTCTCTCTCTGTGCAGGCAGTGTGAAGCGGTCTCTCTCTCTCTCTCTCTCTCTCTGTGCAGGCAGTGTGAAGCAGTCTCTCTCTCTTTCTCTCTGTGCAGGCAGTGTGAAGCGGTCTCTCTCTCTGTGCAGGCAGTGTGAAGCGGTCTCTCTCTCTGTGCAGGCAGTGTGAAGCGGCCTCTCTCTGTGCAGGCAGTGTGAAGCGGTCTCTCTCTCTCTGTGCAGGCAGTGTGAAGCGGTCTCTCTCTCTCTGTGCAGGCAGTGTGAAGCGGTCTCTCTTTGCAGGCAGTGTGAAGCGGTCTCTCTGTGCAGGCAGTGTGAAGCGGTCTCTCTGTGCAGGCAGTGTGAAGCGGTCTGTCTCTGTGCAGGCAGTGTGAAGCAGTCTCTCTCTCTCTCTGTGCAGGCAGTGTGAAGAGGTCTGTTTCTCTCATTGTGCAGGCAGTGTGAAGCGGTCTCTCTCCCTGTGCAGGCAGTGTGAAGCGGTCTCTCTCCCTGTGCAGGCAGTGTGAAGCGGTCTCTCTCCCTGTGCAGGCAGTGTGAAGCGGTCTCTCTCCCTGTGCAGGCAGTGTGAAGCGGTCTCTCTCCCTGTGCAGGCAGTGTGAAGCGGTCTCTCTCCCTGTGCAGGCAGTGTGAAGCGGTCTCTCTCCCTGTGCAGGCAGTGTGAAGCGGTCTCTCTCCCTGTGCAGGCAGTGTGAAGCAGTCTCTCTCCCTGTGCAGGCAGTGTGAAGCGGTCTCTCTCCCTGTGCAGGCAGTGTGAAGCGGTCTCTCTCCCTGTGCAGGCAGTGTGAAGCGGTCTGTCTCCCTGTGCAGGCAGTGTCAAGTGGTCTCTCTCTCTGTGCAGGCAATGTGAAGCGGTCTCTCTCCTTGTGCAGGCAGTGTGGAGTGGTCACTCTTTCTCTGGGACAATGTGGAGCACTCTCCCTCCCTCTCTCTCTCTCTCTGTGCGGGCAATGTGGTGCAGATGGATGGTGAGCTGATTAGGTGGTTCAATGGGCCACTTGACTGGACTTGCCCCCCAGGCCTAAGGCTGCCAGCCCTCCCCTGATGGTAGGCTTCCCTGAAGAGATGAGTTTTCAGTGATCGCCTGAAGGTAGCCAGAGTAGGGGATAGCTGGACCAGTGGAGGAAGTGAGTTCCAGAGGATGGGAGAGGCTCTGGAGAAATCCTGGAGACGAGTTTGGGAGGAGGAGACAAGAGAGCATGAGAGTAGGGAGGTCTTGAGAAGAGCGGGTGGGACGATTTGGGTGATATTTGGAGACAAGATTGGTGATGTAGCTCGGGACAGAGTTGTGAATGACTTTGTATGATGTGGTTAGTATTTTGAATTTAATTCGCTGGGTGATTGGGAGCCAGTGTAGGGATTGGAGGAGAGGGTTTGCAGACACTGAGCGGTTGGTAAGGTGGATAAGTCTGGCAGCAGCATTCTTGATAGATTGACGAGGGGATAGCCTATGGAGAGGTAAGCCAATGAGAAGGGAGTTGAAATAGTCAAGGCGTGAGATAACAAGAGAGTGAATGAGGAGCTTGGCGGTTTCATTTGTTAAAAAGGGGTGAATTTTAGAGATGTTACAAAGGTGAATTCTACAAACTTTTGACAATGAGGGACTGAAATTACAAGTCAGAGTCTAGGATTACACCGAGTACCCTGGCGTGAGGGGAGGGCCTGATGGTTGCATTGTTCATTTTGATGGAAAAGTCATGAAGGGGGGCATGTGCAGGGGGGAATATTAATAGCTCAGTTTTAGAGAGATTTAGTTTAACTACTTAAGGACCGCCGTATTGCCAATGTACGTCATTACAATGGCACAGGCAGGCACAAGCAAGTACATGTACGTGCCTGCCTTCCAGCGGGTGGGGGGTCCGATCGGACCCCCTCCCGCTGGATACGGCGGTTCGTTTCCCTCCAGGAGCGATCCGTGATGAGGGGATGGCCGTTGGTTTCTGGCCACCCCCTCTCCATCGCTCCTGGCCAATGACGAACTTCCTCCCACTGTGTATTGTTTACACAGGAAGGAGGAAGTGATGTCATTCTCCTTGGGGCGGTCTTTTTGACCGGACTACGAAGGAGAAGACCAAAAGTAAGTGCACCAAAACACTACACTGACACATAGGTACACATAGGTACACAAACCCCCCCCCCAACCCCCCCCCCCCGATCGCCCCCCGATCACCCCCAGCCCCCCCCCCCCAGTCACAGTGTCACTGATTGCATTGATCATTTCTTTACTGATCAATGCATTCAGTGTCAGTTGTAAAAGTAAAAACTGTCAGGGCAGTTAGTGTTAGGTCCAGGGTAGCCCCCTATCACCCCCCAATAAAGATTTAACCCCCTGATTGCCCCTAGAGTTAACCCTTTCACCCCTTTTGCCAGTGTCACTAAGCGATCATTTTTCTGATCGCTGCATCAGTGTCGCTACTGTCGCTAGGTAGCTAGTTATTTTTTTAGGTTCACCGCCAGGTTTTTATAGCGCTAGGTACCCCGATATACTACCCAATAATGGTTTTAACATCCTGATTGCCCCTAGTTAACCCTTTCACCCCCTTTTGCCACTGTCACTAAGCGATCATTTTTCTGATCGCTGCATTAGTGTCGCTACTGTCGCTAGGTAGCTAGTTATTTTTTTAGGTTCACCGCCAGGTTTTTATATCGCTAGGTACCCTGATATACTACCCAATAATGGTTTTAACATCCTGATTGCCCCTAGTTAACCCTTTCACCCCCTTTTGCCAGTGTCACTAAGCGACCATTTTTCTGATCGCTGCATCAGTGTCGCTACTGTCGCTAGGTAGCTAGTTATTTTTTTAGGTTCACCGCCAGGTTTTTATAGCGCTAGGTACCCCGATATACTACCCAATAATGGTTTTAACATCCTGATTGCCCCTAGTTAACCCTTTCACCCCCTTTTGCCAGTGTCACTAAGCGATCATTTTTCTGATCGCTGCATCAGTGTCGCTACTGTCGCTAGGTAGCTAGTTATTTTTTTAGGTTCACCGCCAGGTTTTTATAGCGCTAGGTACCCCGATATACTACCCAATAATGGTTTTAACCCCCTGATTGCCCCTAGTTAACCCTTTCACCAGCGATCACAGTATAAGTGTCACTGGTGACGCTGGTTAGCCAGTTAGTTATTTAGGTTCCCCGTCAGGTTTTTATATAGCGCCAGGGACCCCCATATACTACCTAATAAAAATTTGAACCCCCTGATTGCCCCTAGTTAACCCTTTCACCACTGATTACCGTATAAGTGTTACGGGTGACTCTGGTTAGTTTGCTTTTTATAGCATCAGGGCACCCACCATTTATTACCCAATAAAGGTTTAACCCCCTGATCACCCGGCGGGTGATATCAATTAGGTTTTAGGGTCAGGGTCTGCGTCGCCCCAGGCAGCGCTAGGTTAGTGCCAGTACCACTAACACCCACGCGCAAAGCATACACCTCCCGTAGTGGTATAGAATCTGAACAGATCAATATCTGATCTGATCAGATCTATACTAGCGTCCCCAGCAGTTCAGGGTTCCAAAAAAACGCATTGTTAGAGGGATCAGCCCAGATACCTGCTAGCACCTGCGTTTGCCCCTCTGCCCAGCCCACCCAAGTGCAGTATCGATCGATCACTGTCACTTACAAAACACTAAACACATAACTGCAGCGATCGCAGAGTCAGGCCTGATCCCTGCGATCGCTAACAGTTTTTTTGGTAGCATTTTATATTTAAATCCGGAAGGCAGTGCTTGGTTTTCGGGGTCCCGTACGTGGCTAGGCTCCCAAAAAGTCCCCCACATGTGGTATCCCCGTACTCGGGAGAAGCAGCAGAATTTATTTTGGGGTGTAATTTGACTTCTGCCCATAGCATGTGTGAGCAATATATCATTTAGTGACAACTTTGTGCAAAAAAAAAAAGTTTGTAATATTCCCGCAACTTTTGGCAAAATATAAAATATTCCATGGACTCAACATGCCTCTCAGTAAATAGCTTGGGGTGTCTACTTTCCAAAATGGGGTCATTTTGGGGGGTTTTGTGCTATTTTGGCATTTTATGGCCTTCGAAACTGTGATAGGTAGTGAGGAGTTAAATCAAAAATTTGCACCCTTAGAAATCCTGAAGGTGGTGATTGGTTTTCGGGGTGCCGTGCGCGACTAGACTCCCAAAAAGTCCCACACATGTGGTATCCCCATACTCGGGAGAAGTAGCGGAATATATTTTGGGGTGCAATTCCACATATAACCATGGCATGTGTGAGCAATATATCATTTAGTGACAACTTTTCGTAAAAAAAAATTTTTTTTTATTTTTTGTCATTATTCAATCCCTTGGGACAAAAAAAAAATATTCAATGGTCTCAACATGGCCCTCAGCAAATAGCTTGGGGTGTCTACTTTCCAAAATGGGGTCATTTGGGGGGGTTTTGTGCCATCTTGGCATTTTATGGCCTTCAAAACTGTGATAGGTAGTGATAGGTAGTGAGAAGTAAAATAAAAAATGTATGCCCTTAGAAATCCTGAAGGCGGTGCTTGGATTTCGGGGTCCCGTACGCGGCTAGGCTCCCAAAAAGTCCCACACATGTGGTATCCCCGTACTCGGGAGAAGCAGCAGAATGTATTTTTGGGTGTCATTTCACATATGCCCATAGCATGTGTGAGCAATATATCATTTAGTGACAACTTCGTGCAAAAAAAAAAAAGTTTGTAATATTCCCGCAACTTGTGGCAAAATATAAAATGTTCCATGGACTCAACATGCCTCTCAGTAAATAGCTTGGGGTGTCTTCTTTCCAAAATGGGGTCTTTTTGGGGGGTTTTGTGCTATTTTGGCATTTTATGGCCTTCGAAACTGTGATAGGTAGTGAGGAGTTAAATCAAAAATTTGCACCCTTAGAAATCCTGAAGGTGGTGATTTGTTTTCGGGGTGCCGTGCGTGACTAGACTCCCAAAAAGTCCCACACATGTGGTATCCCCATACTCGGAAGAAGTAGCGGAATATATTTTGGGGTGCAATTCCACATATAACCATGGCATGTGTGAGCAATATATCATTTAGTGACAACTTTTTGTAAAAATTTTTTTTTTTTTTTTTTTTTTTGTCATTATTCAATCCCTTAGGACAAAAAAAATAAATATTCAATGGGCTCAACATACCCATCAGCAATTTCCTTGGGGTGTCTACTTTCCAAAATGGGGTCATTTGGGGGGAGGGGTTTGTACTGCCCTGCCATTTTAGCACCTCAAGAAATGAGATAGGCAGTCATAAATTAAAAGCTGTGTAAATTCCAGAAAATGTACTCTAGTTTGTAGACGCTATAACTTTTGCGCAAACCAAAAAATATACGCTTATTGACATTTTTTTTTACTAAAGACATGTGGCTGAATAAATTTTGCCCTCAATGTATGACTAAAATTTAGTTTATTCGATTTTTCTTATAACAAAAAGAAGAAAATATCTTTTTTTTTCAAAATTTTCGCTCTTTTTCCATTTATATTGCAAAAAAAAAAATCGCAGAGGCAATCAAATACCATCAAAAGAAAGCTCTATTTGTGGGAAGAAAAGGACGCAAATTTTGTTTGGGTGCAATATTGCATGACCGCGCAATTACCAGTTAAAGCAGCGCAGTGCGAAATTGGAAAAAGACCTCTGGTCCTTAAGGTGTTTATTGGTCCGGGGCTGAAGTGGTTAAGGAAGTGGTGCGACATGCATGCTGATATGTCAGTAAGTTAGTAATGCGAGAGGAGACTGAAGGAGTGAGGTGAGGAGTAGACAGATAGATTTGGGTGTCACAGTGTATAAGTGGTATTGGAAGCCATGAATGGTTATCAAGTGACCAAGGGAGGAGGTGTAGATAGAGAAGAGAAGGGGTCCAAGAACAAAGCCTTGGGGGAACCCCACAGAAAGGGGCAATGGAGAGGAGGAGACAGAGTTGTAGGTGACACTGAAAGAGCGCTGTGATAGAAAGGCAGAGAACCAGGCTAGAGCAGAATCTCGGAGGCCAAGGCAATGTAGTTTATTGAGAAAGTGCGGGTGGTCAACAGTATCAAAGGCTGCAGAGAGATCACGTAGTAGGAGTATGGAGTATTGGCTGTTGGTTTTAGCAGTTAGTAAATTGTTAGTGAGTATTAGTAAGGCAGTTTCCGTGGAGTGTGAAATAAAAAGGTTATGGCGCTAAACCCTATTAGTGATGAGGTGAGTTGACTTATCAAATCCTAGTGTTTGATTTTTTATATAAAAAGAGAAAGAAAAAGAAAAGAGCTGTTGGTGATACCGTGAAAAAAATATATATATCCTAAAGCAATTTCATCCAAAACAAATTGTGTGTGATTAATGTGGAGTCAGCATTCATGTTCCATTATATAAAAAAACAGAAAATGAGTATTAAATTATCATATACGTATCAGCCTGCTAAAAACATGTAAACCTTCATTAAATGTGCAAATTAGTGGAAATAATGTTAATATTCAACAGTATGTTAGTGTAAAACAGATTGTGCAAACATGTGCAAAAAAAATGTACAAAAAAGCAACTAAAGGTCAGAACAACCAAGGATCAGAAATAATTTAACCATAAAATCGCATGAAGTCGCTAAATGTGCGAATAGACAATATTTTCAACCAATAATCGCATGAAGACGCATCTGTGTCCAATATAAGTCCAAAATTAATATTTGGCTTGGTAGTGCTGCCTCTTCAGACTATTTTTGTAATTGTTACAAAAAGTCAATGGGGGGTATTTGATTTATTCGTGCAAATAGTGCGGGCTTTCAATTAGAGAACTTCATCCCCGGTGCGCCACTCTGTGCTATAGTATGTGAATGCTCTCACCAGAGTTAATGCCCCTGTGGGGCTGGATGGACCTTCACAATGTAAGCCACTGTGTCGCTCTCTGGCTGCTGCTGGTGCACTGGGTGAAGCTTCGTTGTTCCGTCCGTATGGTATCCAACGTTAATTATATAAGGGAAGACATATCCATAGTGTAATACGTTCTTAACCAAATCGTTCGTTTATTAATATTAAAATCTACTCACATTTTACATTAAAAGCATGTGCATATAGGAAAAACTCCGCCGTTCGTCTCAAACGAGTGCACACAACGTGGCCACGCCCTACGCGTTTCGTCACTACGACGTCCTCAGGCTCCAGAGGACGTCGTAGTGACGAAACGCGTAGATTTTAATATTAATAAACGAACGATTTGGTTAAGAACGTATTACACTATGGATATGTCTTCCCTTATATAATTAACGTTGGATACCATACGGACGGAACAACGAAGCTTCACCCAGTGCACCAGCAGCAGCCAGAGAGCGACACAGTGGCTTACATTGTGAAGGTCCATCCAGCCCCACAGGGGCATTAACTCTGGTGAGAGCATTCACATACTATAGCACAGAGTGGCGCACCGGGGATGAAGTTCTCTAATTGAAAGCCCGCACTATTTGCACGAATAAATCAAATACCCCCCATTGACTTTTTGTAACAATTACAAAAATAGTCTGAAGAGGCAGCACTACCAAGCCAAATATAAATTTTGGACTTATATTGGACACAGATGCGTCTTCATGCGATTATTGGTTGAAAATATTGTCTATTCGCACATTTAGCGACTTCATGCGATTTTATGGTTAAATTATTTCTGATCCTTGGTTGTTCTGACCTTTAGTTGCTTTTTTGTACATTTTTTTTGCACATGTTTGCACAATCTGTTTTACACTAACATACTGTTGAATATTAACATTATTTCCACTAATTTGCACATTTAATGAAGGTTTACATGTTTTTAGCAGGCTGATACGTATATGATAATTTAATACTCATTTTCTGTTTTTTTATATAATGGAACATGAATGCTGACTCCACATTAATCACACACAATTTGTTTTGGATGAAATTGCTTTAGGATATATATATTTTTTTCACGGTATCACCAACAGCTCTTTTCTTTTTCTTTCTCTTTTTATATAAAAAATCAAACACTAGGATTTGATAAGTCAACTCACCTCATCACTAATAGGGTTTAGCGCCATAACCTTTTTATTTCACATTTTCATTTCCCTCTCCTCCCCAATAAGGAAGTGAGGGCTTCAGGCAAAGGCAGCTCTAACCCAGTATATTTTTATTTTCAATTTATTTCACATATTTCTATCACTTAGGAGATTTGTTTTTTTTCCATAGCGCGACTTTATTTATTTATTCAGTTTCCGTGGAGTGCTGTGAGCGAAAGCCAGACTGTAATGAGTCAAGAAGATTATTTTCACTGAGGTAGGAGCTAAGACGGTTGTAGACTAAGCCTTCTAGAAGTTTAGAGGCGAATGTGAGCAATGAGATTGGCCTTAAGTTGTTTAGATTGGTGGGTTCCAGTGAGGGCTTTTTAAGTATGGGAGTGATCTGCGCATGTTTTAGAAGGGAGGGAAGGTGCCACTAGAGAGGGAGAGATTGAAAATGTGAGTGAGAAAGCATAGGATGGAATAAGAGGGTGACCTTAGTAGTTGTGAGGGAACAGGATCCAAGGGACAATTGGTTAGCATTGCAACCTCTTCAGTAGTAGCCAATTCAAAAGAGGAGAGTGTTGAATGTGCTGTTAGGCAAGGTATGCTGGGTAGGGAAGATGTACGCACAGTGGAGGTGTCCTCATGAATTACATTAATTTTGAAGTGATTGGCAATCTCTTGGGCAGTGAGTGAGTAAGTGGGTAGAGGGGGTGGGGGACAAAGCAGAGAGTTAAAGGTTGAGAAGAGCCGACGAGGACTGGATGATAAAGTATTAATAAGAGAAACAAAATAGGCTTGTTTGGCAGCATAGAGGCAGGAATTGTATTTTAGAAGGGCAGATTTACAGTATATAGGGTAAAGTCTTGCAGGCATTTGGTTTTACGCCACAGTCATTTAAGAGCGCGACAATGTCTCTTGAGATTTCTAGTGTTGTCAGTTTGCCAGGGTTGTAACAGTCGGGACCTGATTCTGCGTGTGGTTAGAGGAGCAAGTGCATCTAGTGATGGTGAGAGCAAACTGTTGCAGACAGAGGTGGCCAGGTCAGGACAGGACAGGGGAGAGATTATGTCATATAGGTGGTCAGTAGCAGAATAGAGAAGAGCAGGGTTAAGGTGGCGAAGGTTCCTACAAGTAATTGTTTGCTGTTTGGAGAGATGGGTGGTTGGAGGCAAGGATACAGTGAAATTAATGAGGTTGTGATCAGAGAGAGGAAAGGGGGTGTTGGTGAGGTTGCCAGGGTTGCAGAGATGGGAGAATATAAGGTCAAAGGTATTACCATTGGAGTGAGCAGAAGTATGTGTCCATTGTGTTAGGTCAAAAGATGAGGTTAAGTCGAGAAGTTTAGCTGCAGTTGGGCTGTTAACATTTACAGGAATGTTGAAGTGACCAAGAATGATCATGGGTATTTCAGAGGAGAGAAAGCAGGGTAGCCAGGCAGCAAAGTCATCAAGAAATCACGACACTGGTCCAGGTCCGATAATCTGCTGCAATCCTCAGAGGAATAGGAGAAAACAGACGAATACAGTGCATCTCAAAAGAAGAGAGGGGAAGAGAGGAAGGGATAGGAAGGACTTGGAAGGTGCTTTGTGGGGATATAAGGAATCCAACTCCACCTCCTTTCTGTCCGTTGGGTCTGGGGGAGTGAGTACAATGGAGGCCACCATGGGAGAGGGCAGCAGGGGAAGCTGAGTCCAAATTTTAAAGCCAGGTTTCGGTTATGGCGAGTATTTTAAAGCCATGAGAGATGAAGAGGTCATGTACAGATGTTGGCTTGTTACAGATGGAACGGGCATTCCAAAGGGCGCATGAGATAGGTGGGCTAATTTGAGGAAGCGGGGGACAGAAACTAAATTAAGTGGATTGTGGTGGTTGCCAGAGACATATTGGAGATGTGGCTTGCAGTTTGAAAATGGCGGACCAGGATTAGGAGAAATGTCACCTGAGACTAGGAGGAGGAGGAGGGTGAGATATCCAGAACACAGCCCCTCTCACTGGCTGAGGACCTGTCAACCAGGGCAGCCACTAGAAATGGTGGGGCCCCTTACACAGCTCTAGGCCTGGGCCTGACTGCCAACATTCCCTAGGGCCCGCCCACTTCCTGTTCCATCGAATCCTCCCACTGGGCATCCCACGCCCTCCTTCTCCATTCCATATTCTCTATCCCATGTCCTTTAAGTCCTCCTGCAATCCCATCTCCTAAATTCCATGTCCTCCTCCAGTCCCATCTCCTCCTAACACAGAAGGGGGAAGTGGGACATAAAGGGTGCAGGGGGACAGGTGGGAGCAGTGGGATAGGAGGGGGAAGTGGGGCAGAAGGGGGGAGTGTCACAGGAGAAGACCAGCGTGACAGGAGGGGGCAGCTGGATGAAAGGGAGCCAGCAGGACAGGCGGGGGGCAGTGGAACTGGAGGGGGGAAGTGTCATGGGAGGGGGGCAGCAGGACAAGAGGGGGAAGTGTCATGGAAGGAGAGCAGTGGGAAAAGTGGGGGAGGGGGCAGCATCACAGATTAGAGGCAGCGTCTCGGGTGGTGGACAGTGGGGCAGATGAGAGGCAGTGTCACAGGTGGGGGGCAGAGGGACAGGAGGGAGGGAGTGTCGCAGGTAGGGGGCAGCGGGACAGGTGGGAGGCAGTTTCACAGGTGGGGGACAGCGGGACAGGTGGGAGGCAATGTCACAGTTAGGGGGAGCGGGACAGGTGAAGGCAGCGGGACAGGTGAAGGCAGCGGGACAGGTGAAGGCAGCGGGACAGGTGAAGGCAGCGGGACAGGCGGGAAGCAGTGTCACAGGTGGAGGGCAGTGGGACAGGTGGGAGAGAGTGGGATAGGTGGGAAGAATTGTCACAGGTGGGAGGCAGTGTGACAGGTGGGGGGCAGCGGGACAGGTGGCAGGGCAGCGGGACACATGGGAGGCAGTGTCACAGGTAGGGGATAGCGGGACAGGTGGGAGGGAGTGTTACACACACCTAGGGAAGCACCAGTCCTCAAAGCTCTCACATGTCCTGTGTCCCATATCCACCAGGATCTCCATCGACAGCTGCAAGAAGGGGGAGGCTTCTTCACCCTGACCTCCTCCTTCATGGGGCCTCCACTGGCACAACTGGCCCCACCCACCCCACACAGCCCGGCGCACACTGCTATCTGACCTGAGCGGAGCTTGCATGCACAAAAGAGGGGGGGCTTCTCCACTCAACCTCCTCCTCCATGGGTCCCTCCGACTTGCACACAAAAGAACGGAGAGGGGCTCTTCCCCTCTGATGTCCTCCTCCTATGAGGCCCTCCGACCTGGCACCTGATGTCATCCCACCTCGCACAGCATCTGAAAGTAAGCCCTCGACCTGCCCAAACATTGGATCTGCCCCCCTCTCCACCCTCCCCTGCTTCCTGGCAGCCGATCTGCTCTGACGGCAGCTGCCTCGTGTTAAGGATAGTCTGGGTTGTGACCTGTGGTATGGGCCCCTTGGACAGGTGGGCCCCTTACATGTATACCAGCTGTACCCCCCTGTTGGCAGCCCTGCTGTGAACTACACTAGGTACCTTGCTTACTGACTGGCTGCCATGTACCTTGTACTCGTTTTTGGCTGCCCATAGCAACTGCCTTACTCCTCCTGCTTGTCTTGCTGAGTAGACCTCTTCTAGTGCCTTTACTTTATACCCGACATGTGCTTTACTGACCCTAGTTCTTTCATATGCCATATACCTTCATGTACCCCTTTAAATTACTTCAGTCCAGGCTCAGAAGTGTTGATGCAACTTTACTTAAATGTTTTGCAGCACAGTCCAGCATGAATGGTCCAGTGCAACATTCCCTAACGAACTTGAGTAGGCTGCCCAGGCAAACCTCAGCACCTGGTCACAACTAGTGTTTCCCTAGGCTTGGCTGTTCTCCGGGCTCATGGTGTCTTGCAACAGACTGCTGGGAGCAGCAGTCCTCTCTCAGGTGTTCCTTAGCAATTACAAAATCTTCCTGTGTGGGCCGGAGCTCCAAAACCCAGCCTCCCCCTTATTTATATCATAGGGTGGGATAGGATGGGTCCAAAAATCTGGAGAACAGAGCTCAGAGTTGAAAAGGCTCCAACCTTCCCAACTACCTTAACTAACATCCTGTAGGCAATCTGCTTACACTATGTCCGAATACATTGTTACATGCTAACTTGGTTGAAAAAAAGCCATCCAGTTGAACCAACAGAAAAAAAAGAAAGCCAACACACACAAATAGAAAACCTCCATATACACAATCCAATACTCAGTTGATCTAGAGCAGTGGTGGCTGGTGAAGTTTTAGGATGGGGGGGACCAGACCCCGCCCTTCCTTTTTGACCCCTCCCACTCGGTGAAAATGGGTGTGGTTTCAGTGAAATAGTGGGTGTGGCTAGCGTCTGAGATGAACGAGGGATAGCAGGCCCAGATCCTACACAACAATTGAAATATGTGTATTCTAGAAAGTTTAACAATCAGCAGATAAAGATACTCCAAACACCTGGTGTTAGCACTTCAATCATTATTACATTGTAATATACATAGTAAGGTTGAATAAAGACACCAGTCCATCCTGAGTGAGTGAGTGTATGTCTACAATTATCCCTATTTATTTAAGGGTACCCATATAGCACCATCAATTTACACAGTGCTCCCCACATACATCGCACACTCACATTGGTCCCTACCCTCAAGGAGCCCACAATCCAAGGTCCCCAACTTACATTCATATACTAGGGCCAATTTTTGGACAGAAGCCAATTAACCTACCAGCATGTCTTTGTGTGGTAGGAAACCGGAGTACCCTGAGGAAACCCACACAGGAACAGGGAGAACATGAAAACTCCAGGCAGGTAGTGTCGTGGTTGGGATTTGAACCAGCGACCCTTTTTAATGCAAGGCGAGAGTGCTACCCACTACACCACTGTGCTGCCATACATGCAGCCTGTGTCCCATTAAATGCTGCTTGTGTCCCATTAAATTCAGCCTGTGTCCCATAAAATATAGCTGGTGTGCCATTACATGCAGACTGTGTCACATAAAATGCATGCAGCCTGTGTCCCATTACATGCAACCTGTGTCACATAAAATACAGTGTTTGTCACATTACATGCAGCCTCTGTCACATATAATACAGCCTGTGTCCCATTAAATGTAGCCTGTGTCCCATTAAATGTAGCCTGTGTCCCATTAAATGTAGCCTGTGTCCCATTAAATACAGCCTGTGTCCCATTACATGCATCCTGTGTCACATAAAATACAGCCTGTGTCCCATTACATGCAGCCTATGTCACATAAAATACAGCCTGCGTCCCATTAAATGCAGCCTGTGTCCCATTACATGCAGACTGTGTCACATCAAACCCCCCACCCCTTCTCCATGGGAGCACAGCAGTTCTTACCTTGCTGTTTTGTCCTCTCCTGCGGTGTCTCCTTCCACTGGCAGCGGCGATGGAGGATATTTCCAGTTTTCTCTCTCTCTGGTGCAATGGGAGAGATTAAACAGGAAGTGACATCTAACTCGGATGTCAATCAAACCGCCTGGCTGTAGTAATAGATACTAGGAGCGCCGGACAGAAGCTACTTGGCGCTTTGGAAACTGCCACAAGGTGGGACAAAAGCCCGCAAATGAAGCGCTGTGTCTGCAATCTCACGTGTGCATAGACGTGGCACTTCCCATAGTGCACCATGTCCGGCGTCCGAACACAGTGCACTTAAGGACCTTGTCCTCAGTAAAGACCTTAAAGTGAATAAGCCTACACCGAGTTCACTATATGGACAACTTATGCATTAATACATGTTGATCATAGCTCCCCTTAATCTCCTTTTCTTAATAGAGAATAAATTCAGTTCTTCATAGCTGAGCCCCTCCATGCCTCTTATCAGTTTGCCTTTCTCTGCACTTCCTCCAGTTCCCCAGTATCCTTTTTGTGAACTGGTGCCCAAAACTGAACTGCATATTCTAGATGAGGTATAACTAATGCCGCGTACACACGACCAGACTTTCCGATGGACTAGGTCTGATGGACTTTCGGCGGAGTTTCTGAATGAACAGACTTGGCCACACACAAGCACACCAAAGTCCGACGGATTTGAACGTGATGACGTACGACCGGACTAAAGTAAGGAAGTTCATAGCCAGTATCCAATAACTGCCCTAGCGTCAGTTTTCCTCCGTCGGACTAGCATCCAGACGAATGGATTTTTCGACCGGACTCGAGTCCATCGGAAAGATTTGAAACATGTTTTATTTCTAGGTCCATCAGTCTTTTGGGGAAAAAAGACAGCTGGAGCCCATACACGATCGTAATATCCGACGGATTCATTCCTTCGGATCTAGTCCGTCGAAAAGTCCGGTCGTGTGTACGCAGCATAATATCTCTCTCTGTATTTCATACTTATTTTAATGCAAGAAAGGATTTAGCTTCTCATTGACCCGTGGCGTCACAGGTATCCAGGGAAGCGGGAGTACTCGTGTTTCTCGGCTACCCACTCCTCTATGTCCCGCATTGACTACATTTTGACTACCAGGAGCCTGCTGCCCAGACTGTTGGATGCCGGGTACTGCGCCCGGTCGCTTTCGGACCACGCTCCTTGCTGGGCTACATTTGAGCTGGCACGTCAGGCGGGTCCGAGGCAGTGGAGGCTACACCCCTTTTGGCTGTCGAAGCTGGGCGAATGCGAGGACATAGAGGAGGAATGGCGGTTCTATTTTGATACAAACCGAGACACAGCCCGGATAGATCACGTATGGGAGGCCTTTAAGCTACATGTCCGCTCCACCCTCTCGCGGCGGATAGGCCGGTTGAAGAAAGCATCCCTGACCCAACTGACGCAAACTGCAGAGGCGCTGGAGGCGGTTACAGCCAACTTCAGCGCTAACCCCACCCAGGCCAAGGCGCAGTCGCTCAGGCATCACACTCGCGCGTTGGAACATTTACAATACGAACAAGCTAGGCGGAAGCTCTTTTTTACTAGACAACGTGTATTCGAGCAGGGAGAGCGGGCGGGGAGGCTTTTGGCCTATTTGGCGCATCAAGACTCCAGACCTCCGGTGGTTGTCTCCTTAACTGATCACCGGGGAGTGGTGGTGTCTGATCCGCCGGTAGTGGCGGAGATGTTTTGGGAGTTTTACAGGATGACCTATACCTCCCAAGTGACTACTCCAAGACCAGAGACAAGGACCTATTTAGAGGGTATTTCTCTCCCTAGACTGTGACCGACACAGGTTGCGGATATTGATGCCCCCCTAACCAGCGATGAGGTCGCATTGGCGATATCGTCTCTGGCCTCTGCTAAGGCCCCCGGACAGGACGGTATACCCTTGGATTTCTATGCCCAATACTCCAACGTACTGGTTCCGGAACTGCTGAAATTGTACAACTATATGTTTGACTCAGAGACGCTTCCCGAGACGCTGCGGCAGGCCACCATTATTGTGTTATCAAGCCGGGCAAGGACCCCCTTCTTCCTGAATCCTACCGTCCCATCTCTCTACTTCAGACCGATATTAAAGTTCTTTCGAAAATTTTGGTCATCAGACTGAATAAGATTATATTGTCCCTTGTGCACCCTGACCAAACAGGCTTTATGCCGGGGAAAAACACGGCTATGAATATTCTTCGTGTATACATGAATGTACAGGCGGGGCATGGCTCGGTGGGGTCGAGGGCGGTAGTGTCCTTGGACGCGGCCAAGGCCTTCGACTCCATTGAATGGGGTTATCTCTGGGAGTGCCTGGGGCGCTTTGGTTTTGGCCCCAACTTTATAAAATGGGTCACTTTGCTTTACTATCGGCCGATGGCTAGGGTCGCAGTAAACGGCTGGGTATCGGATCCCTTCCCCGTGGGGCGGGGCACACGTCAGGGGTGCCCACTCTCCCCCCTTTTATATGCCCTCGCGGCGGAACCCCTGGCGGCCAGGCTCCGGCATCATCCGGGGATGGTCGGCCTCCGCAGTGGCACCCTGGTGGAATCCGTGAGTATGTATGCGGATGATACCCTTTTGTACCTTGAGGATGAGGGTCCTTCGTTGCGGAGTGCGCTGGAGGTGTTGGGGGAGTTCGGCAGACATTCGGGCTTAACCATAAATTGGTCTAAGTCCCAGGTTTTACCTTTGGACGTGTCGGTGCCGGACCGCTGCGCGGCCTCCCTTCCACTCTCCAGGGTCTCCGTAATTAAGTATCTGGGGATATATATAACTAGAGAACCGCGAGATTACCTACTACTTAATGTCGAGCCCCTCTTTCTATTTCTTAAAACACGCACCCAGGCCTGGTCCCGTCTCCCTCTCGGGGTGATGGGCAGGGTTAACTTGACGAAAATGATTTTACTCCCCAAGGTTCTTTATGCGCTCTGGCACTCCCCGGTCCTGATCCCTCTCCGCTTTTTCAAAACGATAGATAATATTTTGAGTACGTTTATTTGGGGCTCCTCTAGGCACAAGCTAGCGTGGACTACGCTCAAAAACCCGTCGAATTCGGGAGGGGTGGCCCTCCCGGACTTTCGGAGTTACTATTTGGCGGCACAACTGTCGCATTTCTACCACCTGCACAGATCAGATGGGGCAAGATACCAGATGCTGGTGGGAGGCGGAGAGGGCCTACACACTCATACCCCATTACAGTTGCTCTTTCGGGCCGGGAGGGCGGGGGTTGTTCAGACCCCTATGCTTTCCTACCATAGGAAGATCTGGAGGTTGGCGTTGGGTGTTGTTGGCGCTGACTTTTACCACTCGCACAGCCCCCTGTGGTGTAACCCCGCTTTGAAGGAATTACTAGCGGTCCCTGGGGCCGCACTATGGGCCGCTAGGGGTGTTATTTTTCTATACCAGGTCATATCCCCCTCGGCGTTCGTGATTTTTCTACGTTGTGGGCGGAGTTTGACCTGCCCCAATCTATGCATTTCCGGTACTTACAACTACGACACGCACTCAGATCCCAATTTGCTGAAGGCCTCCCTAACGTCCAGACTTTGTCCTTGGTTGACCTGCTGCTGGGTGACACCTCGGCTCAATTGATTTCCACATTCTACAACTTATTGAGGGCGAGGGAGTCAATTCAGATCTCGGAGAGGGGTAGGATTAGATGGGAGGAGGATGTAGGTCCGCTGGAGGGGTCAGATTGGGATGACTTGCTTGAAAATGTTAAACAGGTATCATTGAAAATTCCAGACCGCCTTACGCAACTATACGTAATTCATAGATCGTATCTAACCCCTGTCAGGTTGGCGAAATTCCAGCCTGACCATAGTCCGGGGTGCCCCATGTGCTCATGCTTCCCCGGAACCTTCTACCACCTAATGTGGTTGTGTCCTAAGATTCAATCCTATTGGGTGCACATAATTAACTTTCTGCATGACCACATGGGGTCGCCCTTACAACTTGACCCGAAAGTATGTATACTGGGAATGTTCCCAGACGTAGCTATGGATACGTACCTTACCATGTTTCTACAGTCCACGCTGTTTACCGCAAGAAAGTTGATAGCGAAACATTGGATGCGTCCAGCTCCTCATGGGGCCCGGGACTGGATCATAGAAATTAATAATAAATTACCGTATATAAAGTTGGTGTATAGTCATCGTGGATGCCCTGCCAAATACAACAAGGTGTGGGATAGATGGTTAAATGCAGTTGAAACTTGCGTTATTTGATGTGGCAACGCATAGTGGTTGGGCCAGGGGGATGTGGGGGGGGGGGGGGGTGGACGGGAAGCTCCCATGGTTGTACTATTCTGTTGTTTAGGTTGTCTCTCCCCACTGTGTTGGGGGTGAGCCTATACTGGTATTTGTTTACTTTATAAGATGTGTGGTTGCACCCACTACTTTTTCTGTAACCGTTTTACATGATTAATAAACCTGCGTTTGTTATAAAAAAAAAAAAGAAAGGATTTAGCTTGTTTTGGAAACCGCAGCTTGGCATTGCATGCTATTAAGCCTCTGATCTACCACAACACCTAGATCCTTCTCCACCGTTGATTCTCCCAGTTGTACTCCCTCCTAGTATGTATGACGCATACATATTTTTAACCCCTCAAGTGCATAACTATACATTTAGCAGCTGATTTTTCAAAGCCTGTAGACTTTACCTTACAAATTAGTCTTGTTTGGGGAACTGTGTCAAATGCTTTTGAAAAATCCAAGTATACTATGAGGGGCATTCAACCGGGACATTTAATTTTACAGGTATAAAAAGGAATGCTAGAGCGGCAGTACTACTGGCAGTAGTAAGTGCACGCCACACTTTTTAGATATTTATTTGTAAAATAAAATTGGAAACCATTTATCATTTAACTTCCACTTCACAATTATGTGCCACTTTGTGTTGGTCTATTACATAAAATCCCAATAAAATAAATTTAAGTTTTTGGTTGTAACATGAAAACATGTGGAAAATGGCAATGGGTATGAATACTTTTTCAGGGCACTGTAGCTAAACAAAAAAAAAGCCATCAGTGTATGGCCAGCTTAAGCAAATCATATACTGTTATTATTACATTAAAACTGTGTAGGGTCCCTTTTTCCCTGCTTACGGTAATACTGGCTCTCTCTCCATTTTCTAAAAATTGATGCTAGCAATATACGGTAATAATTTGGTGTTTTATATGTGAATTCTTTTATATCAGCACTATAAATCTTTATTTGCTGCAGTACTCAAGTTATTATCTCCCTTCTTTTCAACTGTATGTCTCTATATATTTTTTTACCTTTTTGCTGCTTCATCATCTGTTCCTTTTTTTCCTATCCATATCGTTCCATCACATTTCAATTTCTGTTTACTGCTCTCTTTAACAGTATTCAGTTTAAAAATGTATGAAGCTGTAGTGCTGTGTTAATTTCCCCAGAGAGAAAGATAGATTTCTTTGACTAGTGCCTTCTGTATTCTGCATACATCTGGTGTTCTGGACATATGCTGCAGGCTCTTGTTGGCATCAGAGGATGAATAGGGGCATCTCTTGCTGAAAGGGGTTACAGTACAGTCATACCTCTTAACTTTCAGAGATCATAAGATTCAAAGAGGGACACATTGTAGCACAACGTATATAGGCAAAAGACACACTCCTACCATGCCCCGCATTTTGTGAACCATAAAGAATATGCATAACGTTAACAGATAACCCCACAGCTTTTTTTTTGTTTGTTTACTTTCCATCTTTTTATTAATAAAGAAAGAAAAAAATACAAGAGATTCATTATGCATAGAGGTCACATAGGCCGCAGCCTCAGGCAGGATGCAATGAAGATATACTAATAATAATTGTAAATATTTTATTATATCTTTTCATGTGACAACACTGAAGAAATTACACTTTGCTACAATGTAAAGTAGTGAGTGTACAGCGTGAATAGCAGTGTAAATTTGCTGTATCCTCATAATAACGCAACACACAGCCATTCATGTGTAAACCACTGGCAACAAAAGTGAGTACACCCCTAAGTGAAAATGTTAAAATTGGGCCCAAAGTGTCAATATTTTGTGTGGCCACCATTATTTTCCAGCACTGCCTTAACCCTCTTGGGCATGGAGTTCACCAGAGCTTCACAGGTTGCCACTGCACTTCTCTTCCACTCCTCCATGACAACATCACAGAGCTAATGGATGTTAGAGACCTTGCAATCTTCCACCTTCCCTTTGAGGATGCCCCACAGATGCTCAATAGGGTTTAGGTCTGGAGCTTCTTTAGCAAGGCAGTGGTCATCTTGGAGGTGTTTGGGGTCATTATTTTGGAATACTACGGCCCAGTTTCCAAAGGGAGGGGATCATGCTCGGCTTCAGTATGTCACATGTTGGCATTCACGGTTCCCCCAATGAACTGTAGCTCCCCAGTCCCGGCAGCACTCATGCAGCCCCAGACCATGACACTCCCACCATCATATTGAATGTAGGTAAGACACACTTGTCTTTGTACTCCTCACTCAGTTGCCACCACACACACTTGACACAATCTGAACAAAATAATTTTATCTTGGTCTCATCAGACCACAGGACGTGGTTCCAGTAATCCATTTCCTTAGTCTGCTTGTCTTCAGCAAGCTGCGTACTTTCTTGTGCATCTTTAGAAGAGGCTTCCTTCTGGGACAACTGCCATGCAGATCAATTTGATGCAGTGTGTGAAGTATCGTCTGAGAACTGACAGGCTGAACCCCCACCTCTTCGAACTCTGCAGCAATGCTGTCAGCACTCATACATCTATTTCCCAAAGACAACCTCTGGATATGATGCTGAGCGTGTGCACTCAACTTCTTTGGTGGACCATGGCAAGGCCTGTTCTGAGTGGAATCTGTCCTGTTAAACGGTCGTCTTGGCCACAGTTTCAGGGTCTTGGCAAACTTCTTGTAGCCTAGGCCATCTTTACTGCAGTCCATACCAGACACAGGACTATGTTAGGCCATTGACCACTTTTGAGCATCTCTGCGTAGACGTCAACTATGTGCCACATTTGTTGTCAGTCTTATATAAACAGCTTACTGTGCCCCTGGAAGGAACAGAGCTACAAGCACGTATCTAGGTTGTATAAGGTCCCGGTTCTACTCAACAAATTTTATCCTCAGGTCTCTAAGCTTTGCTGGGGCTGTAACAGGGAGTCTGGCATATATAAAATTAAAAAGTGCTGCGCTTAGGTTAATAGGTGGCTGCCTCCCCTAATAAAGCTCCCCTAGGGGAGCTCTAGATATATAAAAAACACAGCAAAAAATTGGGGGTGTTACCTGTGTCAGACTATATGGAAATGGCTAGAGAACCGCAGAGTGTAATGGGATACACAGGGAAAAAAGTTTAACCCAAAGCACCTGCCATCCACACCTGGGTGAGTTAAACTAAGACCCACCTCAGGATTGGTGTGGGTGGACGAGTACAGAATGGATACCCACTATGCGAGTGACCCTACCAACATAACAGTGGTCCCTTAGGGTTCCCTAGTCCAATGGTTCCAGTTATTATATGTGTATTTTTTAGTGAGGACCAAATGATGCTAACTAAAAAATATATATACAGAAATATATAAACCATACAATAAATCAACCATATACACTCTTATCCTTGATCACAGAAAGTAAATATGAGTGCAGGACAAAAAAAAAAATCATAAAAATATGTGTATAACAACATCCGAAAGTCCATAAAAGTGCATCAGTTCAGTCCTGAATGGAGTGTTTGTAGTAAAATTGCCTCCAAAAAGAAAAAACTATGACAGAAAAAATGTGCAAGTGGCAAAACCAAAAATCAAAACCAAAAAAATACAAAAAAGAAATAAATATAAATATATATATATACAGTGGTGTGAAAAAGTGTTTGCCCCCTTCCTCATTTCCTGTTCCTTTGCATGTTTGTCACACTTAAGTGTTTCGGAACATCAAACCAATTTAACCACCTTCAGACCGGACCATTTTGCTGGTAAATGACCAGAGGTCTTTTTACAATTTGGCACTGCGCTGCTTTAACTGGTAATTGCGCGGTCATGCAATGTTGTACCCAAACAAAATTTGCGTCCTTTTCTTCCCACAAATAGAGCTTTCTTTTGATGGTATTTGATTGCCTCTGCGATTTTTATTTTTTGCGATATAAACGTAAAAAGACCGCAAATTTTGAAAAAAAATGATATTTTCTACTTTTTGTTATTAGAAAAATCCAATAAACTCAATTTTAGTCATACATTTAGGCCAAAATGTATTCAGCCACATGTCTTTGGTAAAAAAAAAGTCAATAATTGTATATTTATTGGTTTGCGCAAAAGTTGTCACATCTACAAACTAAGGTACGTTTTCTGGAATTTACGCAGCTTTTAGTTTACGACTGCCTATCTCATTTCTTGAGGTGCTAAAATGGCAGGGCAGTACAAAACCCCCCCAAATGACCCCATTTTGGAAAGTAGACACCCTGAGGAAATTGATAAGTGGCATGTTGAGCCCATTGAATATTTTTTTTTTTTTGCCTCAAGCGATTGAATAATGACAAAAAAAAATTTTTTTTTTTTTTTTTACACAAAGTTGTCACTAAATGATATATTGCTCACACATGCTATGGGCATATCTGAAATGACACCCCAAAATAAATTCTGCTGCTTCTCCTGAGTATGGGGATACCACATATGTGGGACTTTTTGGGAGCCTAGCCGCGTACGGGGCCCCGAAAACCAAGCACCGCCTTCAGGCTTTCTAAGGGCGTAAATTTTTGATTTCACGCCTCACTACCTATTACAGTTTTGAAGGCCATAAAATGCCAAGATGGCACAAAACCCCCACAAATGACACCATTTTAGAAAGTAGACATCCCAAGCTATTTGCTGAGAGGCATTTTGAGTCCATGGAATATTTTATATTTTGCCACAAGTTGCGGGAAAATTACAAACTTTAATTTTTTTTTATTTTTTTTTCACAAAGTTGTCACTAAATGATATATTGCTCACACATGCTATGGGCATATGTGAAATGACACCCCAAAATAAATTCTTCTGCTTCTCCTGAGTACGGGGATACCACATATGTGGGACTTTTTGGGAGCCTAGCCGCGTACGGGGCCCCGAAAGCCAAGAACCGCCTTCAGATTTTCTAAGGGCGTAAATATTTGACTTCACTCCTCACTACCTATTACAGTTTTGAAGGCCATAAAATGCCAAGATGGCACAAAACCCCCACAAATGACCCCATTTTAGAAAGTAGACACCCCAAGCTATTTGCTGAGAGGCATGTTGAGTCCATGGAATATTTTATATTTTGCCACAAGTTGCGGGAAAATTACAAACTTTTTTTTTTTTTTTTTTTTTTCACAAAGTTGTCACTAAATGATATATTGCTCACGCATGCCATGGGCATATGTGAAATGACACCCCAAAATAAATTCTGCTGCTTCTCCTGAGTACGGGGATACCACATATGTGGGACTTTTTGGGAGCCTATCCGCGTACGGGGCCCCGAAACCAAGCACCGCCTTCAGGCTTTCTAAGGGCGTTATAGTTTTGAAGGCCATAAAATGCCAAGATGGCACAAACCCCCCCCCAAATGACCCCATTTTGGAAAGTAGACACCCCTAAATTTAGGGGTACACTAGTGAGACTAGGTAATAAATGGCGGGTGCCCTGAAACTATAAAAAAAATAACTAACCAATCAGCGTCACCTGTAACAGTTATATGGTGATCACTGGTGAAAGGGTTAACTAGGGGGCAATCAGGGGGCTTTATGCGGTAGTATATGGGGGTCCCTGGCGCTATAAAAAGCTGCGGCGAACCTAAATACCTACCTGCCTAACTAGCGTCACCTGTGACACTAATACAGCGATCAGAAAAACGATCGCTTATTAGGCTGGGTTCACACTGGAGCGATGCGGGAACGCCACGAATCCACGGCGGGTTCCCGCATCGCATGCCTCCCGGCGGCAGTTCACACTGCCCTATGCGAACTGCTGGGAGTGTCAGTGAAATGTTAATGACACCCCCAGATCAGTTCGCATATCGCAGTGCGATCTGCAAACTCGGATCGCATGGTGTGAACACCCATGCGATCCGATTCTGCTGCGGACCAAAAAAAGGGTCCCGTGCGAGTTTGCGGCGGGTGCGGCGGGTGCGACACGAATTCAGCCGTACTATCTGTATGGCTGAACTCGAATCGCACAGAGATCGGATGTGATTTGCACTGCAGTGCGGTGCGAATCACATCCGTTCTCATAAACCGCTGCAATGTGAACCCAGCCTTAGTGACACTGGCGACGGGGGGTGATCACGGGGTTAAACCTTTATTGGGGGGGTTAGGGGGGTACCTTAGAACTAAAGGGGGCTAACCCTAACTGCCCTAACAGTTATTACAGTCACAAATGACACCCGCCGGGTGATCAGGGGGTTAAACCTTTATTAGGTAATAAATGGCGGGTGCCCTGAAACTATAAAAAAATAACTAACCAACCAGCGTCACCTGTAACAGTTATATGGTGATCACTGGTGAAAGGGTTAACTAGGGGGCAATCAGGGGGCTTTATGCGGTAGTATATGGGGGTCCCTGGCGCTATAAAAAGCTGCGGCAAACCTAAATACCTACCTGCCTAACTAGCGTCACCTGTGACACTAATACGGCGATCAGAAAAATGATCGCTTATTAGGCTGGGTTCACACTGGAGCGATGCGGAAACGCCACGAATCCGCGGCGGGTTCCCGCATCGCATGCCTCCCGGCGGCAGTTCACACTGCCCTATGCGAACTGCTGGGAGTGTCAGTGAAATGTTACTGACACCCCCAGATCAGTTCGCATATCGCAGTGCGATCTGCAAACTCGGATCGCATGGTGTGAACACCCATGCGATCCGATTCTGCTGCGGGCCAAAAAAAGGGTCCAGTGCGAATTTGCGGCGGGTGCGGCGGGTGTGGCGGGTGCGGCGAATGGCTGAACTCGAATCGCACAGAGATCGGATGTGATTTGCACTGCAGTGCGGTGCGAATCACATTCGTTCTCATAAACCGCTGCAATGTGAACCCTGCCTTAGTGACACTGGCGACGGGGGGTGATCACGGGGTTAAACCTTTATTGGGGGGGTTAGGGGGGCACATTAGAACTAAAGGGGGCTAACCCTAACTGCCCTAACAGTTATTACAGTCACAAATGACACCAATGCAAAAAAAAAAAAAAAAGCAATTGGTGTCACTGTGACTGGGGGGGCAGGGGTAATTGGGGGGTGATCGGGGGGTAAAGGGGGGGGGTGTGAGTGTGCCTGGCATGTTCTACTGTGTAGTGTAGTGCTTGTGCAACTCACCGATGCTCTCTCCTCGGTGCCGGAACGAAAACTACCGACACGGAGGAGAGAATACATCACTTCCTCTCCTGTGTTTACATTACAGGAGAGGAAGTGATGTCACCGGACAATTTCATTCGCCGGGAGCGATCGCGAGGGGGTGGCCATGAATGAATGGCCGTCCCCTCGTCCGGGATCGCTCCCGAACGAATACCGACCGCCGCAGGCACCGGGCGGGGGCCCGATCGGGCCCCCGACCCGCGGGAGGCAAGGGACGTACATGTAAGCCCTTATGCCTGCCCGTGCCATTCTGCCGACGTACATCGGCGTGCGGCGGTCGGCAAGTGGTTAAACAATAGTCAAGGACAACACAAGTAAAAACAAAATGCAATTTGTAAATGAAGGTGTTTATTATTAAAGGTGAAAAAAAATCCAAACCATCATGGCCCTGTGTGAAAAAGTGATTGCCCCCCTTGTTAAAACATACTATAACTGTGGTTGTCCACACCCGAGTTCAATTTCTCTAGCCACACCTGTTCACAATCAAGGCATCACTTAAATAGGAGCTGCTTGACACAGTAAGGTCCACCAGAAGATCCTTAAAAGCTACACATCTTGCAGAGACCCAAAGAAATTCAGGAACAATTGAGAAAGAAAGTAATTGAGATCTATCAGTCTGGAAAGGGTTATAAAGCCATTTCCAAAGCTTTGGGAATCCAGCGAACCACAGTGAGAGCCGTTATCCACAAATGGCGAAGACATGGAACAGTGGTGAACCTTCCCAGGAGTGGCCGGCCGCCCAAAATTACCCCAAGAGCGCAGCGACGACTCATCCAAGAGGTCACAAAAGACCCCACAACAACGTCCAAGGAACTGCAGGCCTCACTTGCCTCAGTTAAGGTCAGCGTTCATGCCTCCACCATCAGGAAAAGACTGGGCAAAAATGGCCTGCATGGCAGAGTTCCAAGGAGAAAACCACTGCTGAGCAAAAAGAACATCAAAGCTCGTCTCAATTTCTCCACAACACATCTTGATGATCCCCAAGACTTTTGGGACAACATTCTGTGGACCGATGAGACAAAAGTGGAACTCTTTGGAAGGTGTGTGTCCAAGTATATCTGGCGTAGAAGGAACACTGCATTTCATAAAAAGAACATTATACCAACAGTAAAATATGGTGGTGGTAGTGTGATGGTCTGGGGCTGTTTTGCTGCTTCAGGACCTGGAAGACTTGCCGTGATAAAAGGAACTATGAATTCTGCTGTCTACCAAGAGATCCTGAAGGAGAATGTCCGACCATCTGTTCGTGTACTCAAGCTGAAACGAACTTGGGTTCTGCAGCAGGACAATGATCCTAAACACACCAGCAAGTCCACCACCGAATGGCTGAAGAAAAACAAAATGAAGACTTTGGAGTGGCCTAGCCAAAGTCCTGACCTGAATCCTATTGAGATGTTGTGGTATGACCTTAAAAAGGCCGTTCATGCTCGAAAACCCTCTAATGTAACTGAATTAGGACAATTCTGCAAAGATGAGTGGGCCAAAATTACTCCAGGACGCTGTAAAAGCCTCATTGCACGTTATCGCAAACGCTTGGTTGCAGTTGTTGCTGCTAAGGGTGGCCCAACCAGTTATTAGGTTTAGGGGGCAATCACTTTTTCACACAGGGCCATGATGGTTTGGATTTTTTTTCACCTTTAATAATAAACACCTTCATTTACAAATTGCATTTTGTGTTTACTTGTGTTGTCCTTGACTATTGTTTAAATTGGTTTGATGTTCCGAAACACTTAAGTGTGACAAACATGCAAAGGAACAGGAAATGAGGAAGGGGGCAAACACTTTTTCACACCACTGTATATATATATATATATATATATATATATATATATATATATATATATATATATGTAAACATATATATGTGACTGATGTATCACGAGTGACTGTTGTGCTCGCAGTATCTCCAAGTGACTTGTGTAGAGGTCGACCGACATGGGTTTTTCTCTGGCCGATGCCGATGCCGATATTTAGAAATCATGGCGGCCGATAGCCGATATATGATGCCGATTTGTTAGGCCGATTTTATTTTATTTATTTATTTTTTTCCTTTTTTTATTTATTTATTATTTTTTTTTTAATCCCCCTTGATCTAACGCACCTTTCCCACTGGGGAGTTTTTCAGGCGCTTTTGGGCTAAAAATAGCGCCTGTAAAGTGCCTGCAAAATGGCTCCCCTGCAGTCTGTGTGAAAGACAGAGTGCTTTCACACTGAGGCGATGCGCTGGCAGGATCTTAAAAAAAAGTCCTGCAAGCAGCACGTTTGGAGTGGTGTATACCGCTCCTCCACCACTCCTGCCCATTGATATGAATGGGCACCACTGCCGAAGCGCATGCAATGCGCTTTGGCAGCAGTACTGGGCGCATTTAACCTCTTCCTTGGCCGCTAGCTGGGTTTTATGTGCCCCACTAGCAGCCAAATAGCACCGCTAAAATGATGGTAAAGAGCCGCTAAAACTTGCGTTTTACCATCAACACCTGCCCGCTCCAGTGTGAAAGCAGCCTTCATAAGTGATACAGAAAATTTCTTACATTTAAACATTTATTAAACAAAACAAACCTCCAATCAGTTTACTTGTATGTATGATTTAGATAAAAAAAAAAAAAACCTATATATTAAATAAAAACAGGTAGTCAAAACTTTTGGACGAAAAAAAAAATGGGCTAACTTTACTGTTTTTATTTTATTTTTATTTTTTAAATAGTGTATTTTTTTCCCAAAAAAATGCATTTTAAAGACCTCTGTGCAAATGCCGTGTGACATAAAATATTGCAACAACCGCTATTTTATTCCCTAGGATCTCTGCTAAAAAAATATATATAATTTTTTTTTGGGGGGGGGGGGGTCTAAGTGATTTTCTGGCAGAAAATACAGGATTTTTACTTGTAAGCAACAAGTGTCAGAAAAGATTTAGTCTTTAAATGGTTAAACTGAGAACTTCTACACACTGAGATGACTTCATTCATTCAAGTGTAAACATTGTATCTTTTTGTTCTTTTCTTGGCAGCCTGCCCAGAGAGGAGTAAAGACGTTTCTATGACGACTCAGGCAACTTACACTGACTTCAATTACAGAAGTCATTTCAAAGTCCCGCTGTAGTTCTAAATCGGCTTTTTATCAGCACAATCGGCCAATGCCAATTAATTAAAAAACGGCAAATATCGGCCGATATATCGGTCGACCTCTAGACTTGTGTGCTCCCCCTCAAGGGTCCCCACTCACTGACTCCTATAACCCCTACAGTGGTAATGTGAATGTAATTTCACTCTCTTTAACCTCTAGAGATCCGCGCTATAGCGAATGATGGCTACAGCGTGGACCTGCTTTGCCGAGACTACGTCTATTGACGTTGTCCTGTCCATGAACGGCCTGCGCGCCCCCTTTGATCAGCGAGTCTATGAGACTCGTCTGACTCATCTATGAGACTCGTCTGATCACAGATCGGAGCAAGGGGTCGATCCCGACCCTTACCACATGATCAGCTGTCAGCCAATGACAGCTGATCATGTGATCACAACAGAGCCTGTAATCGGCTATTGCGCGAGGAGAAAAAAAAAGCCGATCACCGGCGGCCGTGAGAGGGACTTCAGTCCCGATCACAGCCAGCTCATCAGTGCCCACCTGCCCCCTGCCAGTGCCACCTAAATATGAAAAAAGTGCCACCCATCAGTGCCCATAGTGCCACCCATCAGTGCCCACAGTGCCACCTATCAGTGCCCACAATCTGCCTCAATATCAGTGCTGCACCTCAGTGCCACATATCCGTGCCCATCAGTGTCATCTACCAGTGCCCATCAGTGCCCAGCAGTGCCACCTATCAGTGCCCATCAGTCCCATCTATCAGTGGTACCTATCAGTGCCACCCATCCGTGCCACCCATCAGTGCCATCTTATCTATGCCCATCTTTGCCCATCAGTGCCGCCTTATCTGTGCCTATCGGTGCCACCTTATCTGTGCCTATTAGTGCCGCCTTAACAGTGCCCACCAGTGCAGCCTATCAGTGCCCACCAGTGCTGCCTCATCAGCGCATTTCAATAAAGGAGAAAAATTACCTGTTTGCAAAATTTTATAACAAACTATTAAACATGATTTTTTTTTTTTTGCATCTTTTTTTGTTTGTTTAGCAAAAAATAAAACTCCCAGCTGTAACTAAATACTACCAAAAGAAAGCTCTATTTGTGGGAAAAAAATGATAAAAATTTCATTTGGGTACAGTGTTGTATGGCCACGCAATTATCATCCAAAGTGCATCAGCGCTGAAAGCTGAAAATTGGTCTGGGCAGGAGGGGGGTTTAAGTGCCCAGTAAGCAAGTGGTTAATCGGTACAGCCAGGTATCTGCTTCCACAGACTCCCGCATCCACAGACTCTAAGGTGTCCTTTGGGCTTCAGGTAATTACAAGTGGTATGGTATGTTCCTCATGGAGGAAAGAGATTGGCTCCCATAGTGTATTATCAAAAAAGCAATCTTCTGTTTTTTAAAAGTATAAAAGTATAGTATAGCATAGCATAAAAACTATACAGCATAGGTCTATCTAAGGAACACAACACTAGCTGATAGATGACAAAAAATACTAATAAAAGCCTGTGCTGGGGATACACAGCCTGCGCTTCAGCTGATTTCCATCCACTCGAGTGCCCAGAAGTGACTTAATGTGCGTGGCGCCGTCATATGCGTTTTGTCATAGACGTCTTCAGTGGTTCTTTAAACGCAAGAACTGGCCATTGGGCACTGCCGTCAGCCATGATTGATGATGGTAGGAATCTAGTAGAATGTATCATTTTCTTTAGGTTTTCTTAAAAAAGGTAGAGGTATCAATTTTTCCTTCTTTTATTGAGATTTTCAAGTCCAAGAAATGAATCTCTATAGAGCTTACCTCATGGCTGAGGGCAGTTCCCCCTATTGTTATTCAGAAAGGCCAGAAAACAATCAACAGATTGAAGATCACCATCCCATATAAACAGGACATCATCAAATAAATCTTTTCCACATAATTAGCTCTTAGCCTTTATTATATAGAACTGTATCCTCTTCCCATTTAGACATAAAAATATGCAACATCATGCCAAAAATAATTGTGTGACAGAGAATTCAAGCAATTCTAAAATAAATTTACTCTGCATAGCGGAAATATTTGAGTCGCGGAAAAGAAAACATTGGACTGCCTCATACCCCAGTTGTTGTGAAATTGCTGTGTACAAAGATGCAACATCCCCAGTCACCAGCAAGTATGTTGGCTTCCACTCTACGGTATTTAGGAGGTTGATAACATGTTTAGTGTCTTTAAGAAAAGAGAGGGCACCTATCATCAGTGGTAAGTCAATACCACTGATGATGGGTCGTTCTGGAGGGTTTACCAAAGTTTTATGGATTTTTGGCAACTAATACATCGTTGGTAACCTAGGGACCAAAGGAACCAAATGCTCCTTCTCTTTTTTTGTTTAGAATCCCCAAATTGAATCCTTTCTCTACAAGTATTTTAAGTTATTTTTTAAATTTAAAGGTAGGCTCCATAGGTAGGGTGGTGTACGTATTGATATTGGATAGGAGTCAAGTAATTTCTTGTGAGTATGCTTCCTTGTCCAAGATCACAATAGCACCTCCCTTGTCTGTTGGGTGGACAACTATATCATTTCTGTTGGACAAAGTGTTTAATCCTATCCTGATATCACATTGAGGTTGTATGGGTCGTACTTTCAAATTTTCTAATGCCGCGTACACGCGAGCGGACTTTTCGATGGACTAGTTCCGACGGTCTTTGCGACGGACTTTCGGCTGAGTTCCGACGGACTTTCCGAATGAATGGACTTGGCCACACACAATCACACCAAAGACAGATTCGAACGTGATGATGTACGACCGGACTAGAATAAGGAAGTTCATAGCCAGAAGCCAATAGCTGCCCTAGCGTCGGTTTTCATCCGTCGGACTAGCATACACACGAGCGGAACTGGATCTGGCGGAGTTTAGGCGAACAAATTTGAAAAATGTTCTATTTCTAAAGTCTGTCAGATTTTTGGACAGCAAAGGTCCGATGGAGCCCACACACGATCGAATTGTCTGACTGATTCCCTCTGTCGGAACTTTGCTGTCGAAAAATCCGGTCGTGTGTACGTGGCATTAGTCTTTCACAACCAAATCGGGAAAAATGTTAATATTAGGGGCAATGTTAGCGGGGGGGGGTTGAAAAGGGAGGCGTTAGAGCAGATTGAACAACATCTGATACACCCCTAGCTAGTTGCCTAGTGGGATTACTTATATGATATCCCTCACTGCGGGCTGACGGCTTAGCTACTTTGCGCAAATCACTGTACCCGTATGTTGGTACTTTTTTTTTTTTAATCTTTTTATTAATTTGCAATTAAAAGACAAACAAGGCTATCCTACACCGCTCTATCCGACCGCTGATCGCTCCAGGAGACAGCGGAGCCACCTCGGGAGGCACCCGGAGTGATATTGCGGTGTTTTGCCGCGATTGAGAGGCTCGTGCCTGGGCCGCGACCGCCGCCATCTTGCGGCCTACCAGCCGTGGCTGAAACACCACAATCCACCGCCATCCGCTATCCTGCACCGCTCCATCCGACCCCAGATTGACCCAGGGGACAGCGGAGCCACCTCGGCAGGCCCCCCGGAGTGATATTTTGGTGTGTTGCTGCGATCGAGAGGCTCGGGCCTGGGCCGCGACCGCCGCCATCTTGCGACCTACCAGCCGTGGCTGAAACACTGCAATCCACCGCCATCTGCTATCCTGCACCGCTCCATCCGACCCCAGATTGACCCAGGGGACAGCGGAGCCACCTCGGCAGGCCCCCCGGAGTGACATTTTGGTGTTTTGCCGCGATCGGGGGACTCGGGCCTGTGACACGGCCGCCGCCATTCTTGCGGCCTACCAGCCGCAGCTGACAATCCGGGAGCATTTGCGGCTGCACAGAGGGTAGATCACTGCCGAAAATAGCCCAGGGGCCCCCCGCAGGATACCGGGAGCCCCCCCTTGCAACAGGCCCTGTCGGGAGTTTGTTATACGGGCCGCGGAGGACGTCGGCCGGCCGCCATCTTGTATAGGGCTGAGAGGCCCAACGCTGGGGTGAGTGCTGCTGGGGATTGCTGGGTCATTATAGCCTGGGAGACCGCTGGGAAAGAGACTGCCTTACTTTATGCCACCACTTCCCCACTGTGTCTTCCTGCACGCTGCCCATAACCTGAGTGCACCTTGTACTTGCTTAGAGTCCAGGGGAGGAGTGGTCCTTGGGCTTCTTGGGATACCCCCTGTCCCTCAGGGACAGCACTTTTGGTTTGGCCTTTCCTACCCGTGAACCCCAGGGTCCCCCCCGCACATCTGCTGCTACTGCCAACAAGCCACAGGGCATCACTGGGGACTGGTTAGCTCTGTTTCTAAACCACGGCCTAAGTGGCGTCTCCCCTTCTGGGCAGCTGCATGTGCCAATGACGCCGGACCTCCAACCATACACAACGGCCATCTTGCTCCACCCGGTGACAGGCCTATAGGATCCTTCCCAATTCCTCTGGGTTTGGAACGCCCCACGCAGGGTCTCTGGCACTAAGGAGCCTCAGGTGCGACATGTAGGAGGGAAGTCATGTAGATTTTCGGTACCCGTCCCTATATTTACAGCTCCTGTACAGCGTCCATAGCTTCTTTAGATCCAGGAGCGACACCGCAGCCGGTCAGCTACTTCCGAGCATCTTATGGGAAAGATTGGTTTCCAGAAAGAAATTTACCGTGGATTTATCCCGCTACCACCTAATCAAACCATGGAGCGCTTCCTGTATAAGTCACAATCCCTGACCCCGAATGCTGTGTCGAGTTCACCAGTCCCTACCGACTCCCTCCCCACAGCCGAAAAATCAACTCAGACGGACCTCAGGTCCCACCCAACACAACTCTCCGATACATCAGCTATGGTAACAGTAGCTGTGTTGGACCTTAAGCTTCAATCACTGCTCCAGGACCTGATCCATAACATAGCTAGAGAGGTGGGTAAAATAGCACACGAACTTTGTGGGGAAATAGATCAACTTGGAGAACGTACAGACACCCTGGAGAACAAATTCGACGAGTTGACCCAATATGTACACGCTCTAGAGGAAGACAACGCCACTATGAAGCACACGGCCTCCCAACTCCAGCTTCAACAAGAGGATTTGGAAAACAGAGAAAGGCGTCAGAACCTAAGAATCCGAGGAGTACCTGAGGCTATCAGTGATAAAGAACTCCGCCCATACCTCCTAAGCCTATTTGTCACCTTGGCCCCCCACATCCCAGATATTGATTGGCGCCTTGACCGGGCTCACAGATCTCTGGCTCCTAAACCTCCACTCGGCTCTAACCCCAGGGACGGCATTGTCCGTTTTCATTATTATGAGAGTAAGGAAGCCCTCACTACCGCAACTCGCAACAAGTCTCGCATTGACTTTAAACAAGCCAAGATTCAAATTTTCAGCGACCTCTCCCCTATCACCCTGGCGAAAAGACGCAGCTTCCGCCCATTTACCACGCACTTACAAAACCATCAAGTGCCTTACCGCTGGGGATTTCCCTTTTGTCTGTTTGTATCTAAAGATGGCGCCCAATTCTTCCTACGTGACCTTTCTGAAAGTGAAGCCTTCATTCGTAACCTAGGTCTCCCACCCTTCCCTGAGGAGGACCTACAGCTTCCCATGCAAAACCCCAAGCCTCTGACGACACCAGCCAAGATATGGACCCCCGTACGATGGCGAGCGCAGAAGTCCTTATCCACTCCTCAACGAGCTAATCCTGCAAGATTTCCTACCTGAGGGGGCTCCCTCTTCAAGGCTCTCTTGAGGTTCTTTTTCCTTTCTCCCTCTCCACGGCCGGACAATTATTTCACCTGGTTGTGCAAATGACCCTATGAAACCGGGTCGTTCCATTCCCATTGGAGAACTCCTTTCTAAACCCCTTTTTCTTTTTTACAGCACTTACCAACCTTACCAATCTTACAATAGCTTACAATGCTTTTGTTTAACTGCTAACCATCCATTGAACAGAGCTGACTATTTTTCTTTGAAGAGACGGGAATCTACCGTCGGATTGCATAGTCTGCCATGTCCCTCACTAATACCCCAGGCTGCTGCCTGGGTTCCCTGAAGTTTTTTTCTCTTCATGGTCTCCAAAAATGTTTTCAAATAATTTTTTCCATTGTTTTTTTCTTCTTTTTTTCTCTTTTTTTTATAGCTTCTCAATCCCACATCACGGAAGCCTTTTTTCTGACCCTTTTTTGGTCACCAATGTTTCTTTTATGATACCATTTCAACTTAAATATTTACTTGTTTCTGTACATGTTGCACCAAGGTTATATTACTGTTGGTTTACAAATTTATGGTACGTTAGCTATACACAAGTCTGATTTAGCATGGCTCTTACGATATACTCCTGTAATGTGAAGGGCCTGAATTCCATCAGCAAGAGATGGCAAGCTCTGAGGGAGTTCAGGTCCTCCAATGTGGAGGTGATCATGGTCCAGGAGACCCACTTCAGACCGGGTGGATCCTTTAAATTCGCATCTAAGCATTTTCCTTTGGCCTATATAGCCTCTGATCCCTCTGGGAAGGCTGGTGTGGCCATTCTCATTAACCGTTCTTGCCCGCTACACATCCTCTCTTCCTATCTGGATCCACACAGTCGTTTTGTGCTCCTGAGCTGTAGTCATCTGAACACTCAATTCATTTTGGCTAACATCTATGCTCCAAACGTGGGTCAGATTGGTTTTATTACAAAAGTTTTGGAGAAACTCCAATCGATTTCTCAACCCTTTATGATTATAGGGGGAGATTTCAATGTGTGCATGTCCCCGACTAAGGATAGACGAGCCCTATTTCAAGACACCCCACGAACCGCGGTCCAGAAGCTTTCCTCCTCATTCCGTAAACTAACTAGATCACACAACCTCTTTGACACATGGAGAGTGAAACACCCTACTCAGACAAGCTATACGTTTTACTCTCCCGCTCACAAGATGTATTCCAGATTGGACCACTTCTTTGTAACTGCCCCTCTCCTTCCATACATTGTCTCTTCTGAGATCAACCCCATTACTTGGTCGGATCATGCACCCATTGAACTTGACATTGTCTTGACGGCCTCCACCCCCAAGACCTGCCATTGGCGTCTTAATGAATCTCTGATAAAAGACCCAACAATCCAAACCCAATTGCAACAAAAACTATCTGAATTTTTCCACCTAAGTGATGGATCGGTTGCAGAGGTTTCCACCTTGTGGGAGGCCCATAAGGCTTTTTTTTAGGGGTGAATGCATCTCTGCGGGATCCCACCTTAAGCGGGACTCCACCAAATTCAAAACTGATCTCCTTGCTCAACTGAAAATCGCAGAGATGCACCTACTCAACTCCCCCACGGTGGAACGACTGAGAGTAGTTACCTCTCTCCGGAACCGCATCAAATCTTTTGACATGAACAGGATTTCCAAATCTATGCTATGGGCAAGGCAAAAGTTCTATGAATTTGCAAACAAACCCCATAGAATGCTTGTTAATAGATTGAAATCACGTCCCTTCCTATCGATACCTGACCATTTGATGCGATTAGACGGCACTCCTACCCACTGCCCTAAGGCTATGTCCCAGGTATTTGGTGAATTTTACAAAAAACTTTCTAACTGCTTAAGTTCGGATTCTATGTCCCAATTCTCCCAGACAAAATTTGATGACTTTATGTCCTCCATAGATGAATAAATAAATAAAGTCGCGCTATGGAAAAATCAAATCTCCTAAGTGATAGAAATATGTGAAATAAATTGAAATTAAAAAATGGAGAGAGAAAAGGAAATATACTGGGTTAGAGCTGCCTGTGCCTGAAGCCCTCACTTCCTTATTGGGGAGGAGAGGGAAATGAAAAATGTGAAATAAAAAGGTTATGGCGCTAAACCCTATTAGTGATGAGATGAGTTAACTTATCAAATCCTAGTGTTTAGTTTTTTATATAAAAAGAGAAAGAAAAAGAAAAAAACTGTTGGTGATACCGTGCAAAGATATCCTAAAGCAATTTTATCCAAAACAAATTGTGTGTGATTAATGTGGAGTCAGCATTCATGTTCCATTATAATTAAAACCAAAAATGGGTATTAAATTATCCTATACGTATCAACCTACTAAAAACATGTAAACCTTCATTAAATGTGCAAAATAGTGGAAATAATGTTAATATTCGACAATATGTTAGGGTAAAACAGATTGTGCAAACATGTGCAAAAAATGTGCAAAAAAGCAACTAAAGGTCAGAACAACCAAGGATCAGAAATAATTCAACCATAAAATCACATGAAGGCGCTAAATGTGCGAATAGACAATATTTTCAACCAATAATCGCATGAAGACGCATCTGTGTCCAATATAAGTCCAAAATTAATATTTGGCTTGATAGTACTGCCTCTTCAGACTATTGTTGTAATTGTTACAAAAAGTCAATGGGGGGTATTTGATTCACTCGTGCAAATAGTGCGGGCTTTCAATTAGAGAACTTCATCCCCGGTGCGCCACTCTGTGCTATAGTATGTGAATGCTCTCACCAGAGTTAATGCCCCTGTGGGGCTGGATGGACCTTCACAATGTAAGCCACTGTGTCGCTCTCTGGCTGCTGCTGGTGCACTGGGTGAAGCTTCGTTGTTCCGTCCGTATGGTATCCAACGTTAATTATATAAGGGAAGACATATCCATAGTGTAATACGTTCTTAACCAAATCGTTTGTTTATTAATATTAAAATCTACTCACATTTTACATTAAAAACATGTGCATATAGAAACGTCGTAGTGACGAAACGCGTAGGGCGTGGCCACGTTGTGTGCACTCGTTTGAGACGAACGGCGGAGTTTTTTCTATATGCACATGTTTTTAATGTAAAATGTGAGTATATTTTAATATTAATAAACGAACGATTTGGTTAAGAACGTATTACACTATGGATATGTCTTCCCTTATAAAATTAACGTTGGATACCATACGGACGGAACAACGAAGCTTCACCCAGTGCACCAGCAGCAGCCAGAGAGCGACACAGTGGCTTACATTGTGAAGGTCCATCCAGCCCCACAGGGGCATTAACTCTGGTGAGAGCATTCACATACTATAGCACAGAGTGGCGCACCGGGGATGAAGTTCTCTAATTGAAAGCCCGCACTATTTGCACGAGTGAATCAAATACCCCCCATTGACTTTTTGTAACAATTACAACAATAGTCTGAAGAGGCAGTACTATCAAGCCAAATATTAATTTTGGACTTATATTGGACACAGATGCGTCTTCATGCGATTATTGGTTGAAAATATTGTCTATTCGCACATTTAGCGCCTTCATGTGATTTTATGGTTGAATTATTTCTGATCCTTGGTTGTTCTGACCTTTAGTTGCTTTTTTGCACATTTTTTGCACATGTTTGCACAATCTGTTTTACCCTAACATATTGTCGAATATTAACATTATTTCCACTATTTTGCACATTTAATGAAGGTTTACATGTTTTTAGTAGGTTGATACGTATAGGATAATTTAATACCCATTTTTGGTTTTAATTATAATGGAACATGAATGCTGACTCCACATTAATCACACACAATTTGTTTTGGATAAAATTGCTTTAGGATATCTTTGCACGGTATCACCAACAGTTTTTTTCTTTTTCTTTCTCTTTTTATATAAAAAACTAAACACTAGGATTTGATAAGTTAACTCATCTCATCACTAATAGGGTTTAGCGCCATAACCTTTTTATTTCACATATGTCCTCCATAGACCTACCCAAACTGTCCATTGCACAAAACTCCACGCTCAACGCCCCTATTACTGTGGATGAGATAGCGGGGGTGATTAAAGCCTTGCCGGCTCACAAATCCCCAGGCCCGGATGGGCTCCCTTATATTTACTACAAAATCTTCGCTCCAATTCTAAATCCCTACTTGCAGACTTTATTTTCCTCTTTGCTCAAAGGTTCCGTCCCACATTCACAGTTCCTACATGCACACATAACCGTCATCCCTAAACCGGGTAAAGATCCGTCACTCCCAAATAATTATTGCCCTATTGCGTTATTAAATTCTGATTATAAGATCTTCACTAAACTACTGGCCAACAGACTTTCCCCACTACTACCGATGTTGATTCACAAAGACCAAGTAGGCTTTGTCCCAACGCGACATGCAGGTGATAATACGCGACGGACTATAGACCTGATAGATCTTTTGACTAAAACCAAGCAATCCGCCATTTTCCTAAGCCTAGATGCACAAAAAGCTTTTGACTGCCTAAGTTGGCCGTTTATATTTGCGGCCCTTTCCAGATACGGATTCTCAGGACCCTTTATACAAGCCTTGCAAGCTCTATACTCTACACCTTCCTCTCAGGTTCAATTGTCATCATACTTGTTGAAGCGGTTCCCCCTCACAAATGGCACTAGTCAGGGGTGCCCTTTGTCACCCCTGTTGTTTATTCTAAGCTTAGAACCTCTAGCTTCAGCCATCAGGTCCCACCCAGACATCCTGTGACAACAACAACAAGAATACAAACTATCACTTTTTGCTGACGATATTCTACTGACACTCACCCATCCCTTCATCTCCTTACCTTCCCTTCAGACAATTCTCTCCACCTTTGGTTCTCTCTCAGGGTTTAAAATTAACCAGTCAAAAACAGAAGGCCTACCCATTAACATTTCACCAACATTGCTTGACACCCTCCAACGCACCTTTAGCTATAGTTGGTGCCCTTCTTCCTTGAAGTACTTAGGAGTTCATCTTACTTCCTTGTACGACTCCCTCTATCAAGCTAATTTTCCTCCCATGTTTGCAGAAATAACCCGTCTCTTAAATCTGTGGTCCCCTCTTCCTATTTCTCTCCTCTGTAGAATTAATGTCCTTAAGATGTCAATACTTCCTAAATTACTGTATCTATTTGAAACACTTCCAATCCCAGTCCCAATGTCGCAATTGAAACTTCTCCAAAGAAAATGCCTCAAGTTCATATGGAATAATGCATCCCATAGGATTGCACGCTCCGTAGTCTACTCTTTAAAGTCTAGAGGTGGACTGGCGGCGCCAGATATCATTAAATACTATTACACCTCTCACCTCCGGGTATTGTCTTCCTGGATCTCTAGAAAGGCCCCGAGCAGGTGGGCTGAGATTGAGATGGGGGTCACTGTTCCAGTACATCCGTGCTACATGTTATGGCCTTCCTCTGCTAAATTTATGCCTCAATTGAGATCCTTATGCCTAGCACCAATGCTTTTCACCCTTTCCATTTGGAAGAGATGTGCGGAGCAGTTTTCCCTATCCTCTAAATGCTCCCCATTTCTAAATGTACTCTTTAACCCGGATATACCCGATGGTCTGTCCTATACGAGGATGCTTCGCTGGACTCAGGCGGGAATCTTTTAGTTGCCACACCTCGTACATCCGACTACACGTAAACTTATGCCTTTCTCAGATCTGCAAACAAAATATGACCTGCCTACCTCCCTTCTATACTCATACATACAGTTTAAACATTTCTTCCACTCTAACACCCCCTCTCTTTCGTTGGAGAAACCGACTGATTTTGAGGCCCTGTGTGCCAACGGCCCCTATGAAACCAAACAGATTTCCTCTATATACAAAATCCTACAGGAAACCCCACCTCTAATGGAACTCACTCATAATTACATGAAAAAATGGTCCTGCATCCTGCAACGACCAATCTCTCTATTAGACTGGGGTAAAATATGGGAATCTACATCCAAAACTTCACGTTGTGTAGTGCAGAGGGAAACCGCTATTAAGATCTTGATGTTTTGGTACAGGACCCCAGACTTGCTGCATGCTCGCAACCCAGCCATCTCCAATATTTGCTGGAGATGCAACGAGTCCATAGGTTCTCATTTCCATATATTTTGGGATTGCCCTTTTATTAGCCCTTATTGGACTAAAATTCAGGATCTTTTACAAACGGTACTAATGACACCTATCCCTCTGAATCCCATGCACTTCCTTCTAGGCCTCCCTTTTCTGGGACTGTCTAAAGCCTTGCGCAACCTGATGTCCTTTATCCTTCTGGCCGCTAAGAGAGCAATTCCTAGACATTGGCTGTCCACCACTCCCCCCACATTCCATCTTTTTCTTTCCATAATGGCAGATATACGTAGGATGGAACACTTGACTGCTAAAACGGAAGATACACTACCCTCCTTTTATAAAATATGGAAGAAATGGGACGACTCTGAGTTCCCCCTTGAGTCTGCTAACCCTCAAACCTCCTGATTCCCTTGATGTAAACTTCTGATTAAGTTGTACCTTGCTATCTTTTTTTTTTTTCTCTGTATTGTTGTTATTCGTAACTATATATCCTCTTCCGCTTTCATTTATCACATGATATGGTATGCTAACTGTACTTGAAAGATCCATGGTTGGAAGATGCTTACTTTATGAACATACCTGTATGTATGCTCAATTTCGTACGTTTATATCTACATGGCTTTGTATTATCGAAAGTTGAAATGTTTTTTCTTTACACTGTATTGTACCTTTTTCTTTTTTTGGAAAAAAAACTTTATAAATAAACAATAAAAAAAAAGAAAAAAAAAAAAGACAAACAAGTAAACATACTTAAGTCTTACATGGTAATAACTTTGCCAGGACCACCTGCATGTCTTATTATCTATAATCAGCATACATAAAGCTTCCGTATGTTTGTACTTTGACGCTAAATACAGGGGTGTATGTATTTTCAGGAACTGCGTGCGCTTTTCTTTAAGAGTCGTCTTTGCTGTGGATTCACTGCAAGATCACTTTTATCGGTGGCAGGAGAGGGTCCCCCCATGCCGCCGCACTCCGGTCATCTCCGCCACTTACCAGAGCTGTCGGTAGCAGCAGAGAGGATCACGTCCTCTCGCCTGGATGCTGAGAGAGGGAAAGATGGCCCCGCTTGGCTCCATAGCATTGGAGGACTGAAGCGACGTCAAACGTTGCTTCCGCCCAATCCTCTTAAAGGAGAACTTTTTCACATTTTTTTTTGTATCGCATTTTTGTGTAAACGGTGTATATGAGGTATCACCGCGATTGTTAGAGTGAGAGCAATAATTCTATCACTAGACCGCCTCTGTAACTCAAAACTGTTAACCTGTAGACATTTTTAAATGCCTCTAATAGAGATTTTTAAGTGCCAAAGTTTGTCGGCATTCCACGAGCAGGTGCAATTTTGAAGTGTGACATGTTGGGTATCAATTTACTCAGCATAACATTATCTTTCAGAATATAGAAAAAACTTTACTATTGTCTTATTTTTCAACTCAAACAAGTGTATGTTTTCCCAAAAAATTTTGTGCTTGTAAGAGCGCTGAGCAAATACGGTGTGACATAAAGTATTGCAATGACCGCCATTTTATTCTCTAGGGTGTCTGAAAAAGTAAATATATATATATATATATATATATATATATATATATATATATATATATATATATATATATATATAAGGAGGTTTATTAACCACTTGCCGACCACCGCACGCCTATATACATTGGCTCAATGGCAGCGGTGGGCAAAAGGACGTACCTGTATGTTCCCTTTAATTGGTGGGGCTAGTGGGCGTGCACGTGCCGCATACAGCCTGACCGTGTGCCCGCGGGACCCACGGACTCGATGTCTGCTGGTGACTTGGTGATCGTGTCATGGAGCGCACAGAACGGGGAGATGCCTATGTAAACAAGGCATTTGCCCATTCTGCCTAGTGACATGACAGAGATCACTGCTCCCTGTCATCAGGAGCAGTGATCACTGTCATGTGAGTTGTAGGTCATCCCTCCACAGTTAGAATCACTACCTAGGAGACACTTAACCCTTGATAGCCCCCTAGTGTTTAACCCCTTCCCTGACAGTATCATTTACACAGTAATCAGTGCATTTTTATAGCATTGGTTGTTGTATAAAAGACAATGGTCCCAAAATATTGTCAAAAGTGGCCGATGTGTCCACCATAATGTCGCAGTCAAGATATAAATTGCAGATCGCCGCCATTACTAATAAAAAAAAAAATGAATAATAAAAATGCCATAAAACTATCCCCTATTTTGTAGATGCGATAACGTTTCCACAGACCAATCAATATACGCTTATTGAAAATTTTTTTTCTTGTCAAAAAGGTTTATTGATTGCACAATAAAATTAAAGTACATTGGTTACATGTACAAGGATGTATAAACATAAGCTCTTTGTTAAACAATAAAACAAATTATATAGGTAACATAGTATATTATTGTATGCATTAAACTTCATCACATACATTTAATTAATTAACCGCTCTATGTTACTTTATTTAATAAGTATGAAAGTTGTAACTATAAATATCTAACAGAAGATATCTTTATAAAAAACATACATATACATACATATATCGGTCTAGTATGTATAAATATAGAGCAGATATGGATGATCAAATATTTAACCATAACATAAAATTAGATAAAAAAGAAAGGTAAGAGAAAAGGAAGGAGAAGAAAGAATAGATAAAGAGTAAGTTCACAAGGTCGGTCCAGGTACCAGAGCATGGTTGTCAGGGAAATGCTCGGAATGGACGCGGTGCTGGGCGCTCGCTGTGGTGCGGGCGAGTGCACATGTGCCGCTGCACGTCAGTGTGTGCATGGCGCTTGGCGCCAATCGGCCTATTTAGGCTGTTCCTGAATTGTGCTCGGTGCTGTCCGATCTGCAGCTCCCTGTGTCCTAGTACCCGTTACCTCGTTTGAAGATTCTGATCTCCTGACTAACCAGCTTGACCTTTGGATTATCCTGTCTTCTGCCTGCCTTGACCCTGGCTTGTCTTTGACCTTGAACCTGCCTGCTCCTCTGTAACGCGCTGCCCGCCTGTTGCCAACCCTGCCTGTGACCCGGACTTCGAACTTGCTTGATCCCTTGTACTGCACTGCCTGTCTGTTGCCGACCTTGCCTGTGACGGGACTTGCCTATTCAGCTCCTGCTCTGCATCCGCTGCCAGTGTCCAGCTGCCTGGAGACCACCGACCCATCTGCATCAAGACCTTTGGGCCTCTCCTTCTGCAGTAACCCTCCAGGCTCTCATACCACTCTGCGCTCCCATGCCTCCTGTCCATACTACCAGGGGCTGCGAACCAGTCACATAAGGGAGGCCTTCCCCTCTATCTTGGGCTCATCAGTCAGGTATGTGAAGTCTGACAGTATCGGACAGCCATGTCCGAGCCTGAGCAGGGAGCCTCCCCCATTGAGGAGCGGTGCAAACACCTGGCGGGTCCCACACAAGCTGGGAAGAACCTTCAAGAAGGCTACACTAGGTTGGAAGGACAAATCCAGGTTCTGTCTTCTCCTACACACTATCAAGGTGTTTCTGCTGCTGGACCAGCATCAACACCCTCCATAGTAATGCTACCTCCTGAGCCCTGGGTACCTACTCCCGAGAGATTTTCTGGAGATCGTAGTAAATACCGGTCATTCCGCAATGCCCGCGAGCTCTACTTTGCCTTGCAACCACGCACATTTCTCATTGGAAGCAACTAAGGTGGGCTTCGTCATTTCTATCTTGTACAGGGAACCACAGACCTGGGCCCACCGCCTCATGGAGTAGAAGTCAACTTCCCTCAACAATCTGGATACATTCTTTGCCGGCATGTCCCAACTATATGAGGATCTCCAGTTATGAGCAACCGCTGAGGCCACCTTGCATGCTTTGCAACAGGGGCGTAGGGCAGTTGAGGATTATGTGGTGGAATTCAGGCGATGGAGCTCCGATACTGAATGGAATGACGCTGCCCTGCGTTACCAATTCTGCATGGGATCTGATTCGCTTAAGGACAAGCTGGCACGGGTCGGTATCCTCCAGTCCTTGGAGGAGCTTATTAATCTGTCCATTCAAATTGACCGACGCCTCAGGGAACGCCATTCTGAGAAGACCACCAGCCAATTTTGCCCTACTTGCGTCCTTCCCAAGGTCCCTAGTGCTACCGGCTCCTTCTGGCCGACCTCCCTTGCTCTTCCTTCTCCGGTACTCTACACCTCCGAACCAATGCAGCTTGGTCTCATCCATCCATCCCTCACTCCGGAAGAATGGCAATGCCGAAGAGTCAATAATCTATGCATGTACTGTGGTGAACCCGGCCACTATGTGAGATCTTGTCCCAACAAGATACGTAAGTCTCTTCCAACTCCTCCAAAGCACGCATCTACCTTGCCTAAATCTGCTTCTCACCTTGCTCTCTCTATCATCCTACAAAACCTCAGAGCCTTGCTGTACACCTTGCTGACGGCTCTGTCCTCAGTTCAGGCCCTGTCACTCAGGAGACCGTCCCTTTTTTGGCCACCATGGGATCTGACCATCAAGAACTCTTATGCTTGGTCCACAGACCAATCAATATATGCTTATTGAAATTTTTTTTCCTTGTCAAAAAGGTTTATTGATTGCACAATAAAATTAAAGTACATTGGTTACATGTACAAGGATGTATAAACATAAGCTCACCTCTTTCCTCACCTCTTTTTCCCCTCATTCTGGGAATGCCTTGGTTACAGGCCCATAATCCTAGCATCAATTGGGCCACAGGTGAAATCAAGTTCCTTTCCGGATATTGTCAGCAACACTGCACGAAGTTCCTGCAAAACCTTCTCAGCTCCTTTGCTTGGACACTGATTCTGGATTGCAGCAGGTGATTCCTGCACCCTACCGAGATTTCCTAGATGTGTTCATCAAGAAGGGGGCAGAGACTTTACCTCTGCATAGACCCTACAACTGCCCGATAGAGCTTCTGCCAGGAATTGAAGTTCCCTTCAGGAGAATTTTCCCACTAACAGAGCAGGAGCTGGAAACCCTAAATATAATCTCAACTTATATTGATGAGAACCTCAAGAAAGGTTTTATCTGCCCGTCTACCTCTCCGCCTGGGGCTGGCATCTTCTTTGTTGAGAAAAAAGACCACTCTCTACGGCCTTGTATCGACTACCGGGAGTTAAACCAAATAACTATTAAGAACCGCTACCCATTGCCTCTTATGCCCAAACTCCTCCAAAGGCTGGGATCTGCTGTCATCTTCACCAAACTAGACCTCCATGGTGCCTACAACTCGATCCGTATTTGAAAGGGAGATGAGTGGAAAACAGCCTTTCATACCCGATTTGGGCACTCTGAATATCTTGTCATGCCCTTTGATCTATGCAATGCACCCGCAACGTTTCAACACTTTGTTAATGATATCTTCCGTGACCTTCTGGACTTGTACGTCATAGTATACCTGGATGATATCTTAATCTTTTCCTCTCAGTTACTGACCATCGCAGGCACATTTGGAATGTGTTAACTCGACTCAGGCAGCACGGACTTTACACTGAATTGTAGAAGTGTGAATTTGAGCTCCAGTGCATACAGTTTCTCTGTCTGATCATTTCCGTTGATGGTATCAAAATGGACCCCCAAAGGTGTCCGCCATTCTGGACTGGCCCACTCCTTCCGATATAAAGGGACTTCAGCGTATTATTGGCTTTGCCAATTTCTATCGGAAATTCATCAGGGGCTTCTCTGCAATAATTGCCCCATCACTGAACTAACCAAGCAAGGGACCCGATTCTGTTGGTCCCCTAAGGCCCAAGCCGCCTTCGAAAAACGTAAAGAGCTGTTTACCTCCGCTACTATCTTGAAACACCTGGATTCTGTGTTGTCTTTCATCCTTGAGGGGGATGCATCAGAGATTGCAGTGGGAGCCGTGCTCTCCCAGCAGCAAGGTGCCAAGGCCCTCCTCTATCCAGTGGCCTTCTTCTCACGTAAGCTCTCCACAGCGGAGAAAAACTATGATGTGGGAGACCGGGAGCTTCTGGCCATCAAGGCAGCCTTGGAGGAGTGGCGTTACTTGCTGGAGGGTGCAGCACATCCCATCCTGGTCTATACTGACCACAAAAACCTGGAGTATTTGAGAACAGCCAAGTGATTTAAACCACAGCAGGCAAGATGTTCCCTGTTTTTCTCCAGATTTCAGTTCCACATTACCTACAGACCTGGCTCCAAAAATATCAAACCGTATGCTCTTTCCCGCATGTTCCATGACACTGAGGAATCTTTACCCCCAGACACCATCCTTCCTGCAGGAAATTTCTTGTTACACCAGGGGGACCTCCTGTCCCGAATAAGGCAAGCTTCTGTGGGATGGCCCCCATTGGTTGAAAACGATGTAAGGTCGCAGGATGGCGTGTTCTGGTACAAGGACAACATTTTGGTCCCAGAGAGTGTGAGAGTGGCAATTTTGGAACTCTGCCATAGCCACAAGTTGGCCAGACATTTCGGCACTCTGAAAATGGCAGAGTTGGTGCAGCGTGCATTCTGATGGCCTCAGCTGGCAAATGATTGCAAGTGCTATGTGGAATCTTGCACCACCTGTGCCCGGAGCAAGATTAGCCAGGCAAGAACCTGGGGTTTATTAAGACCCTTACCTGTCCCAGAAAGACCTTGGAAGATGATATCAGTGGATTTCATTGTGGAGCTCCCTCAGGCAGAAGGCTTCTCTACCATCTTCGTTGTGGTCGACAGACTGTCTAAAATGGCTCACTTCCTGCCTATTAAGGACACACCTTCGGCCATGGAAACAGAAAAGGTTTTCATCATTTCAAAGAGGTAGTGAGGCTACATAGGGTTCCATCAAGTATCGTATCTGATTGAGGTGTTCAATTTACCTCCAGGGTCTAGAAGGCTCTCTCTGCGGTTCCGTTGAAATTGAGTTGGCATTCTCGTCTGCCTATCAACCCCAGACGAATGGGCAGACGGAGAGAACTAATCAGACTTTGGAACAGTACCTCCACTGCTTCTCTGCCTCCTGGGTCTCTGACGACTGGGTCTCTCTATTGCCTATTGCCGAGTTTGCCTATAACAACTCTTTGCATTCCACTATTAAGCAAACACCATTCTTTGCAAATTACATCTACCATCCATCCTTCCCGCCTGGTTCTGTACCTGAGTGCGCCATTCCCGCAGTCTCCGAAACAATGGACTTCTTCCCTACCAACAACAAGCTGCTACAGTAGACTATGGCCAAAACCCAGGAATACAACAGGAGGATCTTTGACAGGAAAAAGCAGGGAGAGCTCATCCTAGTACCTGGCAACCAAGTCTGGCTCTCCATGGCTAACCTAAAGTTGGCTTGCCCTTCAAGAAAACTAGGTCCTAAGTTCTTGGGTCCCTTTTCAGTCAAGAGGAAAATTAATGATGTGACCTACGAGCTTAATTTACCCAGTTCGCTGAAGATTCATCCAGTCTTCCACGTGCCCTTGTTGAAACCTGTTACTCCCAATCCTTTTACTGGCCGAAATACTGGTCCACCTAAACCTGTAATCATCGACAACGAAGAGGAATTTGAGGTGGAAGCAATACTGAACTGTAGGAAAAGGGTGTCAAGTCACCTTGAGGCAAGGTGACAGATGCACACCGTAAAGATCAGGAGTGCACCGCAAGGTTGTGGACCCTACGGCTGACTGCTGCGGACGGGAGACAGATCCCACCGGGGTTAGAGTGTAAGATTCCCTGGGGAGCGGAGTCTAAGAGCCAGCAGGTGTTCACCAGAGCCTCTAGAGGTGAGGATGGACTGGGCTGCAACTGGCTCCAGGTCGCGACCCCCAGGGTCCCCCAGCTCGCACCCACAGTAGGCAACAGGAGGATAGGGATGGTGAGGGACAAAGCCAAGGTCAGGGCCACAAGCAGACAGGAATAGTCAGGGACACGCCAATAGGTCAGGATCACAGGCAAACAGGGATAGTCATGGACACGCCAAAGTCGGTAACGGAACAACAGAAGAGAACACGGCAGGTAACAGGAAGCTAACACATAAAGGAATAGACAATTGTTGATCAGCAGGGTTGGCCTGCAGTGCACAGGTTAATATAGAGTTCTCTGATAGGAGCTAGGGTGGAGTCATGCCAGAGGATGGATTACAAAAGCAGTCAGGTGAGGGTCGGCTGGTCTCTAGAGATGAACACATGGAAACAGGTAAGCAGACAAACTCTATTGCATAACCATGACAGTACCCTCCCTCTTACGAGGCCTCCCCCTCCCCCACCTGGGTCCAGGCTTAAAGGGAAACTCCAGATGGAACCTCCTCAACAGACTAGGAGCAAAGACCTCAGATGCAGTGATCCAAGACCTCTCCTCAGGGCCAAACCCTTTCCAATGTACGAGGTACTGAAGAATGCCTTTACGGAGCCGGGAATCCAAAACTTGACTAACCTCGTATTTTAGATTATCCTCAGAGACTGGAACCGAGGTAGGGAGAGGACGAGAGGACTTGAGGACTAAAGGCTTTTTAGGAATGAGTAAGGGCATGAGAAGATCAGGAGCCTGAGCAGGGTCCCCCAGACCCTTAAAGATGAGCTGGGCATCTAGAACAGGATCACCAGACTGGGCAGAGGTCAGTGGATCCCTGAGGTCAGGTTGGTTAGAAGGTGACATGTCACAAGAGTCAAGCTGGATAGCTGAGAAACAAACAGAATGCAGAGAGCCCTGAGAAAAAGATTGAAAACCCCACCTGGCTGAATGAGGCAGTCTATCCAAAGGATGGATTGAGCCTCTTAAACGGGTTTGAACAGACATAGTAGCAGTAGGGTGAGGCCGGGTCACCGAAGGTCCTGAACAAGAAGCAGGAAGCTCATTGGGCATGGGCTGGACTGGCATAACTGGTGCAGAGGCCGACTGAATAGTATTATCAGGTGTAGCGACCATCTCAATCGCATCACAGGGCATAGCAACTGTGGAATTTGCAGACAAGTTAGCCTGGCTGTGCGTCCAAGGGAGATTAGGGACAGGCAAATGTAAATGGTTATGCAAACTGGAGTGAATGATCGACTCAGGTTCATAGGTGGGCCCCTCATCCAGAGTACCACATGACCTAGAGAGTGCATCAGTCCGACTATTGCAGGACGCATTCCCAGAGATCGCTATATACAGCGGGAAGAGCAGAAGATACTGGGATGGTGGTAACAGGAAGTTTCTCTTTTGGGGTACCCTTAAGTAGGCAGGAAGAGGAACAGGAGGAACCCCAAGCCAGGATCTGTCCAGCAGACCAGTCAACGTGTGGAGAATGGAGCCGTAACCAAGGAAGACCTAATATGATAGGAGATGAAGCCTTAGGTAAGACAAGGAAGGATATCCACTCCTGGTGGAGTGTCCCTACTGACATCTTAACAGGAAGAGTCTGGAAGCGGATAGGGCCCCCTGGGAGAACAATGCCATCAATCGCCAAGACCACCAATGGCGTTGTAAGGGGCAAAAGGGTAAGTCTCATGCAGGATGCAGTTTCCCAATCCATGAAATTGGCAGCGGCTCCGGAATCTAGATGTGCTGAGACCGAATGAGAGGAAGCACCGACATGAAGCAACACAGAAAGGAGAAGACGAGAAGGTGAAGGTGATATTTCAGGGTTTAATACTCCACCTTCCAGATGTATTAGACCTGAGCGTTTTTCCGGACGAAGAGAACAAGTGTCACGGAAATTACCTTTGGCCCCACAATAGAGGCATAGGCCCAGAGTTCTGCGCCTAGCATGTTCTTCGGGAGGTAACTTAGTCCAGCCCAACTGCATAGGTTCCTCAGTAGGCAGGGGGTGCTCCTCGGATCGAAGAGAAGGGACTGGGGGCTCAGGCTGCCTAAAGAATGGGGAGTGCTGGCGTCTTTTTTTCCAGGGCCCTCTCCTGAAAGCGAATATCGATCTGGTTACACAAGGTGATGACACTGTCCAGATCAGCAGGAAGGGATCTTCCTGCTAATTCATCCTTCACTCTATCAGAGAGGCCATGTAAAAAAGTTGCAACTAGGGCCTCATTATTCCAGCTCAATTCAGCTGTAAGGATACGGAACTGAAGAGCATACTGTCCCACAGAAGCGGACTCTTGACGGAGACGTAAAAGAGCGCTAGCCGCTGAGGAGACACGACCCGGTTCCTCGAAGATATTCCGAAAAAGTTTCAAGAAATCAGACAGGCTAGAAACCACTGGATCATTCAGTTCCCACAGAGGGGCAGCCCAAGCTAGCGCCTCGCCGGACAGAAGGGATATAATATATGCTACTTTCGCCTGATCGGACAGGATGTTTTGGGGCTGAAGTTCAACATGAATTGTGCACTGGCTAAGGAACCCCCTGCAAGCCTTGGAGTCCCCAGAGAAAGGGGCCGGAGCTGGTAGTTGTAATGAATGTGTGGCTGCGACTGATGCGATAGGTGCAGCGGCAGATAACGGTTGAGGTTGTCGAACCGAGGGTCCTAATGAGGCCTGAACCTGTTCAACACGGGATGCCAAATCCTGAAGGAATCGCATCACCTGGGTCTGATGCGATTCTTGGATCTCAAGTCTGCGAACTAAGCCCTGCAATGGGTCATCTGCGGATAGCGGCACATCAGCTGGGTCCATGGCTGATCAAACTGTCAGGTCACCTTGAGGCGAGGTGACAGATGCACACCGTAGAGATCAGGAGTGCACCGCAAGGTTGTGGACCCTACGGCTGACTGCTGCGGACGGGAGACAGATCCCACCAGGGTTACAGCGTAAGATTCCCTGGGGCACGGAGTCTAAGAGCCAGCAGGTGTTCACCAGAGCCTCTAGAGGTGAGGATGGACTTGGCTGCAACTGGCTCCAGGTCGCGACCCCCAGGGTCCCCCAGCTCGCACCCACAGTAGGCAACAGGAGGATAGGGATGGTGAGGGACAAAACCAAAGTCGGGGCCACCAGCAGACAGGAATAGTCAGGGACACGCCAATAGGTCAGGATCACAGGCAAACAGGGATAGTCATGGACACGCCAAAGTCGGTAACGCAACAACAGAAGAGCACACAGCAGGTAACAGGAAGCTAACACATAAAGGAATAGACAATTGTTGATCAGCAGGGTTGGCCTGCAGTGCACAGGTTAATATAGAGTTCTCTGATAGGAGCTAGGGTGGAGTCATGCCAGAGGATGGATTACAAAAGCAGTCAGGTGAGGGTCGGCTGGTCTCTAGAGATGAACACATGGAAACAGGTAAGCAGACAAACTATTGCATAACCATGACAGTACCCTCCCTCTTACGAGGCCTCCCCCTCCCCCACCTGGGTCCAGGCTTAAAGGGAAACTCCAGATGGAACCTCCTCAACAGACTAGGAGCAAAGACCTCAGATGCAGTGATCCAAGACCTCTCCTCAGGGCCAAACCCTTTCCAATGTACGAGGTACTGAAGGATGCCTTTACGGAGCCGGGAATCCAAAACTTGACTAACCTCGTATTTTAGATTATCCTCAGAGACTGGAACCGAGGTAGGGAGAGGACGAGAGGACTTGAGGTCTAAAGGCTTTTTAGGAATGAGTAAGGGCATGAGAAGAGCAGGAGCCTGAGCAGGGTCCCCCAGACCCTTAAAGATGAGCTGGGCATCTAGAACAGGATCACCAGACTGGGCAGAGGTCAGTGGATCCCTGAGGTCAGGTTGGTTAGAAGGTGACATGTCACAAGAGTCAAGCTGGATAGCTGAGAAACAAACAGAATGCAGAGAGCCCTGAGAAAAAGATTGAAAACCCCACCTGGCTGAATGAGGCAGTCTATCCAAAGGATGGATTGAGCCTCTTAAACGGGTTTGAACGGACATAGTAGCAGTAGGGTGAGGCCGGGTCACCGAAGGTCCTGAACAAGAAGCAGGAAGCTCATTGGGCATGGGCTGGACTGGCATAACTGGTGCAGAGGCCGACTGAATAGTATTATCAGGTGTAGCGACCATCTCAATCGCATCACAGGGCATAGCAACTGTGGAATTTGCAGACAAGTTAGCCTGGCTGTGCGTCCAAGGGAGATTAGGGACAGGCAAATGTAAATGGTTATGCAGGTTATAGGAGCTAGGGTGGAGTCATGCCAGAGGATGGATTACAAAAGCAGTCAGGTGAGGGTCGGCTGGTCTCTAGAGATGAACACATGGAAACAGGTAAGCAGACAAACTCTATTGCATAACCATGACAAAGGGGCAACCAAATCCAATACTTAATCAAGTGGAGGGGGTACGGACCAGAAAATAATTCTTGGGAGCCGGAAAGTAATTTGCATGCGGAAGAACTCCTAAGAGCCTTTAAGAGTACCCACGCTGACAGATTGGACCAGGGGGGCACTGTCAGGGAAATGCTTGGAACGGACATGGTGCTGGGCGCTCTGGGGTGTGCTCTGGTGCTCGTGGGCACGCTAATGTGCGGGTGCGTGGGTGCGTGCGCACACATGGCGCTTGCCACCGATCAACCTATTTAGGCTGTTCGTGCATTGTGCTCAGTGCTGTCCAATCTGCAGCTCCCTGTGTCCTAGTACCGTTACCTTATTTGAAGCTTCTGATCTCCTGACTACCCGGCTTGACCTTTGGATTATCCTATCTTTTGCCTGCCTTGACCCCGGCTTGTCTTTGACCTTGAACCTGCCTGCTCCTCTGTACCGCACTACCCACCTGTTGCCAACCTTGCCTGTAACCCAGACTTTGAACTTGCTTGATCCCTTGTACTGCACCACCTGTCTGCTGCCAAAATTTGCCTGTGACGGGACTTGCCTATTCAGCTCCTGCTCTTCATCTGCTGCCAGCGTTCAGCTGCCTGGAGACCAACCCATCTGCATCAAGACCTTTGGGCCTCTCCTTCTGCAGTAACCCGCCAGGCTCTCATACCACTCTGCCTCCTGTCCATACTACCAGGGGCTGCGAACCAGACACGTAAGGGAGGCCTTCCCCTGCTATCTCGGGCTCATCAGTTAGGTATGTCAAGTCTGACAATGGTTCTGCTTATTTATTCCATGTATGAATAAAAATGTGGTTACACGGTTTTGTTAAGTAATCAGGTAATCAGTTAAATAATCATTTACCATGGCTGAAGGACTGCATCATTAAAATTTGGGGGTAAATTTATCCATGGATTCCATATTTTCTTGAATTTTGGAAATTGGTTGCCTATAGCAGACATTTTAGCGTGAGACATTGCAGAATTCATTCTGTTCTTGGTTTCAGACAATTACAGTTTTGGTGATTTCCATGCTTTCTCTATCGTTCACTGACTGACACAGCTCCACTAATCTTGACAATAGGGTTATTACACCACCTTCAGGAGAGGACTAGGCAGAACATGTTATGCATGTTATGCATGTTATACATGTGAAAAAACAGAACTTTACAGTTCCGCCCAGGGGGCGGTCCCTCTAGTATTAACCCCTCAGTCTGCTTCCTGCAGCTCAGTTTTTTTCTGCCTAGTGAAGGAGATGGAACTAGGATCCCTGCCGGACCATTGGTCCTGGGATTTTTTTGCTGAATGTTTGCCTTTTGCGCAAGATTTTAAGATCCTGCGATCTGCTATCAACAGCTGGCTGGGTGACAGGCTGGATAATCTAGATCCTTGTAGTCTCCTCAGCCTGGCCATCAAGCGTGTGCAGACACTAGCTACGTGCTGGTTCAGCCACGACATGCCCCTCAGGCTCCAGGGGCGGCCAGTGAGCGCAATGCTCCAGGGCACACATATGACTGGACTACCAATGTCTTTGTCACAGTGTTCCGTGGCCAGCAGCCACCCCGTACTGCTCAGAGAGTGGGTCTGTGATGGGATGTCCCCAGCTCATCCGGATGATAAGTACAGCTCTCCCTGACTTGGTGGGATTGAGCAGCTGGGCATTCCCTGGGAGGTTGATTAGGGGGTCCCTCTCCTCCCTCTCTTCTCTTCCTGTCCCTATTCCACCCCCTCCCCCATGGGGGATGCTGCATGATGGGCTGCTAAGCGCCAAAGAAAGGTATGGTGGTCCCGTCGGCCACCATTTCTAGGTGGATCACACAGATTGTGGTAAGGTCTACGCCTTGAAGGGGCAGGTGCCCCCCTTTCCTGTCATGGCTCATTCCTGCTTTGGCCACAAAGTTTTGCAGGCAGCCGTGTAATATTGCAATTCTGCACTCTTTACTCTATTTTAAAAATACAGTTACTTTTGAGTATTAATGCACTGTTGCATTGTTGACCGCAAGTTCTGATGGGGCTAGATAAGATGGTGACTCCCCTGTTAGGTTGTGTGTGAAGTTTTTATGCTGTTCCCACCCCTGGTTATGACACTGCTTGGGGACATCCCTGCGGTCAAGATTAATGGAGCTGTGTCAGTCAGTGAACGATAGAGAAAATAGGATTTTTGTACTCACCATAAAATCCTTTTCTCTGAAGTTCACTGACTGACAGAGCACCCTCCCCTCCCATTGGTTTACGTTATATTGCTTGTTGACCTTCTGAGCTGCAGGAAGCAGGCTGAGGGGTTATTACTAGAGGGACCCCCCTTGGGCGGAACTGTAAAGTTCTGTTTTTTCACATGTATAACATGTTCTGCCTAGTCCTCTGCTGAAGGTAATAACCTTACGTTCAAGATTAATGGAGCTGTGTCAGTCAGTGGACTTCAGAGAAAAGGATTTTTTTTTAATTTTCCAAGTTTTATTGATTTTGCATAGAAATACATAACATAAGATCACATAACCCACAAGTCCCCACCCGCCCTCCAAGGGGCTTTGCCCTCCTTGCATGCAGAACGAAGTTACAGCCGATAGCAAACCACACAATAACCAGGTAGATATTTCGGTCCCTCCATCCTTCGTTCTGTGAGACTTATCGCCTTCAAGAGACAGTAATCTCGCCATATAACCTACCATGGGACATAAATCCCCATAACTTTGCTTTATCTTCTATATATGACCCTATTGGCCCAGCCAAAAAAGGCTGAGCCCACCGGCCTAGTATTAAAACCCAACTGTGGTCTCAGGCAAATTAACTTTTCAAAAAAACATAGCACCTGCTCGTCAGGAGCCAGCACTACATACTCCCCCCTCCCATTTAGACAATGTACTCATCGTCTGGGAAAGGAAAAAACAAAAATAAAGACCTTCAATCCTGAAAGTTCAGTACCTGAACTCAAAATTTGGGATGAGGGATGGAAAGGAGAAGGAAAACATTGAACATACATTACATTGAACAGTTGACATGAAACAAGTCACATAATACACAACCCCAATACCTAACTATCTACACCACCCACTCTCCAGCAGCTTGATAGGCGATCTCGGTGATTCCTGAAAAGAAAAATACACAAAATAACAAAACACATCCTATGTGTAGAGTTATAGGAGGCAAAGTCCCATTCTCAACAGAAAATGAGAATCTCTATCCAGTGTTTTTAACCTACATGTCTGCGTGCAATTGTCCAAGTGTTTGTGCCGACTCACACCATCTAGTGGCAAGAGCAACAAAATACAAGTCCTTCAGATAAGTGCTGTGACCGGTAGATGACCTTGACACGGAGCTTTCCTCTAGTAAACCTAACACTATCTAACTAGCCCCACAGTCCTTGTACTTTTTTTCAGAAGAAGACTTTTTTTTCAAGCAGAGGGAAAACAGTCTCTATAATTGCTTTACCAAAAAAAGCGAGGGTCTGGCAAAGTTAATGTTTTCCTCTTGGTGTCCACAGTGGTGATAAAATATACAACATTGTCTTTTCCTGGCCAGAAAATTACAACTTTATCAGAGTATATGTGCCTTCCAAAGCTCCAAGTGCTGAAGACACCCGGTGAAGCGTTCGTACATACTGGGAGAACATCCTTCCTAAAGAGCTTTGGTACTCTCAGTCCCACACATCACTGGCATACCAATGCTCTCGGTTTTTCTCAATCTCTTGCATAATTTCCTTGGGAACATAGGGGAACTCCAAACTATATTCTGTAGCCACCCGCTTATTCAGCAGCCGCTGGGATCGTGCGAGCCTAGGCAGAGCTCGGGCACTTCCATCCCCGGGAGGCACACAAGAATTTGTTGATTTATGTTCCATAGTAAAAGACATTCTCTTAGATTCTGACAAACTTACATCTTTAGGCAAAGTCAAGTCAATGGTTGTAAGGCTTCCCACCCGAGGCAATGCACTCCCCAAATTCAAAGCTAACCAGTCAGATACATTGCATGTTGCGGCCACATCATCTGCATTGGCCCATAACATTTCCTGGGACAAAGTCTCAAACAGCTCATCATCTCCTGACAAGTCAGACAAGGAATCTATTTCTGAGTCCCGCAACTCCTCTGCTGGCAAATATTTACAAACAGTCCCACTCATTACAACTTTCCCAGAACTCTCACCCGTATCTGCAGCGGATTCCTTGGGAGCGATCTCTTTCATCGATCCGATCCAAGCGAGTTTTGAGTTAGGCCTCTACTGCAGCCGCAGGAGGCTTTCACGTATCCCACCTTCCTCTGAGCAGGTGTAGAGATTGTGGTAATGGTGGATGAAGCAGTGTCCATGATATCTGAAGTGGCTCCTCCGGTGACGGTAGTAACAGCATCTCCCTCTGGGATACTGGTTGTAGTAGTTGGTATACAAGTTGCAGGCCTCACCACAGGAGCATATACAGCAGACTCCTCGGTAGCAATGCCCATGGTCCAGCCCATATGGTATGCACGAGTTGGCATGGTGGATTGCTCCACTTTAAATAAGTACTCTCCACATTTCAGGCATCGGACAAACGGCCGGAGACTTGCGACCAGTCCCTCGCACTTGTTGCAGAGCATTCCCAGGGCCTCGACATCCCCCATGGTATACAGTACAAAATGCCCCTGCGAAGTCCCAGGTAGTCTCACTCTTGTGGTGTTTCCCACTGAAGGCATTCTGGGTCCCATGATGGATGATGTTCCTGGCATCCGGAACATTTTTTCTCCTTAGCCAAGAAAAAGCAAACTCTTTTCCTCTTTCTCCTACGACACACTCACGCGGTGCCTCATGCAGGAAAAGAAACAGGCAAGACTCCTCCCACTGGTCCCCCCGGTCACGCAGCTCGCTGGCTTTTTCTAAACTCCGCCCACAGTCTACGCACCAAACAGTGGCCTGCAATCACTCCTTGTAAAATGGCACAGTCCAAAAAAAAAACACTCTACAGTATAACTTCCACACAGACAGTTCTTTTAAGTTGCGAGAGGTAACGGCAAATCCCAGATGAGCCCCCACATGTAGCACTGACCCCCGAAGGAGCTGCTGGTTTTGTTGAGCTTACCATTACCTTCTTGTTTACTTCCCGTGGTAGATGGCCTAAAGAATGTGGAAGCTGACAATGAATCTTCCTTTGGGTTATTTATTTGTAACAGAAACAGAGTCTTTCAATAAAGGGTAGAGGGTTAGGATTGAGTTCAGGTACTTAGATTGCAAAAATTATGGAAGTCCTTAGAGAAAATCCAGAGAATAAAGACCGTTTCACAGCTGGATTTAACAACCCCCATATAGACCTCCTCTCACTAGGCCTAGCAGCCGGTAGGGTGCTTGACAAAGTCTCTGCCACAGACTTGTGATGTACTCTTGAGCATTACTGAGGGACGTAGATAATTTTAAAGAGCTAACATACGGTACCAGGTTCTCTCAGCCGATCCCGTATGTGTTTTGACCAAGGTTGCGTCCTTCAACTAAGCCTCTAAGCTCCTTCTGAGAAACCAGCCTTGTGCACAGCCTTCTCCTGAAGAGTCCTACCCTGGGGTTCCTTAGTTGCTGGGCCTCTCCCTTCAGATAAGATGGCATTGGACCACCCTTGGAACAGCAGGCCCCGAAATCCAGTCAGGCCTGTCCCTGCAGTTGTGTCGCCTCGGGCCAGCCGGCCCCGAGACTTAGGATGCATAGTTCCGCACCCCAGGCCAGGAGGGCCATGGGGCTGGGTCAGGAGGACCACCAGAAACGAACAGACAGAAAATAAAGATGGAACACCCCAAACCATGTGGCGTCAGTACCTTAAATACCACCTCCCAGAATACGCAGCAGGAAAACACTCCCACTGGGCTGGTTCAGAGAAAACGATGGCATTCAATACACCCAGCTAGACTGCATTTTTACTCTTGCCGGCAGTGACAGCAACACCTGTGGTCAAGGAGAACCCAGTGCAACCCAGCTGGACTGGTACTGAAACCAGAAATGTAGAGAAATAGTCTTGAAACCCAACTGTGGTTTCAGGCAAATTAACTTTTCAAAAAAACATAGTGCCTGCTCATCAGGAGCCAGTGCTACAGTTAGATGATCTGGTTTTAGATTAAGTAATGCAATGAAAGGGTCTGGTGTTAGTGGTGTTTGGAACATTTTGGAGGCTAGTTCAAATATTTTCCCCCCAATAAAATGTTGCTATTGGACATGTACACCATATATGTAGGTGTGTACCTGGATCTTTACAACCCCTGAAACAGAGGGCTGAATGGTTGGGAGTGTATTTAGCTATTCTGGCAGGTACCAGGTACCAGTGGGTTAGAACTTTATAATTTACTTCCATCGCAGTAACATTGGATGAGGAAGATTTAGTAGTTTACCATATTTCAAACCATTCTGCATCATCCAGTTTTCGTCCCAAATCTTCCTCCCACTTTTGGACATAGGTTCATTTATCAGATTTTGATTTAGTCAAAAGTTGTGTGTAAAAAGATGATATCATTCCTTTAGCAAATGGGTAATTTTTACACATTGATTCAAAAGTGGAAAGGGTGATTCAGCATTTGTGAGGGGTACGAAAATTCTTTTGATTTTTAGATACGTGAGTAGTTCAGACTGCGGTAAACCATAGCTTTCCCTGAGTTCCGGAAATGATCAGAAGGAATTAGGAGTAATGAATTCATGGTGCATTAAGAGTTGGCATATGACCAGGCTTTAAATGATTTTGGATATATCCATGCCAGGTAGAAGACAGGGTTTTTGAAAAAGTATAATAGGGGGTTATGTTTTGATTGTAGTTGATTTTTAGTTTTCAGGCTGTCCCGGAGAGATACAAAGTATTTAGTTATAGGGTTACTGAGTGTCAGGGGCGTACCTAGAGCATTCGGCACCCGGGGCAAATGCTATATCTGGCACCCCCCCTCACTTTAAAATGTAAAAACACTGCACTGTGTCCCCTGTATACCTCTGCATCCCCCAATATCTCTTTGTCACTACTTTGTACCCCCTCTCCACAACTGGACCCCTTTACATTGCACAGCCCCCGCAGCTCTGGATCCCTTTACATTTCACACCTCTGGACCCCTTTACATTACAGAACCGGTGAACCTCTGGACCCCTTTACATTACAAAACCCCCTGCACCTCTAGACCCCTTTACATTACACAACCTCCTGTAACTCTAGACCCCTTTACATTACACAACCCCCTGAACCTCAGGGCCCCTTTATATTACACAGCACCCTGCACCTCTAGACCCCCTTTACATTACACAAGACCCTGCACCTCAGGACACCTTTACATTACAAAACCCTCTGCACCTCCTGGACCCCTTTACATTACACAACCCCCTGCACTTCAGGACCCCTTTACATTACACAGCACCCTGAAGCCTTTGGGTTCACACTGGTGTTCTGGAGTTTGTCAGAGTGCAGGGGTATATGCAGCTTTTCTGCAAATAATCCTCATTTTTAGCTGCAGTCCCACAGACGTCTATTAGCTTGTGTAATTTTACTGTGTTTTCTGAAAGATTCAGTATAGAGGACATTCGGTGCGCTTTCAGAAAATGGTGGAAAAATGTGTAACCTAATAGAAGTCTGTGGGACTGTAGTGAAAATTGAGGCTGAACTGAACCACAGCGCATCAGTGTGAACCCACTTAAGTCCTGGTTCACATATATGCCATGCAGGAATTGGCGAGATTCCAGTGCAGATTCCTGCATTGCATGTTGCTTGTTGGCTGTTCACGCTGCCCTTTGCAAGCTGCTACGGGTGTCAATGTAAAATTAATGACATCCCCAGATCGGTTTGCAAATCGCAGTGAGAACTGTGAAATGGTGCAAGAATCGGATTGCATAGGTGTGAACACCCATCCAATCCAATTCCAGTGCAGACCAAAAAAAAGGGTCCCTCACCATATTGGTTTAAATTATTTATTTACTGAATTTAGTGCTCGTGCTAGATAAGTGACTGGTTTGTTGGTTTTTGTATAAAAATTATGTCTAGTGCATTTATAGGTTTTATCTGCCGTTTCCATAAGAAATAAGTCATATTCTATACGCGTTTTTTTCTAATTGGGATTTTGCATTGTTTGACGGATTGTTTTGAAATAATATAGATGCAGCGTTAAAGTAGTTTTCTAGTTTTCAGGCAAGAATTTCTACGTTTCCTTTTGAATAATGCCAATAGTCTCTGTATATTGCCTTGCAATACCAGTTTGTGGGCTTCCCATAGTGTAAGGGGGGGGGGGGAGGGGTATATATCTGGTGTGTTATTGTGTATCAGATATTCTTTTAAAGCCTGCTCAACTTTCTGGCATTGTGATGGATTTTTTAGCATTATATCCGTTATATACCATGTAGCATCATGCGCCTTTGGCATAGTGGAAGCTATGGTTGTAATTACCGCATTGTGGTCTGACCATGGAATGGGGAGTATATCAGATGCGAGTATTTCAGGTATCATACCAATAGTTAAGAAAATATGGTTAATGTGGGAGAAGGCTTGATGAGGGTGTGAAAAGTAGGTGTATCTTTTTTTAATTGGGTTATTTTCTCTCCAAGTATCAACTAAGTTGTACTTGGAGAGGAGTTGAGAGAACAATAATTTGGTCGAGGTATTGTGAGGTGTGTAGGGCGATATGTCAATAAATGGGAGGACAACCTGATTAGAATCACCACCTATAATTACTGTTCCAATTTTGTGTGTATTTACCACTTGCAAAAGATGTGAGAGGAAAGGGGAGGGATTATTATTGTTAGGAGCATAGTATGAAACAATAGTGACTGCTGTATCGATCAAATGTCCCCGAAGTATTAGGCCCCTTTCACACGGGCGGATAGAATGGTGCTTTTAGCTGCGGATTTTCTAGTTTTCCACCGCAGCCAAAGGCACACAATGCTTTCCTATGGCCCTGTTCACACACAGTGTTTAACTGCGATTTCGTTACGTGCGGTTCGGTGCGAATAGAAAAAATAGAATTGTATGCGTCCAGGTGTGATGTAGCGCAGCTATAAGCACATATCCGCAGGTAATCGCAGTCTTTTGTGTCAATTGCGGCCAGCAGCGTGAAAGAAGAAAAAAAACACCCGGAAGCACATCCTAATCAGCAGGTGTACCTGGGAAATGACACAGGAAGTTGAGAGGGATGAAAGGGGAGAAGACAGCATGGCGGCAAGAGATATCTCGCACGAGGCCATCATCGCACTGGTGCATGCCCGACCAGAGTTATGGGACTCGGAATGCCCAGGATATGCAGACCGAGTGCTGAAGAGAGCAAAGTGGGAGGAAGTCTACAAATATGTCACACCGAACTGGGACGAGATGTCTGCAACTGAACAGGATAACCGAGGTGAGTGCAAGGTTTGTTGTGTCTATGCAGCAGGGTACACATGCATCCTAGTAAAGATTTTACCCCCTAATGACCAGGCCATTTTATAGCAATACAGCACTTTGTCACTGACAATGCTGCAAATTCCACAAAATTAGACATGCTATCTGCCAATAGAACTTAACCAAAAAGTGCATTCTATGTTTTTTATATATTGCAGGAAAGGAGGTTTATACACGTTGGAGGTCCCTGCGCGACCGTTACAAAAAAGAAGTCAATGAAGAGAAGGCTGCGGAGAGAAGCGGAGCACCCTCAACTCGTCGCAGGCCTAACCCCCATGCAGAGGCTTTGTCATTTTTGAGGCGCACCACTGAGATGCGCGCGTAAGTATATCCATTTATTTTACTTAGCGATTTGTGACCAGTAAAGGCATATTCATGTTCCCTTTTTTTTTTTAACGTGTAATCTTTATTGTTACCTAGAACTGTGTCAAGTGTCCCTGTGAGAGCAAGCGCAAGGCGCGAAAGTTCGTCGCCATCACCATCAGGAGACGCTGACACCAGTCAAGAAACCACAGAGACAGTGTCATCCCAAGAATATCATCCATCCACTCAAGAACCTGCGGTATGTATTTTAAAAATGTCACAATTTCTGTCCACAAAAAAATGTATTACTTACATTTTGAAAAGGCAGCTGGTGTTGGCACAAATGTTGGAGAAACAACAACAGCTTATTTTTGTGCAAGGTGTGACTTGTTCTTCTGGCTTTGGAGGTCTTCAGTGAGATCAGATTTTTGCGGCAAAACAAGTACCTGTGTGTGATCTATTCTAAACAGGTGCTGCAATATTTGTACAAGCCTTATCATCATCATATGCTGTTCACTAAAGTGTGACCTCAGTATCAGATGCATAATCTATATATTATAACTATTGCAGGCAAATCCAGATAGGAGAGTCCGGTCTACTTCCACCACCCGTCGAACACGTACTCAACGAGAGACACCTTTTGAGGAATATTTCAACCGTATCATTGAAGAAATGAGAAAACAATCACAAAACCAGGCCAAAGATGATGAATTCCTCAACATCTCAGACCCAGATGTTATGTTCTTGAGAATGTTGCTTTGTGTAATCAGGGAGATTCCTGCAGATAAGCGCACTGAGGTCAGGGGTGATATACATGCCTATTTAACGTATATTGTGTCCGCTTGCAAAGAGCAACGCCCATATCCTAAATTTCAGCCATGGGCTATGGGTTTTAATTCACCTAGTGGCTCTTTCAGTAGACCAATGCCCAGTCAGCAGTGCCATGACACAACATCTGCCATTAACCCTTATGCAGGACCCCCACCACTGTATACACCTTACCCGTCTAATCCTGGTTACCAAAGAATGCATGTGCAGCCACAACCAGTGTCTTCACCCTCATCTTCCCATTCAGGATCACCCGTAGATGTTGGTAGTGAACCAAGTCATTCTTCCCTGCGGAACCCTAAATTATCCAATTTATGAAAACTTATAGTATTCCTATGGCAGTGATATGACAGTTTTATTTTTCTTGTTGTGTAATGTTACTTTTAATGTTTTACCTACACTACTTAATGTTTTACCTACACGAACTAATGTTTACAACCAACCTCAGATTCCTCCATGTACACTGAACTGTACGCACAGAAGAATCTCCCACTGTCCCAAGCTTATACATGTTGCTACTTGGCCCCACTTGCTCTCACAATACCTGAACTTTCTGATTGGGTGCTAGCATTGTTTAGGTTGAGAGCCTTGGCCCAGTGGGAGATTACCCCTTCTACACAGTGGAGTGTACATGGAGACATCTTTTGCACTTTCTCCATCTAGCCAAATATTTCAGAACTGTTTGCCGCACTCAGTGCCCATCTTTGGCCCCTTTCACACGGGGCGGATCAGTAATAATCTGCCCGTGATGATCCGCTCGCTCAGAGGGGATTGCTCCGTTGACCCCGCTGAGCCGGCTGCGGACAGGGCGGTCTCCGCACACTGTGCAGGGACCGCCCTGTCAGCTCTCCGCTCTCCTCTATGGTGATCGGACGAGCACGGACCGTCTGTCCGTGTCCATCCGATCCGCTCTGCAGACGGATAGAATAGGATTTTCCTCCGTCTGCAGAATCGGACTGTTGCGAAGGCGGACGATATCGGGTGCCACCGCAATTGTCCGATTCTGTAGACGGAGGAAAATCCAATTTTTCTAGCCGTCTGCAGAGCGGATTGGATGAACACGGACAGATGGTCCGTGCTCTTCCGATCCCCATAGAAGAGAACAGAGAGCTCACAGGGCGGTCCCTGCACAGTGTGCCGGGACAGCCCTGTCTGCCACCGGCTCAGTGGGGACAATGAACAATGGAACGATCCCTGCCGACCGAGCGGATCATCACGGGACGGATCATTACTGATCTGCCCTGTGTGAAAGGGGCCTTACAGCACTTCAGGAATACTGTAACCTTTTTTTTTTTAGGGGGGTAGTGGGGGATATTTTGTGGAGTCGTTGTCTGTTGCACTTAAAATTCAATACTTGAAACTTGAAATTCAATACTTGAAACTAAAAGGAGATTTTATATATACAGTATATATTCCAAAGGAATTAAAAAACATTTTTCTATACTTGCAAGCATTCAATGTTTTTGTAAGGTTTGTCTATTTTTTATACACCCTGTGCATAGCAAAAGATAGAAATAAAAACAATTTAAATTGTTGAAAATTGTTGACTACTTTATTTAAGGCAAACGTGAAAACTGACACAAAAACTTGAAAACTGTGATGAAAAAACTTTGACATGTAAGGTCCATGCAACACCGGTTAAAAATGTACACATAGTCCAATTGCCATGGCAGCTGTCCATCTTCACTCAAAAAGTAATCAGTGAAATGTTCACGGACTTGTAGGGCCTGATTACTTGGACGAGTGCCAGTAACATGACCTATGGGATCCTCAGAAACAGGGGTTTCGGTGGCCACGATCTCCTTACCCCTCAAAAAATTGTGGAGAACACAACATGCTAGAACCACATTGACGGCATGATCAACTTTTAGATGCATGGCTGTCATCAAAACACGCCATTTGGCAGTGCAAATGCCAAATGCGCACTCAACCATTCTTCTAGCTCTGCTGAGTCGATAGTTAAAAATTCGCCTCCTGGCAGTGAGTCCATGCCTGGTATAGGGCCTTAGCAGGTGAGTAGATAAGGCAAATGCCTCATCTCCCAGCACTACAAATGGAAGATCTGGTCCAGTAGTACCAGGGAGAGGCCTTGACTGTGGCACCTGAAATTCGCCATATTGAAACCGCCGCCCCATTACGGAATTTCTGAAAATTCTAGAATCTCCAGAACTCCCATACGCTCCAACATCCACAGCGATGAACTTCATATTTGCATCGCTGAGTCCCAGAAGCACAATGGAAAAGTATTTCTTATAGTTGAAAAAGCGGGAACCGGATTTTGGAGGCTTGATGAGCCGGATGTGTTTCCCATCTAATGCCCCAATGCAGTTTGGGAAGTTGGTCTTCTCCCAAAATTCCTCCGCTATTTCCTCCCACAGACTGGATGTTGGCTCCGGCATGACTGATGTTCTCAGTTCTTCCTAGATAATATGACAGGTATCGTGCACAATGGTGGATACGGTGGAAATTCCCATCAGAAATTGATGATGGAGGGAGGTGAAACTGGCACCAGTGGCAATGTATCTGCAATACAAAATTGATAACAATTCAGAAAATATAAAATATAGTAAAATAAATAAAATTCAAAATAAAAAAATCAATATACATATGGAGTTCTACATGGTAACAAACATCAGCATCTATATAAGCTGATGACTTTTAACACATTGCAGCCCAAAGATGAAACATCCCTCGGCTCAGGTAGTAGGTGCTGGCATCCAAACAGGAAGCCTGGTGGTGGGTTGGTCTAGTACAAAATATTATTTGGTGGTACCTTGCTTGTTAATGCAAAATTCTGCCTTTGTGTTCAGAGCTCACCTTAATGAGAAACTACTGAAATTTGATGACGTTTCCTATTTGCAAAAAATAAAACTGACTGTGCAAGACACGATAAATAGTTTTCAAGGATAAAAAATAATGGTAATGGTAGTAATGTGCGAAAAATCGCTGTTGTGATATAGATTAGGTCATAGATTCATCTATATATATATATATATATATATATATATATATATATATATATATATATATATATATATATATATATATATATACACACATACACACTATTGCCAATATTGCCTAAGCCTGCATGTACATGATTTTAAGCATTTATTCAACATATGGAAAACCTACCTTAAAGTAAGTAACAGCCGTTCTTCTGGACTAATGCTTCTTCACATATTGGTCGTGGTTCTGGTCGGGTGTCCTCTAACAAGTACCAACAGCTCATCGAAGCACGCCACCGACATCCTTGTGTAATTATGGAACTTGTCCCCATGAGTCCTCAGCTCACTGAACATGAGGGCAAAGTAGCCGATCGATAGGCGCTGGGACGTTAAGGGATGGACCCAGTAACGACGAGGACGTCGCCTACTCTGGATCGCTCTTCTTGTCTTCATCCTCATCATCAGCAAAATGAGCATTGCAAGCAAACTACCCATATTTGCATTCATTTTTTTTAAAAACTCTGGCACAAAACTGAGCACTCCTCTCCCTGCAAAACTCCAACACACACTCAGCCAGAGAACAAAGAAACAGGTTTAAATACAGAGGACCGCAATGCATCATGGGTACATTCCAGGGAACAAAAACATAAATAAATAAAAGGGTTGCTATGGGAATAAAAACTGCAGTTAAACGCAACCGCATAAAAAACGCACGTAAACGCAGGTAAGCGCACTGTGCAAACGCAGCTGATCGCTGTGCCTGGAGCCTTGAATTTTGTAGAAAAAAATAAACATGATAAACTGCGGCAGAACAGCCGCCCGTGTGAAAGGGGCATTATGCATCGTCCTTCAGGGTCTTTGATCTGTGGAAAGCTATAAGAGTTCCTCTTGGTTTGGAATTTGCAGAGGCTGTAAAAATTTGCAGGTAAAAAAGGAGACATGTATTTAGGAGTAGAATCGTTAGTGAAATGTGTTTCCTGAAGACACACAATATGTGCCTTATGTGCATGGAAAGTGCGAAATGCTTTGGTCCTTTTTTGTGGTTCGTGTAAACCCTGATCATTGGCGGAGCAACCTGTGTCAACCTAAAAAGATTTAGAAGAAAAAAGAGGTCTCGTAGTGCCTGAAGTGGAAGAGAAAGAAAAAGCAAAAGCAAAAAAAGATTAATATATGTAGCTTGATTTGAGACAAATAACATATATGTAGCTTGATTTGAGACAAATAGTTATGCGAAAAATTCAAAATTGGCCCGTGATAGGGTATATGGATCCCTATCAGGGGAAAAAGCGCCTATGTCGGACTCCCACACCATATGCGTGGGTGAACAAGGTAGACTAAGGAGGGAGCGTACGGGTCATCCGCGTGCAGTAAAAAAAAAACTATATTGAGAGCATCAATAAGATGCATTTATTTTGGGTAGCAGGTAAATCGATAAAGGTAACTATTCTAGGTATTCCCATGTAGTTGCCTAAAGAATATAATATCTTAGTTAACTGGATCTATTATCTGAAGGCAATTTAGAATAGTAGTACTGAAGGAACTACTAACTGGGTTAAACCTGAAGTAATAGATACAATTTTAATAATTCTGAACTATTTTGTATATATTGCATGGTATACCTAAGGCTGTTACTATTTCTATTAATTCTGTTCATACTTAAACTAATATATTGGACAACATTAAACAGAAAATTATGTTATCTCTGGTGAAGCTACAGTGGTGTGAAAAAGTGTTTGCCCCCTTCCTCATTTCCTGTTCCTTTGCATGTTTGTCACACTTAAGTGTTTCGGAACATCAAACCAATTTAAACAATAGTCAAGGACAACACAAGTAAACACAAAATGCAATTTGTAAATGAAGGTGTTTATTATTAAAGGTGAAAAAAAATCCAAACCATCATGGCCCTGTGTGAAAAAGTGATTGCCCCCCTTGTTAAAACATACTATAACTGTGGTTGTCCACACCTGAGTTCAATTTCTCTAGCCACACCCAGGCCTGATTATTGCCACACCTGTTCACAATCAAGGCATCACTTAAATAGGAGCTGCTTGACACAGTAAGGTCCACCAGAAGATCCTTAAAAGCTACACATCATGCGGAGACCCAAAGAAATTCAGGAACAATTGAGAAAGAAAGTAATTGAGATCTATCAGTCTGGAAAGGGTTATAAAGCCATTTCCAAAGCTTTGGGAATCCAGCGAACCACAGTGAGAGCCATTATCCACAAATGGCGAAGACATGGAACAGTGGTGAACCTTCCCAGGAGTGGCCGGCCGCCCAAAATTACCCCAAGAGCGCAGCGACGACTCATCCAAGAGGTCACAAAAGACCCCACAACAACGTCCAAGGAACTGCAGGCCTCACTTGCCTCAGTTAAGGTCAGCGTTCATGCCTCCACCATCAGGAAAAGACTGGGCAAAAATGGCCTGCATGGCAGAGTTCCAAGGAGAAAACCACTGCTGAGCAAAAAGAACATCAAAGCTTGTCTCAATTTCTCCACAACACATCTTGATGATCCCCAAGACTTTTGGGACAACATTCTGTGGACCGATGAGACAAAAGTGGAACTCTTTGGAAGGTGTGTGTCCAAGTATATCTGGCGTAGAAGGAACACTGCATTTCATAAAAAGAACATTATACCAACAGTAAAATATGGTGGTGGTAGTGTGATGGTCTGGGGCTGTTTTGCTGCTTCAGGACCTGGAAGACTTGCCGTGATAAAAGGAACTATGAATTCTGCTGTCTACCAAGAGATCCTGAAGGAGAATGTCCGACCATCTGTTCGTGTACTCAAGCTGAAACGAACTTGGGTTCTGCAGCAGGACAATGATCCTAAACACACCAGCAAGTCCACCACCGAATGGCTGAAGAAAAACAAAATGAAGACTTTGGAGTGGCCTAGCCAAAGTCCTGACCTGAATCCTATTGAGATGTTGTGGTATGACCTTAAAAAGGCCGTTCATGCTTGAAAACCCTCTAATGTAACAGAATTAGGACAATTCTGCAAAGATGAGTGGGCCAAAATTCCTCCAGGACGCTGTAAAAGCCTCATTGCACGTTATCGCAAACGCTTGGTTGCAGTTGTTGCTGCTAAGGGTGGCCCAACCAGTTATTAGGTTTAGGGGGCAATCACTTTTTCACACAGGGCCATGATGGTTTGGATTTTTTTTCACCTTTAATAATAAACACCTTCATTTACAAATTGCATTTTGTGTTTACTTGTGTTGTCCTTGACTATTGTTTAAATTGGTTTGATGTTCCGAAACACTTAAGTGTGACAAACATGCAAAGGAACAGGAAATGAGGAAGGGGGCAAACACTTTTTCACACCACTGTATTTGGGATAATAGGATTGTTAGAGGCTAATGGTCAGGTAAATGGTTTATCAGTCTTCTTCTGACCCCTAATTAGCCTGAATGTTTGCAGTATTTTGCTACTAGTCATTTTCTGACCATTTGTGAAGCTAAATCACAAAAGCATAAAAAATAAATAGTTTATAAGAAAAAGCGAAAATGCACAAAATTTCCAAATAGCCTCTTAGGGGTTAAGTAAATAGGAGTAATTCACAAGTCACTTATAGAATTTGAAAAGAAGGCATTGTTGCTGGTTGTCAATATAAGTAAGTAAAATTCCTACGGATTCATATGTTCAACCAGGATATATTTATCTCTTATAAGTTAAATTGACTGAAATCACTATGAGTTAATGCTATCAATCCATGGAATCTTCTTGATCCAAAGGAGTGGAGGCATATCTTATTCTTTTGTGAGAATGATGGTTCCCATTATTCTTTGTATTTTGAGGTGTGTTGCTTGTTGGTGAAGTTGGGGCTGCTCTTCTGCGCTGTGGGGAAGTGCAGATTGTTTCATGCATCAGGTGAAGGTTTATTAGGGTTTGTTGCAATTGTTTGCTATTCTAGAGGTGTATCTGTTGCCTTGAAAGCTGAATTTGATGGAGAAGGGGAATCCCCATTGGTATACAATATTGTTGCGTTGGAGTTCCAGTAATTTCATTGAGTGTCTTTTGGCAGTAGTAAGCTGGGATAGATCCGCAAACAGCTGGTACTTATAGCCTTGAAAGATTAAATCTTTTTTATCTCTGGCCGCAGTCATAATTTGCTCCTTTGAACGGTAATAGTGGAATTTTACAATTATTTTCCTTGGGGGACCGTCTGTTTTTTTCACTGAGAGGGCACGGTGGGCTCTGTCCAATTCCAGACGTTCGATAAGAATGGATGGTTGAAGTTCTTGAAAGAGAGCTGTAATTGTAGACTCTATATCTGTCTTCAAAGCAGCAGTGCGCTTACCTAGCTCTCTGATCTCTTTGGTGAGGCTGATAGTTATCTGTTCAGAGGTGTGCTTTAATGTCTTGTGTAGCATTTTCTTAAACTGATGCAAAAGTGGCTGTAGATGCTGTGGATATTTGTGAGGGATTATGTGAATGAGTTAGTTCGGTTTCTGAATCAGCAGGGGAGATTAGCTGGGTTGCTTTTTGCCTGTGGGAACAAACTGAGGCAGTGAATGTGGAGGGAGCTGCTGCCATTTTAGCTGCGGTGCGTCCCTGTATGTCCTTTGTGAGGAGAATATTTATCTTGCCACGGTTTCCTCCCAACACCATTATTGTGGCTTAAAATGATATCTGCCTGTTCCCTGGAACAAGGGGTTACTGATGGATACCTTTTTATCCTGCTATGACCCTTATGAAGGCGGCTTTATTCCTCAGCAGAGTGGAGCTCCAGCTCTCCATGTCTGTCCTGCTAGACTGCACCTGCAACCCTCTATTGAGATTTTTTTTAACCAAAAATATGTAGAAGAATACATATTGGCCTAAACTCAGGAAAAAAATTATTTATTTTTAATATTTTTGGGGGATATTTATTATAGCAAAAAGTAAAAAATATAGATTTTTTTTGTTTTGTTCATAGCACACAAAATAAAAACCGCAGAGGTGATCAAATACCACCAAAAGAAAGCTCTATTTGTGGAAAAAAAAGGATGTCAATTTTGTTTGGGTGCAATGTCGCTCGACTGCGCAATTATCAGTTAGAGCGATACAGTGCAAAATCGCAAAAAGTGCTCAGGTCAGGAAGGGGTAAAATCTTCTGAAGCTGCAGAAGTTAAACTTAAATAGCTTCACAGCAGCAAAAACAAAATAAATAACAGTCTCACCAACTTGCAGAGCTCAGAACTGCTGTCGCAGTTAAACAGTCCTTAATTTGTATTGCAGGTAACTTTGCCTGCTAGTAGGTTTGCAGGCAGGACACTGCCATGCACTTTCACAGCTATTCACCGTCCACCGTCCATCATCCACAGTCTCCACTATACTCCTCCACACCCACCTACAACTTCCTGTCTTGTTTTAAACCCACTTCCTCTGACAGGTGAGTTAACCCTTTTTGTTCCCTTAAAGGGACCACAGTCCAAACAGAGGTGAAATATAGAGTCCTTCCAGGACACAGCCAGGGCCCCCTGTACATACCAGTGGAGCTAAAACAATGGAGGCAACAGTGGCGCTAAAACAATGGAGGCAACAGTGGCACTAAAACAATGGACTCGGAAGAGGGCATCTGCATTTTAATGCAGCCTCCCAGACCTATGCTCCACTACAAATTTTAATTCCTGGAGTGGCAGGAAGCAACAATTAATCCTGGCGCTAGTCCCTTTACTCTTTACATGTTAAAGGGGCATGGTCAGAAATCAGCCTAAACTTCCTTCCCAAGAGGTAATATCTGAGGGATTCCGGAAGCCCACTTAATAGCCAGACACTCTCGTTCAATTATAGCGTATCTTTTCTCCACTGGTGTCAACTTCCTACTGAGGAAGACTATCGGGTGCTTCTCGCCATGAACAACCTGTGACAACACCGCTCCCAATCCTACATCAGAAGCATCAGTCTGGACAACGAACTCTTTTAAAAAATTGGGTGCTGTCAGGACAGGGTGTTGGCACAGTGCTGACTTGAGCTCCAAAAAAGCCTTCTCAGCATCTGCATTCCACTCCACCATGACCAATATTCGGCCCTTAGTCAGATTGGTCAATGGAGTCGCCAATGTGGCAAAGTTGGGTACAAACCTCCAGTAGTATCCCACCATGCCCAGGAATGCACGTTCCTGCTTTTTTTGTGATGGGTGGGGCCAATTCTGTATAGCCTCTACCGCACTGACCTGAGGTTTCACCACCCCTCTACCCAAGTATTTCACCTCCTCCATTCCCAAAGCACATTTTTCAGGGTTTATTGTAAACCCCTCCTTCAAAAGAGAGTCCAGCACTGCCTGGACTTTGGGCAAGTGTAATTCTCAGTCTCTGCTAAAAATGACTATATCGTCCAAGTACACTGAGGCATACTTTCGGTGAGGTCGTAAAATCCTCTCTATTGCTCGCTGGAACGTGGCTGGAGCAGTTTGCATTCCAAAAGCCATTCTTTTGTACTGAAAACTCCTCTCTGGGGTAGAAAAGGCTGTTTTCTCTCTAGCAGCCTTAGTCAATGGGGATTTGCCAATACCCATTGGTAAGATCTAATGTAGTGATATACCTGGCTGGACCTAGTCTCTAAATAAGCTCATTTCAATCAGGCGCGACCACTCACTCTGCGATTCTTCAATAATCTACAGCTCTAACATCTTTTTCGCTTGCTCGGAAACGGCCTTCCTTTGAGCCCCTGGGATGAGATAGGGCCGAACAAAAACTCTGACTCCTGGTTCCATGTTAATATCATGCTCTGACACTAGTTAGCCCTGGCAAGTCTGAAAATTTATTTCTTTTCTTTCTTTATTCCTCTGCAAGAACTCCTTTGCTTGCTGACTTTGGATTTTAGACAGGGTATTTGCTACTTGGACACTCTCCACCCCAACCTGAGGCTCAAGTCTTGCACTAGCCAGAGAGGTCACTGGTTCCCTGTCTGTCCAGGGCTTTAACAAGTTTACATGATGTATCTGATATGGTTTACTTCTCCCACTTTTTCCCCAACTTCAAAGGGGCCTTGCCATCTGGTTAAGAATTTACTTTACACAGTGGGAATCAACACCACTATTTGATCCCCCACTTGGAAGTACCTTATTTTAGCAGCCCTATTATAGACCCATCGTTGAGCCTCCTGGGCTTTTTGCAAAGGCTCCTTGACTAGGGATGAGCTTGATGTTTGAGTTGAACATCGAGTGTTCACCCGTTCACCGAATAACGAACATTATGGGGTGTCCATGCGAAATGTGAGCGCCTGCAGAACGCCCCATAATGCACTGCGAGATCGCAGTGCATTGCTGTATGATGATTGGCCAAAGCTTGCACCTGACCTGCATGCTTTGGCCAATCCCAGCGCCCTCTGCTAAGAGAGCCATAATTGGCCAAAGGCAGGTTGTCTTTGGCCAATCATGACTCAGGGGGACGCCCAACACTATATAAGGCTGTCTGCATGGCGGCCCAGCAGACAGGTTATAATATATATATATATATATATATATATATATATATATATTATATGATTGTAGATTAATGTTCTAACCACCTCAGCCCCAGAAAGATTTACCGCCTTCCTGACCAGAACACATTTTGCGATTCGGCACTGCGTTGCTTTAACTGACAATTGCGTGGCAGTGCGATGTTGTACCCAAACAAAATTGATGTCCTTTTTTCCCCACAAATAGAGCTTTCTTTTGGTGGTATTTCATCACCTCTGCGGTTTTTATTTTTTGCGCTATAAACAAAAAAAGAGCGACAATTTTGAAAAAAACGCATTATTTTTTACTTTTTGCTTTTTTTTTACTTTTTTTATAATAAATATCCCCAGTTTAGGCCAATACGTATTCTTCAACATATTTTTGGTAAAAACATCGCAATAATTGTTTATTGATTGGTTTGCGCAAAAGTTATAGCGTCTACAAAATAGGGGATAGATTTATGGCATTTTTATTACTAATATTTTTGTTTTACTAGTAATGGCGGCGATCAGCGTTTTTTATCGTGACTGTGACATTATGGTGGACGCATTGGACAATTTTTACACATTTTTGGGACCATTGGCATTAATACAGCGATCAATGATATAAAATTTCAATTATCCGCTGAAGAATGGGAAACCATTTACAAAATGGCACATAAGGGTTCCCTTAACGTCCACACACAGGAAAACGCATATAAGGTGATTTCACGTTGGTACAGAACCCCCCTACAGTTACAACGCATAAACACACACCTTTCCCCCCAATGCTTGCGTTGTGCAGACGGCATTGGCTCCTACCTACATATATGGTGGTCGTGTCCCCAAATACAACCGTTTTGGAGAGAAGTTCATAGATTGATAAAACAGATCACATCTTTTGACCTATCCTTCCTCCCCTCACAATTTCTACTAAATCTACCCTCGATCTCCAAAAAACTATATTTCCAATCGCTCGCCATGCACATGGTGAATGCAGCGAAACTTTGTATCCCGACTAAATGGCGTTCTACTGAACCCCCGTCCATTGCTGAATGGTTGGTAAGAATCGGGAAAATAGCAGAAATTGAAAATTTAATTCACCAGTCGCATGATCAATTGGAAAAATATACCACAATTTGGGCGTGTTGGTTTTATTTTCTCTCTACCCCGGAATGCAAGACTTTATCTCATCCGGGGGGGTCTCGGGTGCGGAGCTGACAGGAATCCCCCATTACTTCCTCCTTTTCCCCTTCCCCGTCCCCACAGTCATTTTGTCCTCCTCCTCCCCTTGTTCTCACTCTAACCAACCTTGTACTATGTTTTTCATTGCACAATGGTCCTAGTACAGAGCACTAGTCAGAGACAGTTCGATAAGCTTCCTATTTGACCATGGTAACTATTGTTCTCACCTGGTAATGACACCTTCCTTTTATGCATCATCGTTCGATTCCACACCGTGAAGGCTCTAACCTTCTGACCGGTAAATGGATACCTTTCCCATAGAGAATTTGTAAGACTTACCGGATTCCCCTCAGGACTTTAGAAACGCTAATGACATGGGATAAACCACCCCGTGCAGGAATGTATATGCCAACACATGTACTCGTACTGTAGTTATACATACTATGTGATCCATGATTGTGTCCTCACCATGTTTGTCATATTTTGTTTGATGCCAAAGTGTCATTCTTGTACCTTGTTACACCTTTGATGCTCTGTATGCTTTTACCAGACTGGCTGTTGCAGTTTATACTTTGTTTGTATGTTGAAAAACCCTCAATAAAAATGTTTCAGAAAAAAAAAAAAAAAAAAATTCATTGATTACTGTAAAAATGTCACTGGCAGTGAAGGGACTAACCACTAGAGGGCTAGGGAGGGGTTAAGTGTGTCCCGGGCGTGTTTCTAACTGTCTGGGGGATGGGCTAGCAGTGACACGACATTGATCGCTGGTCCTGATGACAGGGAGCAGACGATCAGTATCCTGTCACTAGGCAGAACGGGGAGATGCTGTGTTTAAATGGGCATCTCCCCATTCTTCAGCTCTGTGACACGATCCCGTGTATCCCCACGGATAGGGATGAGCCGAACCCCCCCGGTTTGGTTCGCATCAGAACTTTCGAACGGACCGCAAATTCGTACGAACTTTAGAACCCCATTGAAGTCTATGGGACTCGAACGTTCGAAATAAAAAGTGCTAATTTTAATGGCTAATATGCAAGATACTGTCCTAAAAAGGATTTGGGGACCTGGCTCCTGCCCCAGGGGACATGCCTAAAATGTTTTTAAAAATGGCCGTTTTTGCGGGAGCACTGATTTTAATGATGATTAAAGTGAAAAAAAAAAGTTAAATATTCCTTTAAATATCGTGCCTGGGGGGTGTCTATAGTATGCTTGTGAAGTGCCACGTGTTTCCCATGTTTAGAACAGTCCCTGCACAAAATGACATTTAACAGAAAAAAAGTCATTTAAAACTGCTTTCGGTTTTAATGTAATATCTGGTTCCGGCAATATGGATGAAAATCATTGAGAAAAATGGCATGCCCATTACCCGCCCCTTTGGGTCTTGTACGGATATTAAGGGGAACCCCATACCCATATTAAAAAAAGGAAAGATGTGGGGCCCCCAGGCCCTATATACTCAGAACAGCAGTATACAGGCGGTGCAAACAAGACAGGGACTGTGTAGGTTTGTTGTGTTAAGTAGAATCTGTTTGTAATTTTCAACTGGTACATTTTTAAAGTGTAGCTCCAGTCTAAAAATCTATTTTTAAGCTTTTTTGAAAACATAGGGAAGGGTTATCACCCCTATATAATTTGTTTTGCCGTCCGTCTTTTTTCATCTCATTTCCTGTTGTCTCCTTCCGTTTGCAAGTAGCAGCCGTTTGTAAGTTGGATGTTTGAAAGTAGGGGCCTGCCCTATATGCTCTGCAGAAATGGCGGAACAAGGTGTTGGTGTTGCCACAACATTATAAGCCCTCAAAGTGACTCTTGGTAGGCGCTGGAGCGCCCTGCTGCAAACGATTATATCAAGAATTGTAATTACATGCCATTGTTGAACAGTGGTAGAAAAATTGGGCCTTTGGTGGTTGTGGTGCTGGTGCTGGTGCCACAACACTATAAGTCCTCACAGTTACTTTCGGTGGGCACAGGAACGGGCCCTGCTGTGAAATATTATATCAAGAATTGTAATTACATGCCCCTGTTAAACAGGGGCTGAAAAATTGGGCCTTAGGCACTGGTGCTGGTGCCACGACACTGCAACCTCTCCCATATACTCTAGTTGTAGTGCAGGAATGAGCCATGCTGCAAAGCATTGCATCAAAAATTGTAATTACATGCCCCTGTTAAACAGGGGCTGAAAAATTGGGCCTTAGGCACTGGTGCCACGACTCTGCAACCTCTCCCATATACTCTAGTTGTGGTGCAGGAATGAGCCCTGCTGCAAAGCATTGCATCAAAAATTGTAATTAAACGCCCCTGTTAAACAGGGGCTGAAAAATTGGGCTGGTGGCATCACCCAGAACCAAAAATGTTCTTCCAACATATCAGCGGAGGAGGAAGAGGATAGACAATCAACATAACAGGACAGTCACTCAGCATCAGCATAGGCAGTCTTGAAGGGATGTGATATTTTAAAAAAAAATTATTCGGTTACATCAGCTTCAGGTGCTTGGTAGCTGTGGGTGATCCAAGACTGATTCATCTTTATGAAGGTCAGTCGATCAACTGAGTCGGTGGACAGGCACACCCTGTGATCGGTAACAAAGCCACCAGCAGCACTGAAGGTGCATTCCAAAAGAACACTGGATGCAGGACAGGCCAGTAGCTTAATTGCATACTGTGCAAGCTCTGGCCAGTGATCCATCCTCAAGACCCAGTAAGCCAGAGGATTTTCGGTAGTGAAGGTGTCCAAGTCTGACCTTGCCCCTAGGTATTCCGGCACCATGTAAATCAGACGCTGGCGATGGTTGCTGGAACCGATCATACCTTGGGGCTGCGGACTAAAAAACTGTCTGAACGCATCGGTCAGATGACCACCTTCTCCACCGCTCCTTCTGACCGATGCCTCAGCAACATGTTGTCCAGGACCAGGAGTTTGTAACCTCCCAGTCTCTGGGAACGCGTTGCACAGACCTTTCTGCAAGGCCTCCCAGAGATGTCTCATCCTCTGCTCCCTCTGCGATGGCAAGATAAGGTCGGCAACCTTACCCTTGTACCGTGGATCAGGCATTCAGGCATACTGCGGTCAGGGCACGCAGACAACACCCACAATCTCCTACAGCTGACTGAAAGCTCAATTACAGAAGAGCAATATAGCTAGCTACAGTGGTGTGAAAAAGTGTTTGCCCCCTTCCTCATTTCCTGTTCCTTTGCATGTTTGTCACACTTAAGTGTTTCGGAACATCAAACCAATTTAAACAATAGTCAAGGACAACACAAGTAAACACAAAATGCAATTTGTAAATGAAAGTGTTTATTATTAAAGGTGAAAAAAAATCCAAACCATCATGGCCCTGTGTGAAAAAGTGATTGCCCCCTTGTTAAAACATACTATAACTGTGGTTGTCCACACCTGAGTTCAATTTCTCTAGCCACACCCAGGCCTGATTATTGCCACACCTGTTCACAATCAAGGCATCACTTAAATAGGAGCTGCTTGACACAGTAAGGTCCACCAGAAGATCCTTAAAAGCTACACATCATGCCGAGACCCACAGAAATTCAGGAACAATTGAGAAAGAAAGTAATTGAGATCTATCAGTCTGGAAAGGGTTATAAAGCCATTTCCAAAGCTTTGGGAATCCAGCGAACCACAGTGAGAGCCATTATCCACAAATGGCGAAGACATGGAACAGTGGTGAACCTTCCCAGGAGTGGCCGGCCGCCCAAAATTACCCCAAGAGCGCAGCGACGACTCATCCAAGAGGTCACAAAAGACCCCACAACAACGTCCAAGGAACTGCAGGCCTCACTTGCCTCAGTTAAGGTCAGCGTTCATGCCTCCACCATCAGGAAAAGACTGGGCAAAAATGGCCTGCATGGCAGAGTTCCAAGGAGAAAACCACTGCTGAGCAAAAAGAACATCAAAGCTCGTCTCAATTTCTCCACAACACATCTTGATGATCCCCAAGACTTTTGGGACAACATTCTGTGAACCGATGAGACAAAAGTGGAACTCTTTGCAAGGTGTGTGTCCAAGTATATCTGGCGTAGAAGGAACACTGCATTTCATAAAAAGAACATTATACCAACAGTAAAATATGGTGGTGGTAGTGTGATGGTCTGGGGCTGTTTTTCTGCTTCAGGACCTGGAAGACTTGCCGTGATAAAAGGAACTATGAATTCTGCTGTCTACCAAGAGATCCTGAAGGAGAATGTCCGACCATCTGTTCGTGTACTCAAGCTGAAACGAACTTGGGTTCTGCAGCAGGACAATGATCCTAAACACACCAGCAAGTCCACCACCGAATGGCTGAAGAAAAACAAAATGAAGACTTTGGAGTGGCCTAGCCAAAGTCCTGACCTGAATCCTATTGAGGTGTTGTGGTATGCCCTTAAAAAGGCCGTTCATGCTCGAAAACCCTCTAATGTAACTGAATTAGGACAATTCTGCAAAGATGAGTGGGCCAAAATTCCTCCAGGACGCTGTAAAAGCCTCATTGCATGTTATCGCAAACGCTTGGTTGCAGTTGTTGCTGCTAAGGGTGGCCCAACCAGTTATTAGGTTTAGGGGGCAATCACTTTTTCACACAGGGCCATGATGGTTTGGATTTTTTTCACCTTTAATAATAAACACCTTCATTTACAAATTGCATTTTGTGTTTACTTGTGTTGTCCTTGACTATTGTTTAAATTGGTTTGATGTTCCGAAACACTTAAGTGTGACAAACATGCAAAGGAACAGGAAATGAGGAAGGTTGAGGTGGATAATGAGGTGGATAATGGTGTATACTGCGGTCAGGGCACACAGACAACACCCAAAAACTCCTGCAGATTGCTAAAAGCTCAATTACAGAAGAGCAAGAACGCTAAATCGGTCGATAATGAACGGTGTATACTGTGTTGAAGGTACGCAGAGAACACCCACTAACTCCTACAGACGCCAACACACTACACAATGCCACCGCACTGGCGGCCTTATATAGTGTGGGGCGTGTACTACACAGCCTGAGCTATGATTGGCCACAGGCATCCTGCCTGTGGCCAATCATGGCTCTCCTCGCTGCCGGCGCTGTGATTGGCCAAGCATGCGGGGTCATAGTGCATGCTTGGCCAATCATGAGCCAGTAATGCACTGCGCCACACGAATTTGGCGCGAACGGCCCATAACGTTCGTTATTCGCCAAACGTGCGAACAGCTGATGTTCGAGTCGAACGTATGTTCGACTCGAACACCAAGCTCATCCCTACCCATGGACATCGAGTCCATGGGTCCCGCGGGCACGGTCACGGAGCTTGCGGCAGTCACGCGCACAGCAGGAAATTCAAAATAATTTACAGGTACGTTACTTTGCCCAGCCGTGCCATTCTACCGACATATATATACAGGCGGCGATCGGCAAGTGGTTAAGGAATATACTCTGTATTCCTTCCTGTAATTCTCTTACTTTAACCTAATATTTTCTTCCTTGGTGTGTAGACTATAGATACAGTAGATGGTTGTGTATTAGATAGATTTTCAACTACTCACCAATAAGGATGAGCCGAACACCCCCCTGTTCGGTTCGCACCAGAACCTGCGAACAGACCTAAACTTCGTGTGAACTTTAGAACCCTATTAAAGTCTATGGAAATCGAACGTTCAAAATCTAAAGTGCTAATTTTAAAGGCTAATATGCAAGTTACTGTCCTAAAAAGTGTTTGGGGACCTGGGTCCTACCCCAGGGGACATGGATCAATGCAAAAAAAAGTTTAAAAAACTGCAGTTTTTTCAGGAGCAGTGATTTTAATAATGATTAAAGTGAAACAATAAAAGTGTAATATTCCTTTAAATTTCATACCGGGGGGGGGGGTGTCTATAGTATGCCTGTGAAGGGGCGCATGTTTCCCGTGCTTAGAACTGTCCCTGCACAAAGTGTAATTTCTACAGGAAAAAAAGTCTTTTAAAATCACTTGTGGCTATAATGAATTGTCGGCTCCCATAATACAGAGAACACTCAATGAGTTTTCTCTGTATTATGGGAGCCGACAATTCATTCATTGATAAATAAATAAAAAAAAGCGTGGGGTTCCCCTAAATTCAATTACCAGGCCCTTCAGGTCTGGTATGGATATTAAGGGGAACCCCGCATCAAATTAAAAAAAAAAATTGACATGGGGTTTATAGCCACTATTCTACCAGAGAATGATATTTGATATGATGACCATGTTTTCATTACATTTTTGATGTTGTTAAATATTGAAGGGTAATTAGCGTGAAATAGTGTTTTGTAAGAGGGTGTAATACGGATTCCTAGGTATTTAAATAAGTCTGAACACCAGTTGAATGGAAATTTGTCTTTTAGTGTTGTGATCATGGTTGGAGGGATATTAATGGGAAGGGCAGAACATTTAAACAAATTTACACTTAGGCCAGTCAGGTCATGAAAGATAGAGTTAGAGATAGAGTTTTGGTCAGATTAGGTAAGGAAATGAAGGGATCTGTTAGAAATAGAAGGACGTCATCGGCATAGAGGCTTAGTTTAAATTCCTTGGATCCTTTAGTGTATCCTTTAATATCTGTGTTATTTCTAATCACACAGGCAAGGGGCTCTATTGCAAGGGCAAAGAGGAGCGGGGAAAATGGGCATCCTTGTCTACTGCCCTTGCTCAGAGGGAAAAAGTCAGAATTGGAGCCGGGGAGTTTGATGTGTGTTTGTGGGTTATGGTATAGAGCTTTAAAGCCATGAAGAAATTATCTGTTTATGCCGTATCTAGGAAGTAATATATCTAAATATGACCAGCTAACGCTGTCAAAGGCTTTATCGATATCAAGACTGAGTAAAAGTGTAGGAGTAGAACATTCAGGATAAATCCTGTTTGGTCTGGGTTAATTAGTGGGGAGATAACTGCAGCAAGTCTATCGGCTAACATACGGCCAAAAATTTTAAGATCATTATCTATAACTGAAATGGGGCGATAGTTTTGTGGGATGGAATTATCTTTGTTAGGTTTGGGCAGAAGGGACATGTTAGCTAAGAGATTTTCTTTGTAGGATGTGATTATATAGTTTTGTTAGGTGTGGGGTTAATGTGGAGGCACATTTTTTATAGTACGATGAGGAATATCCATCAGGTCCTGGAGCAGTAGAGGTTTTTAATGAGCTTATGATTCTATTAACTTCTAAGTCTGTGCAGTGAGCGTTGAGCATCTCTATTTCATGACTAGATAAAGTGGGCAGAGTAATATCATTGAGCCAGTTCAGGGAAGAGTGTTTAGGTATGGATGGAGGAGTGGAGAGAAACTTTTTATAGAAGTCTAAAAATATATTCATAACTTCTTTGGGATGGGATACTAAGTTGGCTGATGGGTTACGTAGTTTATAGGTGTGAGGAGGTTTTGTAGTTTGATTTCCTGGCAAACATAGTCGAATAGGAGTTACTATTAAGTAGAAATCTCGCTTTAGACCGTCTAAGGGCTTTTTCAGTGTCTGATGTAAGTAATAAGTCTAAAGCTGTGCGTTTTTCTTGAATTTGATTGAAGAGATCCCTAGAAGGGTTTTGGCTGTTCCGATGATATAAGAGGTCTAGATCTTTGGTAAGGGATCTTATATCAGTGAGTTTAGTTTTGTTTTTGGTTGAGGCAATTTTTATCAAGTGACCTCTCATGACCGCCTTATATGCCATCCATAAAGTTGTGGGTAGCGTGTCTGGGGCTATGTTAAGTGCAAAGTATTGATGTGAAAGGATTTATTGTGTAATTGATGGGTCGGTATGGAGGGAGTCATTTATTCACCATTTGTGAGTTGTGGTTGTAAGACCTGTATGTGATGTGTTGAAGGAAACAATATGGTCTGACCAGGGTCAAGGGTGGATCTCTGCTTTTGAAGAGTTGGCTAAAAAGATTGGGGTACAGAAAATATAATCTAGCCTTGCATAACTGTCATGTGGGTGAGAATAAAATGTATAGGCTTTGACGCCTACATTGTGGGCTCTCCATGTATCTACTAGCTGGTGTGTGTGTAATGCACGATTAAGTGATTTGGGGAATGCTTTAGAGGATGGAACTACTCTACTTACACTTATGCTGAGTGTGCAGCTTGGTTGAAATCGCCCCCTACAATTAGATGTGTGGAATGAAATCTATCTAAGGTTTCAAAGAATTTAGAAAAAAAGCTTGTTTGTGCGTCATTAGGGGCATACACTGAGGCTATGGACCTACGGACCAACTTTTCCAACTTGCCGGTAAAATTTTCCGACAAAATGCTCCGATCGGACATACTCCACTCATGTGTAGCCTACTCCGACGGACAAGGTGCCACGCATGCTCACAATTAAATTCGGACACGGAAGGGCTCGCTCAGGTAAAACTACTGCTCGTAATCGATATAGCACATTCGTCACGCTGCAATGTTAAAAATTCTTTCATGAAGTGCATTCTCTTGTCCTTTACAATGCTGCAAGAATGAACTTCTTTTGATGCTCATAGTCACACACACTTCTCCCAAACGTATTTCTAGAGTCTTTTTTACTAATTTCAGCAATACAATATTTTAAATCATCACTAGTGATGGAAAAACTTCTGACGGGACGTTTTGCGAACGCGGACCGCGAACGCGGCCGATAGTTCGCGAACCGTAATGTTCGCGGCGGGCCCCATTGACTTCAATGGGAGGCGAACTTTGCAAACCTACAGGTCAAATTTGCAGCAACAAAATAAGCTGTGCAAACATAGTCCCACCACATGGCCAATGACATAACACATGTATGAGGTGAATCTGGGATCGACAACTACAAGCATTCTTTTTTTATATGTGAAATTGTTGTGATAATTCAGGACTGTGGAGCGCATGAAGGCAATGGAGGAGAGGGAAGGTCAGGGTAGGCAAAGAAGATGGTGCAGGAGATGATCACCAGCAGCGTGACATACAGCAATGACACCTGCACCGTAAGCAGCCCCAGGAGGAAGTCAGCATAGCACAGGGATGGTGGGAGCCCCTCATAATGAGCATAGCACAGGGATGGTGGGAGCCCCTCATAATATGCACAGCAGAGGTACAGCCCCAGGAGGAAGTCAGCACAGCACAGGGATGGTGGGAGCCCCTCATAATAAGCAGCCCCAGGAGGATGTCAGCATAGCACAGGGATGGTGGGAGCCCCTCATAATAAGCAGCCCCAGGAGGAAGTCAGCACAGCACAGGGATGGTGGGAGCCCTTCATAATGAGCATAGCACAGGAATGGTGGGAGCCCCTCATAATATGCACAGCAGAGATACAGCCCCAGGAGGAAGTCAGCACAGCACAGGGATGGTGGGAGCACCTCATAATAAGCAGCCCCAGGAGGAAGTCAGCACAGCACAGGGATGGTGGGAGCCCCTCATAATAAGCTGCCCCAGGAGGAAGTCAGCATAGCACAGGGATGGTGGGAGCCCCTCATAATAAGCAGCCCCAGGAGGATGTCAGCATAGCACAGGGATGGTGGGAGCCCCTCATAATAAGCAGCCCCAGGAGGAAGTCAGAACAGCACAATGGATGGTGGGAGCCCCTCATAATGAGCATAGCACAGGGATGGTGGGAGCCCCTAATAATATGCACAGCAGAGGTACAGCCCCAGGAGGAAGTCAACACAGCACAGGGATGGTGGGAGCCCCTCATAATAAGCAGCCCCAGGAGGAAGTCAGCACAGCACAGGGATGGCGGGAGACCCTCATAATAAGCAGCCCCAGTAGAAATATGACACCGCTCAACCTCTTCAAACAGGAGGGTACGGGCATATAGTACGGTGTGCTTTTTTTGGACAAGGAAGTGAGCCAAATGAAGAATGAAGGTCTGTGTGCTCGATTAAAAAAATAGTTTATAGACATATACATGGTCTACTGGTCACATGTGTTGAATTCCTCCGAGATCCATGCCTCATTCATTTTTAGAAATGTGAGGTAGTTAACACTGTCGTGAGCTAGGCGAGTGCGCTTATTGGTCACGATCCCCCCTGCTGCACTGAACGTCCTTTCGGACAGGACACTGGACGAGGGGCAAGCCAACAGTTCGATTGCAAATTGGGCAAGCTCTGGCCAGAGGTCAAGCCTGCCCACCCAGTAGTCCAGGGGTTCATCACTCCTCAGAGCATCCACATCGGCCGTTAACCCAATGTAGTCGGACACCTGACGGTCTAGGCGTTCCCTGATGCTGGATCCGGATGACACCTGTCGATGGGTCGGCTGAAAGAATGACCTCATATCCGAAGTCACCAACACATCTTCAAACCGGCCTCTTCTTGCAGGCGCTGTTGGATTGGTACCCGCAACTCCTTCTCTGGGAGTGGGAATTGCTCCTCTGCCAGCGCACGCAAAAGAATGCAGCATTTCTCGAAGCAAGGCCTGGAAGTGCTCCATTCTGACAGCCCTCTGTGACGGCGGTAACATTTCCGCCATTTTGGGTTTGTACCGGGGGTCTAAGTACGTTGCCACCCAGTACTGGTCCTTGACCCTTATGCTTTTTATACGGGGGTCCCTATTGAAACACTGGAGCATGAAGGCCCCCATTTGCACTAAACTGGAAGCGGTGTGGTGGCCTGGCTCCTGCTCATCATCCAGGATAATGTCATCCTCTTCATTCTCCTCTCCCCATCCACGCACAACAACAGGGATCCCAGAAAGGTTTAAAGCATGCTCTTCTTGCTCCTCCTCATCCGCCCCGGCACCATCCTCCTCTGACTCCTCTTCAGACTCCTGTTTTTCACTTGTCTCAGATAGAGTAGCCCCCCCCTGGGAATTCATCCAGCATTGCGACTTCCTCATCTTCCCGCTCCTGCTCCTCCACAGCTTGATCAATGACGCGACGCAATGCACGCTCCATGAAGGTACCATGTCACTGATGGCGCCATGGCTGCGACTGATTAGTTTGGTGATCTCCTCAAATGGGCGCAGAAATCTGCATGTGTTGCGCATGAGCAGCCACTGGCAAGGTGAAAAAAAAAACAGCTCCCCAGAACCTGTTCTGCCGCAGAGTTCATACAGGTAGACGTTAACTGCACGTTTCTGCTGGAGCAGCCTGTCAAGCATATAGAAGGTTGAGTTCCATCGCGTCAGGCAATCGCAAATAAGACGCCTGACCGGCAGATTGTGTCGCCGCTGAATGTCAGCAAGGCGAGCCATGGCCGTGTAAGATCTTCTGAAATGGGCCGAGATTTTCCTTGCCTGCCGCAAGATGTCCTGGACCCCAGGGTATTTGACAACGAATCGCTGCACGACCAAGTTTAAGACGTGTGCCATGCATGGCACGTGCGTCATTTTGCCCTGTTTCAATGCGCTAAGCATATTGGCACCGTTGTCACACACCACTTTACCAACTGTCAAATTGAGCGGTGTTAGCCACTGATCTGCCTGTGAACGCAAAGCTGAAAGGAGTGCCGGGCCAGTGTGGCTCTTAGCTTCCAGGCACAACAGACGCAGCACGGCATGGCAACGTCTCACCTGGCATGTCGAATAGGTTCTGGGGAGCTTGGGCGGCGCAGTGGAAGAGACGCTAGCAGCGGAAAAGGAGGAATCAGCCGAGGAGGAGAGGGAGGAGGATGGAGTAGGATGGAGTAGGAGGAGGAGGAGAAGAAGAGCCAGGCCTGCATGCAATCCGTGGCGGTAAAACCAAATCTACACGGGTGCCATGGGTTACATGCTTGACGGCCGCCAGAAGGTTCACCCAGTGGGCAGTAAAAGTGATATACCCTCCCTGCCCGTGTTTGCTAGACCACGTGTCTGTGGTCAGATGTATCTTGGCACCGACACTGTGTGTCAGAGATACATTCACTTGCCGCTGAACATGGCCATATAGCTCTGGGATGCCCTTCTCTGAGAAATACTTCCTTCCTGGGACCTTCCATTGTGGTGTTCCAATGGCCACAAATTTTCGAAAGGCCTCCGAGTCCACCAGTTTATATGGCAGTAGTTGACGGGCTATCAGTTCTGACAAGCCAGCCGTCAACCATTGGGCAAGAGGGTTATCCGGCGTCATCATTTTTTTACGCTCGAACATTAGGCCCATGGATTGTGAGGAGAGAGGAGAAGGAGAAGTAGAAGACGAGGCTGGACGGTGAGAGCCTGGAGTGTGGCTTTGTGTGTTCCGTTGCTCCCACTGGGCTCGGTGATGGCTGCTCATGTGCCTTCTTAAGGTGGTCGTCCCTAGGTGAGTGTTGGGCTTACTGCAACTAATGTGTTGACTGCAAAGATTGCAGATGGCAACGCTATTGTCAGCAGCAGACACGTTAAAAAAGCCCACACTGCGGAGCCATGTGCCGGCGTCCTGGGAGCGCCAGATGTGACCGTACATGGTCGATGACTCGCTCCTGATACATTAGCAGTCTGCTTTGTTCCTCCTGTGCAATGTAAGTTATTCCTGCTTCTCCTCCCTATCTGCTGGTCCATATCTCCCTCTGAACTCCCCTCCTCTTCCTCTCTTGTGGGCACCCACGTGACTAGACACGTCATCATCGACGTCACCTTCCCCACCGCTATAAGTAGAGATCTCGGAGTAGGCAGCAACACCGGGGACCAACCTCCTCCTTGGGCTGATCTGGGTACTGTCGTCAGACTGCTGAGTGGCGGTTGTTGCTACCTCCTCTTCTTGATCCAATGCCAAGAGTGGCTGCGCATCAGAAATGTTTTGATATGGATCGGAAAATAATTCCTGTGACTCAAGCGGAAGGTATGTGGTGGTGGTGGTGTTGGTGGTAGTGTCTTTGGGGGTGCACATAGCAGAGAGTGAAGAAGAGGGTGCAGATCGAGAGGATGCGGAGGGTGCAGAAGAGTAAGGCTGAGTGAGCCACTCAACCAAGTCTGGTGCGTCCTTTAAAGTAATTGAACGCACCTTCTGCAACTTCCCACTTTGGCTCAAGCCTGTTGCTCCTGCCCTACCCCTACCACCGCTGCGGAAGGGCATGCCTCTTCCTCTGCCTGTAATTTTTTAAATGACCCTGTGACAAAACTCTCAGTCCCTATACTGATAAAGGACTGCTGCAGAATAGGGCACCAGTCAGCAGTAGTGCACCTCAACCCTATATATTGTGGACCTATACCAGTCCTTAAGGAATAGCAGACTGTACCTCACTCAACCCTATGTACTGTAGTACCCTATACCTTACCAGTCCTTATAAGGACCTTTGTGGAACTAGTAGGTTGTGAATGATTAGCAGACTGTACCTCAGTCCCTATACTGATAAAGGACTACTGCAGCAGAGGGGCAGCAGTCAGCAGTAGTGCACCTCAACCCTATATATTGTGGACCTATACCAGTCCTTAAGGAATAGCAGACTGTACCTCACTCAACCCTATGTACTGTAGTACCCTATACCTTACCAGTCCTTATAAGGAGCTTTGTGGAACTAGTAGGTTGTGAATGATTAGCAGACTGTACCTCAGTCCCTATACTGATAAAGGACTATTGCAGCAGAAGGGCAGCAGTCAGCAGTAGTGCACCTCAACCCTATATATTGTGGACCTATACCAGTCCTTAAGGAATAGCAGACTGTACCTCACTCAACCCTATGTACTGTAGTACCCTATACCTTACCAGTCCTTATAAGGACCTTTGTGGAACTAGTAGGTTGTGAATGATTCGCAGACTGTACCTCAGTCCCTATACTGATAAAGGACTACTGCAGCAGAAGGGCAGCAGTCAGCAGTAGTGCACCTCAACCCTATATATTGTGGACCTATACCAGTCCTTAAGGAATAGAAGACTGTACCTCACTCAACCCTATGTAGTACCCTATACCTTACCAGTCCTTATAAGGACCTTTGTGGAACTAGTAGGTTGTGAATGATTAGCAGACTGTACCTCAGTCCCTATACTGATAAAGGACTGCTGCAGTATAGGGCAGCAGTCAGCAGTAGTGCACCTCAACCCTATATATTGTGGACCTATACCAGTCCTTAAGGAATAGCAGACTGTACCTCACTCAACCCTATGTACTGTAGTACCCTATACCTTAACAGTCCTTATAAGGACCTTTGTGGAACTAGTAGGTTGTGAATGATTAGCAGACTGTACCTCAGTCCCTATACTGATAAAGGACTACTGCAGCAAAAGGGCAGCAGTCAAGTATAATATTCTTTCTATATTTGGAACAAAGAATATTATACGTGTACAAGCCTATTACCATACCAGTCCTGAAAAGAACCTTTGTGGACCTAATAGTAACAGCTACTGATTAAACTTACTGTCCCTCACTGCCACACACAGCTTCCTGCCTGTCCCTATTTAAACTGACAAAACACAGGCTGCTGGAACAATAACTTGAATAGCACTCAAAACTATATCCTGTACTACTTTACCATACCAGTCCTGAAAAGGACTTTTGTGGACCTAATAGTAACAGCTAATGATTAAACTGACTGTCCCTGCTGCACACAGCGTCCTGTCCCTCTCTCTACACTGACAAAAGACAGGCTGCTGCAACAATCACTAGCACAGCAGTGCCTCAAACCTATATCCTGAACTACACCTAACACCTATACCATGATACCAGTCCTTAAAAGAACTCTTGTGGACCTAATAGCTAGCGATTTGGGTCACTGAAGTCTCTCCCTGCTCCACACAGCAACCTCTCCCTATAGTGACATACGAAAGAATGTAAAATGGCCGCCGGATTGGGTCTATTTATAAGTTAGGGGGAATGTCCAAGTGTCCATGTGCTGTAATGTCTCAATTGGCTGTCCTGTACCCCATGATGGATGTGTCATCATAGGTCAAAGTTCTTTTACACAGTAAACACGGAAGTCCGCTGGCGAACAGCCGAAATTCGCAGCGAAACGACCGCCGGGCGAACCGTTCGGCCATCCCTAATCATCACATCTACACAATTTTTTTTTTTTGGGTGAATTTTGTGGTTGGTTTTCTTCATAAACATCTCCTTTTTTGTCAGTTTGCTCATCTTTGCATTTTTTGGGGTGTGTTTTGTGTGTCAACTTACCACAATACCATTATTATCTTTTTTGTATTTTCTTTTTCTTTTTTAATCTACAGGAGGTTGTTTAGTGTTGGTGCCCCTTGTTATTCATTTCACTTTGTATTTTTGAAATGTACCTGCCTGCTCACAAATAAACTGTCCTTTTTGAAGTAAAACACATACGCAAGTATTTCTTCAAACAAAAAAAAACTTTATTTAGGTGTCATTAACAAATAAAGAGGGAGGCAGCGCTGTAGAAACTGGGGAGATTAGCGAAGCCTTTGGCTCCCAGGGCACACATCAACTATTTAAATGCAAAAATTGGTGGCCTGAGGAGTACATGTCTGAGGGAGAGAAGTCTGGTCCTGAAGTCCAAGAAACCCTGAACAGCAGCAGATGACATCTATGTTCCCAGGCTGTGGTACTACAAGAGGCTGCATCTTCTGTAAGACCAGACTGAACCCAGGTTCTCACACTCTGGTCTTCCTTCCATGCTTCCTTCCAGGCTGTGGCTGTGGTGCTGGAGGTGTGGCAGAAGGAGGAGGAGGAGGAGGGGCATGGGCCAAATCACACAAGTGTGTTGCTTGTGTGATTTGGCCCAACAGACCCTTGTTGAGGGTGTGGAGAATTAGCTCCTCGCACAAGATCTTTTGCCCCTCCTCCATTTGCTCGAGTTTACACGCAGCCAAGGCGGCAAAGGCCTCTTGATAGGTGGGGGTGGCTTTGAGGGCCGCTGAAGCCTCCCCGGTGAGCCTCAGAGCCAACTCCTCCACATTCCCCCCCTTTCTCGCCCTTTTGTGTGGAAGGCGGAGGGGAGGGACCTGGGATTCTGTCAGGCTCCTCCGCCCACCCACAGCCTGGCTGCCGCTTACCCCTGCCTCCTCCTGGCTGCCACTTTCCACAGCCACCTCCTGGCTGCTGCATTCCACACCCTCCTCCTGGCTGATGTCTTCCTGTGTATGAAAAAGGGACATAGTTTTAATTTTTGGTTCATCAAACACACACAATTTTCACATCAAGACTGTTGCAAATTGTTAAACAATAGAAAAGACTATCATTCTGAGCCCAGCATTTTTCATTCTTGTCCCAAAGGTTTTGGCCACTACTGTCTATTGATATGTGAAACACTTTCTAAAATCAGCAATTAGTGAGCATAGATACTCTCAAAATATGTACAACAATACTATACCTGGCTCAAGCTGGGCTCCTCCAGTTCTTCCTGAGTGGAAGGCCCAGGTTGGGCGTCGGAAGACTCAACGGGTGTGGAATGTAGCATAGGATGCGTGGAAGGAAGGGTAGAGACCTCAGCCTGGTCTGACAGAAAATGCATCCTGTCATAATACCACAGCCTGGGGACATAAACTTCATCTGCTGTAGCTCCAGATTGCATGGACTGCAGCACCTTCTTCCTCTCCTTCAGATATGTACTCCTCAGGCCACCGATTTTCACTTTTAAATAGTGGATGTCTTCCCTGGGGACCACTGGCTTCACAAACTCAACCAGTTTCTCCAGCGCTGCCTGCCTCTTTAGTTTGTTTTTGTATTGAGGGTGCGTTGATTGCCACAGGCAGGGCAGCTCCCTGTATTGATCGATGAACAGAGGGAGGAAACTGAGATCGTTGAAACCGTCCATAATGTCTGCAAGACACAACACAAGACAAACCCTAATGTCAGGCTAAACTCCACTAATTTAGGCCTCAATCTAGAAGCAGTATAGGCTAGTGATGTACCAAGTTCAAAATGTTACCTTTGTTTGCACGATCGTCGCGTCAGCTTCTCCCTCTGTTCACAGATCATACGTACGACACACGTGTGTTGCGTTTTATATACAGTGCGCATGCGTAAAACTCCGCCCGCCCCTAGCGTTCTTTCTAGACTATTCCCCGTCCCTTCTCTTTCAGCGCAGTGGGGAGAGCACATGGCGGAGAGAACGCAGGTGCGCAATCAGAGTTCCACTAACGAGGAGGAGGATGAGGAAAGCCCGGAGCCTGAAACGTCCCGATCCAGGAAGAGAAGATTTAAGGCCTCAAATATGTCTTTTGGAGAGATGTTGGAAATGGTGGACATATTGAAGAGGACCGACTATGATGGGAAGTATGGACCTTACCCAAACTCAAATATCAGAAAGGCCAAGATCATGACTAAAGTTGTGAAGAGTCTTCAGAAGAATTTTGGGGTACGACAATCCAAGGATCAACTGAGAAAACGCTGGTCAGACCTGAAACTGAGGGAGCACGATCAGTACAGAAGGATCAAGCGTGTTCTTCAAAAAAGTAAGTAGTTGTCGTGTGTTCATGATTATGAAGTATGAGTGTGATTATTCTTGCTTCCATACTGCTCCATGTGCTTTGATTTCATGTTGTACAGTTTAAAATGGCCACTTTCAAGTTCATGGTTTCAATTGTTCGTAAAGCCGCGTACACACGTAGCGGTATGTCCGACGTACTTAGTCTGGCAGACTTCCCGCCAGACTGTCCGTCGGACTTTCCGAACGAGCTACTTGCCCACACACGGCACTTTTTGAGCGGACTAATACGGCGTTCTAAGTCCGCCGTACTATCCGCCCTACTTTTGAAATGAACGGACTCGCCCACACACGCAGAGGAAAGTCCGCTCATTTCGAGCACGTCTCCAGGTAGGCGGGGCCCGCGAAGGAGACGTCGCTGGCCCCGCCGCCTGGTATGGACTTAAAGGGGAACCCCAACGCCGAAAAAAATCGGCGTGGGGGTCCCCCCCAAGTCCACAACAGACCCTTGTCCGAGCACGCTACCCGGCCGGCCAGGAAAGGGGGGGGGGGGGCGAGCGAGCGCCCCCCCTCCTGAGCCGTACCAGGCCGCGTGCCTTCAACATGGGGGGTGCCTTGGGGAAGGGGGGCCTCGCGGCCCCCCCACCCCAAAGCACCTTGTCCCCATGTTGATGAGGACAAGGGCCTCTTCCCGACAACCCTGGCCGTTGGTTGTCGGGGTCTGCGGGCGGGGGGCTTATCGGAATCCGCTAGTGGAGGAGTCCGGCTTTCTTCCTCGCCGCCGGCCTCTTCTTCCGACTTCGGGGGTCTTGTCCCCCTCTTCGGTTCTTCTGCCGGGCCACCACGCCTTCTTTTAGCTCTTTTACAGGCGGTGGCCCGGTCTTCTGTCGCCGCCGCCGCCTTCCGTTCTTCTTCTTCTCCAGGAGATGTTGACTCGACGTTCTCTCCGGCAGCAATGCCAGGGACGTGCTGCGCTGCCACTTATATAGGGACAAGGGGCGGTGTCACATGGGTTTATATCACATGGGTTGGTCACATGGGTTGATGTCACATGGCGACAGTCCCAGCATCCTCCGGGACTGTGACATCGTAAGGGGGCGGGGTCACCATGTGACACCAACCCATGTGACATAAACCCATGTGACACCGCCCCTTGTCCCTAAATAAGTGGCAGCGCAGCGCGTCCCTGGCATTGCGGCCGGAGAGAACGTCGAGTCAACATTTCTCCTGGAGAAGAAGAAGAACGGAAGGCGGGGGCGGCGACAGAAGACCGGGCCACCGCCTGTAAAAGAGCTATAAGAAGGCACGGTGGCCCGGCAGAAGAACCGAAGAGGGGGACAAGACCCCCGAAGTCGGAAGAAGAGGCCGGCAGCGAGGAAGAAAGCCGGACTCCTCCGCTAGCAAAAGAGCTACAAGAAGATAGCGGAGGAGTCCGGCGAGAAGACCCCCGAAGACGGAAGGCCCCCGGAGCTGTGCAATAAAGTATTTTATCTCGTGTGTTGTGTTTTTTTTGTACTTTTATTTTACAGGTGAATGGGTAGGGGTACATTGTACCCCATACTCATTCACATAGGGTGGGGGGCCGGTATCCGGGGGCCCCCTTATTAAAGGGGGCTCCCTGATTCCGATAAGCCCCCCGCCCGCAGACCCCGACAACCAAGGGCCAGGGTTGTCGGGAAGAGGCCCTTGTCCTCATCAACATGGGGACAAGGTGTTTTGGGGGGGCCGCGAGGCCCCCCCTTCCCCAAGGCACCTCCCATGTTGAGGGCACGTGGCCTGGTACGGCTCAGGAGGGGGGGCGCTCGCTCGCCCCCCCCCTTTCCTGGCCGGCCGGGTAGCGTGCTCGGACAAGGGTCTATTGTGGACTTTGGGGGGACCCCCACGCCGATTTTTTTCGGCGTTGGGGTTCCCCTTTAAGTCCATACCAGGCGGCGGGGCCAGCGACGTCTCCTTTGCGGGCCCCGCCTACCTGGAGACCCGCTCAAAATGAGCGGACTTTTCTCCGGACGGGAAAAGTCCGCTCATTTCAAAAGTACGGTGGACTGGCATACACACGGCCGGATTGTCTGCCGAAATGCGAGTCCGGCGGGAAGATTGGAGTGCAACACGGCATTCTAAGTCCGCCGTACTTTCGGGTCAAAAAAGTATGCCGGAGGCTACACACGGGGGGATTGTTTGGCGGACTTGAGTTTGCCGGACTTTTCCACCGGATTGTTTGATCGTGTGTACGCGGCATAAGAAACATCGTTCTGCAGGTAAGTATTCCAGCTTAACAAAGTGTCCACAATAAGGTTCTCACCTTTGAACTTGGCCAAAAAACACAATTGTACCACACTTCCAAGCAATGTTTCATATCCCTATTTCTGCCCTCTGTGTGCTAAGTATTGCTTTTTTACATTCTCATAGGGCAGAGAAGACTCGGGAAGTCCGAGGACACCAGGGACCCCACACCTCCCAAAGAAGGCGAAATTCCAACACCAGAAGCAGAGGAGCAGGAGGAGGAGGAAGGAGAGATCGTTGAAGTTGGACAAATTGTCACCACAACAGGTGAGTGTCGGAGACCACAGCTTCCGGTAAGCTAATCAATGTATGTCGGCATATTTATATTAAATGGTGTGTTTTTTTGCTTTTTTTGTAGGTGATGTGGAAGAAGAATCACATTTTTCCAGTGAAAGTGCCCAGATCCTGATTGGGGAGATAATGGGGTGCAATCGGGATTTAGAAATTTTATTTTTGTGTTTTGAAAAAAACACTTTTGTATTTTACAAAAAGCCAAATTTGGAAGATGCACACAGTGTGTCAAAATGCACTATCTCCCATCATGGGGGATCAATGTACGTGTTTTGTGGAAAGTGGCTGAGATGAAGGGGTTGCAGCCCCAAAACATGTTCATTGATCCCCCATGATGGGAGATAGCACATGTTGACACACTGTGTGCATCTTCCAAATTTGGCTTTTTCAGGGGTGACACCCCATGTGATGAAGGCAATATCAGCCCAGTTTGTGTCATGGTTATGCAATAGAGTTCATCTGCTTACCTGTCTGCATGTGTTCATTTCTAGAGACCAGCCGAGCCTCACCTGACTGCTTTTATAATCCATCCTCTGGCATGGCTCCACCCTAGCTCCTATCAGACAACTCTATATTAACCTGTGCACTGCTAGCCTATCTTGCTGATCAACCTTTGTGTGTTAGCTTCCTGTTTCCTGACGTGTACTCTGCTACTGTTTTCCGTTACCGACTTTGGCGTGTCTTGACTATTCCTGTTTGCCTGTGATCCTGACCTTTTGGCGTGTACCCGACTATTCTTGTCTGCTTGTGGCCCCGACCTTGGCTTTGTCCCTCACCATCCCTATCCTCCTGTTGCCTACTGTGGGTATGAGCTGGGGGACCCTGGGGGTTGCGACCTGGAGCCAGTTGCAGCCAAGTCCATCCTCACTACCAGAGGCGCTGGTGAACATCTGCTGGCTCTTAGACTCCGCGCCCCAGGGAATCTTACGCTCTAACCCCAGTGGGATCTGTCTCCCATCTGCAGCAGTCAGCCATAGGGTCCACAACCTTGCGGTGCACTCCTAAACCCTACGGTGTGCATCTGTCACCTGGGCTCTAGGTGACCTGACAGTTTGTACATACTCATTTCTGATATTGTCTTCACTTTTCAAAGTTGAACTTTGTAATTTCCTGTGTTCTGTATGTTACGCTTTGATACATGCCTGTTTGCACAAAAACACCAAGTTACCAAAAAATTACCTTAAATAATGTTTTTTATACACCCAATATGTTGGTTTGTTGTAAAACCCTTTTCTAAATGCACATGTGAATGTGCTTTGATTAAAAAGTTAAATTATCAACAATGTGTGGCTTCCTTTTTCAATGCGCAAAAGCAGTATTTGGAGTAAAATTGTTGTTTTAGGTGACAATGGGTGTTATTTACTAAGGCAACTCCACTTTGCACTCCAAGTGCAGTTTCAGGTGTACCGTATTTATCGGCGTATAACACGCACTTTTTCCCCCTCGTGGGTGCCTGTTATACGCCGATCCCCACTGTCTGTGAGGCAAAAAGACCGTGCGGGACTGCGAGCCGAGCCAAGCCGAATACACAGTAGAATCGGCTCGGTCTTTTTCGGCAGCGCTCGCTCCAGAAACACCAGGGAGGCGGGACTACGAGCGGAGCCGAGCAGACGGCTCGGTCTTTTTCAGCGCCGCTCTGTATTTTTCGGCGGCGCTCGCTCGATCTGTCTCGGCGGTGGGATATTTAAACAAGGAAGGCTGCAAACGGCGCTGGGCGAGCTGGAAATGACACTGGCAAGCTGCAAATGACACTCTGCAAGGCTGAAAACAGCGGTGGGCAAGCTGTAAATGACACTGATCATTCTGCAATGATGGACAAGGCTGCAGATGCACACTGATAAGGCTGCATTGACGGGCATTTAAATGTAAGTTTTTTTTCCCTTAAACTTCCCTCCTAAAACTTTTTTCCTTAAAATGCCCTCCTAAACTTGGGGTGCGTGTTATACGCCGGTGCATGTTATACCCCGATAAATACGGTACTTTTGCAGTGCACTTGTAGTGCATAGTGGATGTGCCTTTAGTAAATAACACACACAGTGATGTGTTAATTTTCACAATGATGCCATTTTCATGGACTATATCTTGGTATAGTACGCTTTGATTTGCATTGCTTATTGTCTGCTTGCTTCTACTATTCAGGTCGTTCTTTCAGGCATTGCTGTTAATCGGTGCTTTCTGTTGTCCGTTCTGACCAGCTGACCGTTTTGAAACCATGTTTCGTCTACGTACTCGTCGTAGAGTTTGTGCTGTGCAGGGGCTTCATATTGGGGTTCTTACTTTTGCACAAGCCCAGTCCATGAACAGGGAGGGGAGGCGTTTGTGGACCAAGAATTGGTTGCGCCAGCGTGACCAGTTCTCGCATATGCCTTTGCTCTGTGAGATTCGGGAGAATAATCCTGATGATGGACCCCGTTTTTCACCGTCTGTTGACTTTGCTGACCCCTTATATCAGCAGGCAGGATACCTGCATGCGGCAAGCCATCACTCCGGAGCAGAGGCTCATCGCCACGTTGCGCTACTTGGCGACAGGGAGAAGCCTTCAGGACCTCAAGTTCTCTACAGGCATCTCCCCCCAGGCTCTGGGGATCATTATTCCAGAGACCTGCCATCATTCAGGTGCTGCAGAAGGACTATATGAAGGTAAGTTTTGTCCTTTAACATCACATTCTATGTATTTCATGATTAATAATGTCTTGCATTTCTTTCCTCCTTCCCTAATTACCATCATTGCAATATGCTCTAATTCATATACTCTGCCCCTTTGTCCTCATGCATATTTGCCTCACTAACTTCCCCACCATGCTCTTCTTGGCCCATAAAGCTATAGTCTAGTCACTTACCAATGTCTTTTGTCAGCTCCATAGTATTGCTTTCCCCTAAACACCCCCTAAAATGTCTACAAATGTTATGTGTGTGCTTCAATTCATGCAGAGTGACATTTTTTTTAGGTTGTGCCAAACTCATTAGGAACCCCCCTCCCCCAACTGCTAGCTCAGCTGCTAGCAATCTTCTATCTGCTGACTTTACCAAACCCAATACACACTATATCTACCTTTTTGATGGTCACATTTATGGACGAATTCACCAAAGCATGTAGTGCAAGGGCCTGCCAAAATACTTTCTAATGCTATCATCCCCCCCCCCCCCCCCTATTATTATCTTGATATGTAATAGCAGAATGTCAAAATGTGCTTCCATTTTGTTTTCTTTTTGTTATTATGACACTTATTACCTGTCCGGTGGGCTGCCAATAGTGTAAGTAAGGAGGGGCTTACCAAAGTATCACACATTATTTAGGCATTCAGCTCTCAATCAAGTGGAGAGGGTTAACTGTCCAAAACATCCCCCCCCCCTCATTTTTTAGCAAGGGCCCATCAGATGGGGGGGATGGGGGGTGGTGGAGGGATGGGGGGGTGATGACTCTGATAAGGGGACCTTATACTTTAGGCTTTAAATACTCAGTTCCCAAAATGTTATACTGATCTTGCCCAAAAATTTTGGTGTCTAATCTGCTTGCAATGTTGATTTGCAAAATTACTAATTTTTGGTCTTGTTTCACTCCACAGTGTCCTTCAACGCCACAGGAATGGCAGACTGTGGCCTCCCACTTTGCCAGTCATTGGGACTTTCCCAATTGTGGAGGTGCAATTGATGGGAAGCACCACCACCCAACTCGGGGTCGTACTATTTTAACTACAAGGGGTTTAATAGTATCGTGATGTTGGCGGTGGTATCTGCGACCTATGACTTCTTTTATGTGGATGTGGGGCAAAATGGATGGATGTTGGATGGTGGAGTGTTCTCACGGACGGAGTTCTACTGGCATCTCCAGAGTGGCAGTCTGGGCTTGCCACCCCCAGAGGAGAATCAGGAAGGACTCCCGTTCGTCTTCGTCGCGGATGAGGCGTATGCCCTGGCAAACCATCTGATGCGGCCTTTCCCGATGAGGACCCTCACCCCGGACCAGAGGATCTAATTTCCGGCTGTCCAGAGCCCGAAGAGTGGTGGAGAACACCTTTGGAATACTGGCCAGCCGGTTCCGCCTTTTTTTTAACGCCTATCCACATGGCGGAATACCAAATCAATCACATTGTGTTGGCCTGCTGTGTTCTTCATAATTTCCTAAAAAGACATTCTGCAAACTATGCGGTCTCAGTTGTCCAAGAAGCAGACTTGCTGGAAAATGAGAACCTCACGGGCCTTGAAGCTGCTCGTCCTGGCTTGCCCCCCCAAAGCACCCGTGAGGTCAGAACCCAATACATGGACTACTTTGTGGGTAGGGGGGCCATTGATATGCCAGACAATGTCTGAGTGGCATTTTTGGGAATACATTTTTCATAGAAACTGCAATCTTTGTTTTCATTTACTGCTTGGCTTGGTTTTAGGTGTCTCCTAGGTAAATTTATGTTTTTTCTTGTTGTGCCTTTTTCTACAACAGTGCAAACCCAAGTTCTGAGCGAGATGAGGGGACAGTCTCTTCTTCAGATAATCTTATTATGTTGTGGGTCTGCTACAAACACACCTTGTTTATGTTAACTAATGTATGTAGTGCATTACTGACCAAAATCTTGCTAATTTTCAGCACCATGGCAGGAAAATGGCATGATTGTTTAAATGAATACATCACTGTGGGTGTTATTTACTAAAGGCACATCCACTATGCACTACAAGTGCACTGCAAAAGTACACCTGAAACTGCACTTGGAGTGCAAAGTGGAGTTACCTTTAGTAAATAACACCCATTGTCACCGAAAACAACAATTTTACTCCAAATACATCTTTTGCGCAATGAAAAAGGAAGCCACACATTGTTGATAATTTAACTTTTTAATCAAAGCACATTCACATGTGCGTTTAGAAAAGGGTTTTACAACAAACCAACAAATTGGGTGTATCAAAAACTTTATTTCAGGTCATTTTTTTTTTACTTGGTGTTTTTGTGTAAACAGGCATGTATCAAAGCGTAACATGCAGAACACAGGAACTTACAAAGTTCAACTTTGAAAAGTGAAGACAATATCAGACATGAGTATGTACAAACTGGGCTGATATTGCCTTCATCACATGGGGTGTCACCCCTGGAAAAGCCAAACACTCAGTGTGTCAACATGTGCTATCTCCCATCATGGGGGATCAATGTACATGTTTTGGGGCTGCAACCCCTTCATCTCAGCCACTTTCCACAAAACACGTACATTGATCCCCCATGATGGGAGATAGCGCATGTTGACACACTGTGTGCATCTTCCAAATTTGGATTTTTTTTTAAAACAAAAGTTGTGGTTTAAAAGCAAAAAAATAAAACCCTAGCTAGTTTGGGCTGTTTCAGACTCTCCCCAAAACATCAATGATGTTCTTCATTTTATCTTTAACATCATTGATGTTTTGCTGTATATTTTCTAAATCCCGATTGCACCCCATTATCTCCCCAATCAGGATCTGGGCACTTTCACTGGTAAAATGGGATTCTTCTTCCACATCACCTACAAAACAAAGCAAAAAAATACACCATGTATTATAAATATGGTGACATACATTGATGAGCTTACCGGAAGCTGTGTTCTCCGACACTCACCTGTTGTGGTGACAATTTGTCCAACTTCAACGATCTCTCCTTCTTCCTCCTTCTCCTGCTCCTCTGCTTCTGGTTTAGGAATCTTGACTTCTTTGGGAGGGGTGTGGTCCCTGGTGTCCTCAGACTTCCCGAGTCTTCTCTCCCCTATGAGAATGGTAAAAAGGAATAATTAGCACACAGAGGGCAGAAATAGGAATATGAAACATTGCTTGGAAGTCTTGTACAATTGTGTTTTTTGTCCGAGTTCAACGGTGAGAACATTATTGTGGACACTTTGTTAAGCTGGAATACTTACCTGCAGAACGATGTTTCTTACGAACGAATGAAACCATGAACTTGAAAGTGGCCATTTTAAACTGCACAACATGAAATCAAAGCACATGGAGCAGTATGCAAGCAAGAATAATCATATGAACACACGACAACTACTTACTTTTTTGAAGAACACGCTTGATCCTTCTGTACTGATCGTGCGCCCTCAGTTTCAGGTCTGACCAGCGTATTCTCAGTTGATCCTTGGATCGGCGTACCCCAAAATTCTTCTGAAGACTCTTCACAACTTTAGTCATGATCTTGGCCTTTCTGATATTTGGGTTTGGGTAAGGTCCATACTTCCCATCATAGTCGGTCCTGTTCAATATGTCCACCATCTCCAACATCTCTACAAAAGACATATTTGAGGCCTTAAATCTTCTCTTCCTGGATCGGGATGTTTCAGGCTCCGGGCTTTCCTCACCCTCCTCCTAGTTAGTGGAACTCTGATTGCGCACCTGCGTTCTCTCCGCCATGTGCTCTCCTCACTGCGCCAAAAGCGAAGGGGCGGGGAATAGTCTAGAAAGAACGTCAGGGGCGGGCGGAGTTTCACGCATGCACACTGTATATAGAACGCAACACGCGTGTGCCGTCCGTACGATCTGTGAACAGAGTGAGGAGCTGACACGACGATCGTGCAAACGAAGGTAAAATTTTGAACTTGGTACATCACTAGACTAGACTGCTTCTATCTAGGCTGATGTTGGGACAAGATTAGGAGGGTTTATCATGGCATTATTAGTATTTTAGGGTTTGTCTTGTGTTATGTCTTGCAGACAAGATGGATCCCTTCCAAAACCCGAATTTTATGGGTCTATTCCTGGAAGTGTAGGGAGCTGCCCTGTCTGTGGCAGATCAACAACCCGTTTTATCACGACCGAAGAAAGAGGAACGCAGCGCTGGAGAAACTTCTTTCTTTGGTGCAGATCATGGTCCCCACGGCAGACATGGCCTATGTGAAGAGGAAAATTGGTGTCATGAAGAATACATATCTCAGGGAGAGAAAGAAGCACCTGGAGTCCCTGAGCTCAGGAGATCCAGATGCCATTTATTACCCCAGGATGGTTTACTTCCAGAGGCTGCATTTTCTTGTAGACCAGGGGGAACCCAGGCCACCACTCTCCAGTCTTCCTTCAAGGCTTCCTTCATCTCCAGCTGAGGCTTCCAATGTCCAACCTGGGCCTTCCAGGCAGCAACATGTGGTGGGGCCCAGCTTGAGACAGGTATTGCATTGTTGAACATATTTCTTGTCGTACATTTAATGATGTTATCTTGATGTTCTTATTGATAAGTAAGTTGTGATTTAACAAAGTGGTTTACATATCAATAGACAGTAGTGACCAAAAATGATTGGGACGAGAATGAAAAATGCTGGGCTCAGAATGATAGTCTGTTCTATTTGGTAACATTCAATTTGCAACAGTCATGAGCTAAAAATGGTGTGATTGATGAGCAAAAAACTAAAACTATGTCCCATTTTCATACACAGGAAGACCTCAGCCGGGGGGAGGCTGTGGCAAGTGGCAGCCAGGAGGTCGACCAACGCCCTCCTTCTCCTCCTCCTGCCACAACTACAGGAGCCCAGCCACAGCCTGGAAGGACGCCTGGTGGGAAGTGCCTAAGGAAGACGAGAGAGTGATGGCCTGGGTTCAGTCTGGTCTGACAGAAGATGCAGCCTCTTCTTCAGAACCACATCCTGGGGACATAGATGGCATCTGATTTTCCTGATCTCTAGGACTTCTGGACCAGACTTCTCTCCCTGAGATATGTACTCCTCAGGCCACCAATTTTTCTTTTTCTAATTAGTTCATGTCTGCCCTGGGGGCCCAAGCCTTCGCCAAATTGACAAGTTTATCCAGCTTCCTCTTTTTAGTTGTTTGAGACCTAAATAAAGTTTTTTTTGGTTTGAAGAAATACTTGCGTATGTGTTTTACTTCAAAAAGTCCAGTTTATTTGTGAGCAGGCAGGTACATTTCAAAAATACAAAGTGAAATGAATAACAAGGGGTGCCAACACTAAACAACCTCCTGTAGATTAAAAAAGAAAATATAAAAAAGATAATAATGTTGTTGTGGTAAGTTTACACACAAAACACACCCCAAAAAATGCAAAGATGAGCAAACTGTCAAAAAAGGAGATGTTTATGAAAAAAAACAAACACAAAATTCACCCAAAAAAAATAAACAAAAAATTAAATTGTGTAGATGTGACGATTTCAACAATTGTATTGCTGAAATGAGTAAAAAAGAGTCAGGAAATACGTTCGGGAGAAGTGTGTGTGACTATGAGCATCAAAAGAAGTTCCTTCTTGCAGCATTGTAAAGAACAAGAGAATGCGCTTCATGAAAGAATTTTTAACATTGCAACGTGACGAATGTGCTAGATCGATTACAAGCAGTAGTTTTACCTGAGCGAGCGCTTCCGTGTCCGAATTTGATTGTGAGCATGCGTGGCACCTTGTCCGTCGGAGTAGGCTACACATGATCGGAGTATGTCCGATCGGAGCATTTTGTCAGAAAATTTTACCGGCAAGTTGGAAAAGTTGGTCAGTCGAATATTCCGACGGAAACAGTCCGATGCAGACCACACACAGTCGGAATATCCGACAAAACGCTCCGATAGGAAACATTCCGTCGGAATCTCTGACCGTGTGTACAAGGGCTAATAGTGACGGAACGCCTTCTTCCTCTTTTGAGGAGAGTTAATGCCCTGGGCATTGTGAGATATCACCCTAAGCCCCGTTGGACAGAAGGTAGGAGACTGTAATAGTTATAGGGTGAAAAAAAGGCTCATGAGGCCCAGGGCGCAGCCCGCACGTATAGAGATATATGGCTAACAACATCATCGTCCCTGTTGGACGCGAGTGATTTTAAAAGACTTTTTTTCCTGCAGAAATGACACTTTGTGCAGGGACAGTTCTAAGCATGGGAAACATGCGTCCCTTCACAGGCATACTATAGACACCCCCCAGGTATGAAATTTAAAGGAATATTACACTTTTATTGTTTCACTTTAATCATTATTAAAATCACTGCTCCTGAAAAAACGTCAGTTTTTAAAACTTTTTTTGCATTGATCCATGTCCCCTGGGGCAGGACCCAGGTCCCCAAACACTTTTTAGGACAGTAACTTGCATTTATAATTAGCTCTTTAGATTTCTCCCATAGACTTGGACAGGGTGTTCCGGCTTTTCGAATTTGCTGCAAACAGCGGCAGGACCCAGGTCCCCAAACACTTTTTAGGACAGTAACTTGCATTTAAAATTAGCACTTTAGATTTCTCCCATAGACTTGTACAGGGTGTTCCGGCTTTTCGAATTTGCTGCGAACAGCCCAAATTGTTCACTGTTCGCTGAACAGGCAATGTTCAACACGAACTCAAAGCTCATCCCTACTCACCAATAGTTTCATAGTTAGTAAGGTTGAATAAAGACACCAGTCCATCCAGTTCAACCTGAGTGAGTGTCTACAATTGTCCCTATCCCTGTACATTGCACACTCACATCGGTCCCTACACTCAAGGAGCCCACAATCCAAGGTCCCCATTCATATACTAGGGCCAATTTTGGACAGAAGCCAATTAGCCTACCTGCATGTCTTTGGAGTGTGGGAGGAAACCCACGCAGGCACAGGGAGAACATGAAAACTCCAGGCAGGTAGTGTCGTGGTTGGGATTCGAACCAGCGAACCTTCTTACTGCTAGGTGAGAGTGCTAGCCACTACACCACTGTGCCGCCCATAGGGATAAACCACAGAAATTTGGACCTAAGGTGTTGGTGTTGGTGTTGCCACAACACTGTAAGCCCTCAAAGTGACTCTTGGTGGCCCTGCTGTGAACTATTATATCAAGAATTGTACCCCATCTTGAGACCGAGAGGTCTTCTGATACTCACCTCAATGTTCTAACAGCTGGGTGCAGACTTTTCTCTCTTTTTTTCTTTTTTTTTTTTTTTTCTTTCCTTCCCTCTTACCTGCTTACTCGTTACACAGCAGGGGAATACCACAGAGTACGTTAACACCCCCCAACAGATATCAGTTCTTTTACCTAACAGTCACAGTTTATGGTGTTTAGTTTGAGTTATGAAACCTGTTTATATAGTTATCACTATGTTTTGCGACCCGGACATAATGCTTGTGATCCCTTATAGTAATATATGTTGCATGTGTTTTCTCCAAAGAAAAAAAAAAAAAAGAATTGTAATTACATGTATCTGAACAGGGGCTCAAAAAATGTGCCTTAGTCACTGGTGCCACAACACTGCAACACCTCACAGAAACTCTAGTGGGAGAGCAGGAATGAGCCCTGCTGCAAAGTATTGGATCAAAAATTGTAATTACACACCTCTGTTAATCAGAGGCTGAAAAATTGGGCCTTAGGCGCTGGTGCCGCAACACTGCAACCACTCACAAATATTGTAGTTGAGTGCAGCAACGAACCCTCCTGCAAAATATTGCATCAAAAATCATAATTACATGCCCCTGTTAAACAGGGGCTGAAAAATTGGGCCTTAGGCACTGGTGCTGGTGCAACAACACTGCAACCCCTCAGAGATACTCTAGTTGGAGCGCAGGAATGTGCCCTACTGCAAAGTATTGCATCAAAAATTGTAATTACACGCCCCTGTTATACAGGGGCTGAAAAATTGGGCCTTAGCCACTGGTGCTGGTGCCACAACACTGCAACCCCACACAAGTATTGAAGTTGAGCTCAGCAAAGAAACCTCCTGCAAAAATATTGCATTAAAAATTGTAATTACACGCCCCTGTTAAACAGGGGCTGAAAAATTGTGCCTTAGCCACTGGTGGCGGGGCGCCCAGAACCAAAAATGTTCTTACAAGCTATCAGCACGCTCATTGAGGAGGAAGATGGTAGTAAGTCTTGAAGGGATCTGACATTTAAAAAAAAATATTCGGTTACATCAGCATCAGGTGCTTAGTAGCTGGTGGTGATCCAAGACTGATTCATTTTTATGAAGGTCAGTCGATCACCCGAGTCGGTGGACAGGCGCACCCTGTGATCAGTTACAAAGCCTCCAGCAGCACTGAATGTGCGTTCCAAAAGAACGCTGGATGCAGGTCAGGCCAGTAGCTCAATTGCATACTGTGCAAGCTCTGGCCAGTGATCCATCCTCAAGACCCAGTAACCCAGAGAATTTTCAGTGGGAAAGGTGTCCAAGTCTGATCTTATCCCTAGGTATTCCTGCACCATGTAAATCAGACGCTGGCGATGGTTGCTGGAACCGATCATACCTTGGGGCTGCAAACTAAAAAATTGTCTGAACGCATTGGTCAGACAGACACCTTCTCCACCGCTCCTTCTATGACTGACCGAAACCTCAGCAACACTTTGTCCAGGACCAGGAATTTGTAACCTCCCAGTCTCTGGGAATGGATTGCACAGACCTTTCTGCGAGGCCTCCCAAAGATGTTTCTTCCTCTGCTCCCTCTGCAACGGCAAGATAAGGTCCGCAACCTTACCCTTGTAACGTGGATCAAGGAGGGTTGCCAACCAGTAACGATCCCTCTCCTTGATCCGACGAATACGAGGATCCTTCCACAGGCTTTGCAGGATCAGGGAGGCCATGCAGTGTAGGTTAGCTGAGGCATTCGGTCTGCAGTCCTCTGGGTCACTAAGGACAACATGATCCACAGCCACCTCCTCCCATCCACGTACAAGTCCACAGAATTCTTGAGACTATAAATGATCCCTAAATGACTGCTGCTGATGCTGAGTGCCGGGCTCCACCTCCATGCTGACACAATCCTCCTCCTCTTCCTATGTGATCGGTGGGCCAGCAGAAACACTGTCTGGATAAAGGGGGCCTTGAGAGGTAAGGAAGTCTTCCTCTTACTGCCTCTGTTCTGCCTCAAGTGCCCTGTCCATTATTCCACGCAGCATGTGCTCCAACAGGTGGACAAGATGGACCTTGTCACTGATGCATGCACTGTCACTGCTCACCATCCTCGTGGCCTCCTCAAATGGTGATAGGACAGTGCATGCATCAATGATCATGGCCCACTGGCGTGGGGAAAAAACCAAGCTCCCCTGACCCTATCCTGGTGTCGTAGTCACACAGGTACTCATTGATGGCCCTCTGCTGCATTTGCAGCCGCTGCAGCATGGCCAACGTTGAGTTCCACCTTGTGGGCATGTCACAAATTAGGCTGTTCTTGGGCAGGTTACATTTTGAAGGTCAGCCAGCCAAGCACTGGCATTATATAATTGTTGGAAATGCACACAGACTTTCCTGGCATGCCTGAGGACATCCTCTAAGCCTGGATACCTGCCCAAGAACCGCTGCACCACCAAGTTAAGGATGTGAGCCACACAGGGCACATGGGTCAGTTGTCCCTCTCGGAAAGGAGGTTGGTGCCATTGTCACAAACCACCATTACTGGCTTAAGCTGGCATGGCATCAACCACCTCTTAGCCTGCCCCCGCAGAGCTGACAGAATCTCTGCCCCAGTGAGTCTCCTGTCCCCCAAGCACAGAAGCGCTAGCACCGTATGGTGTCTTTTTGCCTGCATATTTGCGTAGCCCCTTGAACACCTACGGAGCACCGCTGGTTCCGAGGACAAAGCACAGGAAGAGGCCATGGAGGAAGAAGAAGAGGAGGGGGTGGAGGAGAGAGGTGTGTCAGAATGCCCAGTAGTAGCATTTTGGAGGCGTGGTGACCGAACATCCTTCCCTGCTGCCAGAAGAGTCACCCAATGCTCCGTGAAAGATAGGGAACGTCCCTGTCCATGCCTGCTGGACCATGAGTCAGTGGTAATATGCACCTTACCACTGACCACCCTGTCCAGCGAGGCCAAGACATTGTCTTTCCCATGCCGGTAGAGATAAGGAATCGCCGTCTGTGTGAAAAAATGGCGTTTGGGAACCTGCCACTGAGGAACCGCACATTCCACAAGCTCACAGAAGGGGCAGGATCTACCAGCTGAAAATGTAGCAGTTGAAGTGCTAGCAATTTAGGCAAGCTAGCATTCAACCGCTGGGCATGTGGTTGGCTGGGAATGAACTTCTTTTGATGGTGCAGCAGCTGGGGCAGGGAAATTTGCCTGGTACAATTGGACTTTGGTGTACTGATAGCAGATTGCCCGCAAGTACTTGGCTGTAACACACCTAATTCTACACCTTCATTCCTCTCAGTGCAGATTTCAGAGAGGACTGAAGGTATAGTGTGGTTGGAGATCCCAGCTGATGAGGAGCAAGGAGAGGTCTGCTTTGTTCTTTGGCGTGGGTCTTTTAGGTACGCTTGCCAGTAAACTGCATGGCAGGTCGACATATGTCTGGTCAAGCATGCGGTGCCCAAGCGGCTGATGTTTTGGCCATGGGAGATACGCTTGAGACATTGTTTTCAAATAGCAGTGTGATCTGATACACTCATCTCAAAAAAGCCCACACCAAAGAACTTTTGGAATAACATGCAGAGGCAGCGCCCTGCACATGTGGAGCTCTGCGGTGTCATGCAGTCGGTGTGCTGCCCTTAAGCTGGCCCCTGGAGGGCATCCTGCCTCATTGGAGATGTGCCGCCGCCTCCTCCTCTCTCCTATTAGGCATCCACGTGGAGTCAGTGACCTCATCATTCCCTCCCTCCTCATCACTGGAGAAAACCTGGCAGTATGCTGCATCTGGGGGGAACATGATTGCCTACATGGGCATCCCCTTTCTCTGGGCTCTTGCCTCTAGACCAGCCCTCTTTTATTGGCTTGTGACTGTCTGCCTCTACTTGTTAGCCTTCCAGACATACTAATGGCCTGCAGGAAGATGTAGCTGCACAAAGCTGGGACGTATATACTGATATACTGCAGCTAGCAGAATCAAGTCTGCCTGTAGTATTATTTGTATGAGAACAACAGCAATTGGGGCAGCTTTGTGTGCACACTGTGCAGAGTACACAGTACACCAACTGTAATTACCGCAGCTGCCTGCGGTATAGGATCAGCAGAACACCAGCAATTGGGGTAGCTTTAGGCGTACACTGTGCAGATGACACAATACACTGATTGTAATTACTGCAGCTGCCTGCCTGTAGTATAGGATCAGAAGAACACCAGAAATTGGGGTAGCTTTAGGTGCACACTGTGCAGATGACACAATACACTGACTGTAATTACTGCAGCTGCCTGCCTGTGGTATAGGATCAGAAGAACACCAGCAATTGGGCTAGCTTTAGGCACACACTGTGCAGAGGGCACAATACACCGACTGTAATTGCTACAGCTCTGCGGATAGGATCAGCAGAACACCAGCAATCGGGGTATCTTTAGGCGCACACTGTGCAGATGGCACAATACATCGACTGTAATTGCTACAGCTGCCTGCAGTATAGGATCAGCAGAACACCAGCAATTGGGGTAGCTTTAGGTGTACACTGTGCAGATGGCACAATACACCGACTGTAATTGCTACAGCTGCCTGCAGATAGGATGAACAGAACACCAGCAATTGGGGTATCTTTAGGTGTACACTGTGCAGATGGCACAATACACCTATTGCATTTGCAACAGCTTCAAATGAAATTAAATCACACTGTCTCTCTGTCTATTTCCACCAACATACTACACAAGGCGCAGGCGCAGGTGGCCTTATATAGTGTGGGGCTTTGGCCAATTACGGCGCTTCGTTTTTTCTGTGCTGTGATTGGACAAAGCATGTGGGTCATAGTGCATGCTTGGCCAATCATCAGCCAGCAATGTACTGCGATGCCACAGTGAATTATGGGCCATGATGCACCACTCGAATTTGGCTTGAGCGGTCCATAATGTTCGGAATTTGCCGAACGGAAGAACAGCCGATGTTCGAGTCGAACATGAAGCTCATCCCTACTCTCCATATAAGAGGGGTTATATAGCGGACAAACTCGCCTTGTAATTAGGGTTGCCAGTGTCCAATCACCTGATGGTGACTATCTAACCATTTAAGTAATTATCAAAGTCTCTGTGTCCTATGATATATTCCCAAGAAAAGGATTTTACAGGTAAGCTGTATTTAACCACTTAAGGACCGCCGCATGGCAATGTACGTCGGTGCAATGGCACCGACAGGCACAAGCACGTACATGTACGTGCTCGCCTTCCAGCGGGTGGGGGGTCTGATCGGATCCCCTCCCGCTGGATGCGGCGGTCCGGTTCGCTTCAGGAGCGATCCGGGATGAGGGGATGGCCGTTGGTTTCTGGCCATCCCCTCTCGATCGCTCCTGACGAATGAAAAGCTTCCTCCCCTGTGTAAGTGTAAACACAGGAAGGAGGAAGTGATGTCACACTCCTCGTGTCAGTCTTTTTGACCGGACGGCGAGGAGTGAAGACATCCAAGTAAGTGCACCAACAGTCCACTGACACATAGGTACACATAGGCACACTTTTCCCCCCAGTCACCCCCCGATTGGCCCCCGCCCCCCCCAGTCACAGTGTCACTGATTGTAGTGATCATTTATTTACTGATCACTGCATTTAGTGTCAGTTGTGACTGTAAAAAGTGTCAGGGCAGCTAGTGTTAGGCCCCTTTAGGTCCAGGGTAGCCCCCTACCCCCTAATAAAGGTTTATCCCCTTGATTGCCCCCCCAGTTAACCCTTTCACCCCCTTTTACCAGTGTCACTAAGCGATCGTTTTTCTGATCGCTGCATTAGTGTCACTGGTGCCGCTAGGAAGATAGTTTTTTTTTAGGTTCACCGCCAGGTTTTTATAGCGTTAGGTACCCCGATATATAACCTAATAAAGATTTTAACCCCTTGATTGCCCCTAGAGTTAACCCTTTCACCAGCGATCACTGTATAAGTGTCACTGGTGACGCTGGTTAGCCAGTTAGTTATTTAGGTCCTCCATCAGGTTTTTATAAAGCGGCAGGTACCCCCATATAAATACCCAATAAAGGTTTTAACCCCCTGATTGCCCCTAGTTTACCCTTTCACCAGTGATCACCGTATAAGTGTTAGGGGTGACGCTGGTTAGGTAGTTCGCTTTTTATAGCATCAGGGCACCCGCCATTTATTACCCAATAAAGGTTTAACCCCCTGATCACCCGGCGGGTGATATCAATTCGGTTTTAGGGTCAGATAGGGTCTGCGTCGCCCCAGGCAGTGCTAGGTTAGTGCCAGTACCACTAACACCAACGCGCAAAGCATACACCTCCCTTAGTGGTATAGAATCTGAACAAATCAATATCTGATCTGATCAGATCTATACTAGCGTGCCCAGCAGTTTAGGGTTCTAAAAAAATTCATTGTTAGCGGGATCAATCCAGATACCTGCTAGCACCTGCGTTTTGCCCCTCCGCCCAGCCCAGCCCACCCAAGTGCAGTATCGATCGATCACTGTCACTTACAAAACACAACACACATAACTGCAGCGTTCGCAGAGTCAGGCTTGATCCCTGCGATCGCTAACAGTTTTTTTGTAGCGTTTTGATACAGTCGCTGACAGCCTAGGTGCTTTTTTTACCTGTGAGTCTCACTAGTGTACCCCTAAATTTAGAGCCCAAAATGGCAAAGCGAAGGTACACTAGTGAAGAGGCCTACACGTTTCTGAGCATGACAGATAGTGAAGAGGAAGACACTGATCTGTCAGATTCGGGCTCAGAATACGAACCTGTAGAGGACAGCGGCTCCATGACAGATAGCTCTGACGACGAAGATGAGGTCCCTGCTAACGTCAGGCGTACCCGACCCCGATCTTCTGATGTTGTTGAGGTGCAGGAACTGCAAGTCCCTCGTATGGAGCATAGAGCCAGTACTAGCGCCGCTCATCCTTTTGGTGAACTGGCAAGCACCAGCGGCCTAGTAGACCCTGGACGTACATCCAGCACTGCAGTATCACGTGGTGACGTGGTGAGTCCCATAAGTGCAGTTCAAGCTGGCAAGGTGGCAAGCACAAGTAGTGTCCCGCTGCCACCAAGAAGAAGACAAAGGCAGGCCCGTCGTTCCCATAGTGTCCTTCCTGCAGAATTTGCCAATCCTGCTTGGGTGCCCACCACTTCTGCAGCACCAGTACTTCCCCCATTCACTGCCCAACCTGGTATTCAGGTGGATACAGATGATTTTACGCCACTTGATTTTTATTCTCTGTATTTCACGGAAGATCTCTATAGATCTATTGTGGACCAAACAAATTTATATGCACATCGCCGCTAATCCCCAGTTGCCTCCCCTTGCCAGAGATTGGAAACCAGTTACGGTTTCCGAATTTAAGACCTTTCTGGGCCTTTCCCTCAACATGGGCACACATAAATTCATGACGTTGCGGGCTTATTGGTCCACGCATCCGACTGACCACATGCCCGTGTTCTCTAACTCCATGTCCAGGAAACAATACGAGCAGATCTTGCGGTTCATACACTTCAGTGACAATGAACTTTGTCCTCATCGTGGAGACCCTGAATACGATCGGCTCTACAAAATTCGGCCCCTCATAAACCACTTCAACCAACGTTTTGCAGACTTGTTTACTCCCCATCAAGTTGTCTGCGTTGATGAGTCCCTGATTAAGTTTACTGGTCGCTTGTCATTCAAACAGTACATTCCCAACAAGCGTACCAGATACGGGGTCAAGCTCTATAAGTGCTGTGACAGGGCCACAGGCTATAAATGGAGCTTTATGGTTTATGAGGGTAAAGATAGTTACGTAGAGCCGGAGAACTGCCCTGACTACATAGGAAGCGCTGGCAAGATAGTGTGGAACCTGGTGTCACCCTTATTCGGAAAGGGGTACCACTTGTACGTGGACAATTATTACACCAGCGTTCCACTGTTTAGTCATTTATTTGATCATCAGATTAAAGCATGTGGCACCGTGCGACCTAATCGTCGGGGCTTTCCCCAGCGGCTTGTAGATTCCCGTCTTAGGCTGGGGGAGAGAGCCTGCTATCGGTGTAATAATTTGCTTGCTATGAAGTGGAGGGATAATAAGAATGTTTTCGTTCTTACCTCCCTTCATGCAGACACGACGGTCCAAATTTCTATGGCGACTGGTATTGTGGAGAAACCCCTCTGTGTCCACGAATATAACAAAAATATGGGAGGGGTGGACCTCAATGACCAGTTGTTGGCGCCGTATCTAGTTTCCCATAAGGCCAGACGCTGGTACAAAAAAGTGTCTGCTTACTTATTTCAATTGGCTTTGCTGAATGCTTTTGTGCTATACAAAGGTTCAGGCGGGACTTTAACCTTTCTTTTCTTCCAAAGAGAGGTTGTCACAGAGCTTCTGTATCCAGACGGTTCTGCACCTCACCATTCCCAACCAAATGCAGTAAGCCGGCTGCATGAGAGACATTATGCTTATGCCCTCCCGAGTACCCCTACCCAACGAGCCCCCCAAAGAAGATTTTGTGTCTGTACCAAGCGCGGATATAGGCGTGACACCCGTTGTTATTGTCCACACTGTCCTGGCAATCCTGGTCTTTGCCTTGGTGAGTGTTTTGAACGCTACCATGAACTAGTGAAGTATTAGCGTAGGGTACAGCATTTCACAGGCTAGGCACACTAACACAGGGTCTCCCAAGATGCCATCGCATTTTGAGAGACCCGAACCGTTACAGTTGTTACAGTTTACAGTTCAAAAAAAAAGTGTAAAAAAAAAAAGTGTGAAAAAAAAAGTGAAATAAAAAAAAAACAAAAAAAATATAAAATATAAAAACCAAAAATAGTTGTCGTTTTATTGTTCTCTCTCTCTCTCTCTCTCTCTCTCTCTCTCTTCTCTCTAATTTTTTATACTTTACTGTTTACTGTGTTTTATTGTTAACCATTTTTTTGGTTTTCAGGTACGCCATTCAGCTGCAGCGCGGATTTATTTATCTTGACAGCAATAGCGTTTGCTCCCACGATACATAAAGCCGTGACTCCTGTGCTGTAGGAGGTGATTTCACCACCACAGTTAAAAAAAAAGAGCATATATGCCGAAGCATGGGGGCAACAGGGGAGGAGGAGCGATTTTGCTCCTAATGCCGCGTACATATGGTCAAAATTCCGACGGAGGGCTTGCACGTGGAAAAGTTTGACCGTATGTACGCGGCATAACTTTTCTGCGGGAGGATGCCCCCATGCTTTGGCATATATATATTTTAGGCACAGGTTGTGTTAAAAAATGTTTTATTTTTTACAGTTTTTTTTGCCATTTGCTTTGCAGGTATGGTATGGTAAGGTTTTACTGTTATATTGTAATGTTACTTTGTTTTAACGTTAACCATAATTTGCTTAGCAGGTACGGCATTCAGTTGCAGTGTGGATTTATTTATCTTGACAGAAACAGCGTTTGCTCCCACGATACATAGAGCCGCGACTCCAACGCTGTAGGAGGTGATTTCACCACTACAGTTAAAAAAAAGAGCATATATGCCCAAAGCATGGGGGCGGCAGGGGCGGAGGAGCGATTTTGCTCCTAATGCCGCGTACATACGGTCGAAAATCCGACAGAGAGGGCTTGCCCATGGAAAAGTTTGACCGTGTGTACGCGGCATAACTTTTTTGCGGGAGGATGCCCCCATGCTTCGGCATATATATATATATTTTAGGCACAGGTTGTGTTAAAAAATGTTTTATTTTTTACTGTTTTTTTTGGCATTTGCTTTGCAGGTATGGTATGGTAAGGTTTTACTGTTATACTGTAATGTTACTTTGTTTTAACGTTAACCATAATTTGCTTAGCAGGTACACCATTCAGTTGCAGCGTGGATTTATTTATCTTGACAGCAACAGCGTTTGCTCCCACGATACATAAAGCCACGACTCCAACGCTGTAGGAGGTGATTTCACCACTACAGTTAAAAAAAAAAGAGCATATATGCCTGAAGTATGGGGGCGGCAGGGGCGGACGAGTGATTTTGCTCCTAATGCCGCGTACATACGGTCCAAATTCCGACGGAGGGCTTGCCCGTGGAAAAGTTCGACCGTGTGTACGCGGCATAACTTTTTTGCGGGAGAATGCCCCCATGCTTCGGCATATATAAATGGTGCATGTATGTCCATCATTAGAAGTGGGTGGATGAAGGGAGGTATTCTAATGGTGGGCATACCCACCGATCAATCTCTTTTTTTTTCGTTCAGCCAACATGACTCTCAGCAAATAGCTTGGGGTGTCTACTTTCCAAAATGGGGTCTTTTGGGGGGGGGGGGGGGTTTGGGCTATTTTGGCATTTTATGGCCTTCGAAATTGTAATAGGTAGTGAGGAGTGAAATCAAAAATTTGCGCCCTTAGAAATCCAGAAGGCGGCGATTAGTTTTTGGGGCCCCGTACGCAGCTAGGCTCCCAGAAAGTCCCACACATGTGGTATTCCCATACTCAGGAGAAGCAGCAAAATGTATTTTGGGGTGCAATTCCACATATAACCATGGCATGTGTGAGCAATATATAATTTAGTGACAACTTTTTGTAAAAAAAAAAATTATTTTTATTTTTTGTCATTATTCAATCCCTTGGGACCAAAAACAAATATTCAATGGTCTCAACTTGCCCCTCAGCAAATATCTTGGGGTGTCTACTTTCCAAAATGGAGTCATTTGGGGGGGTTTTGTGCCATCTTGGCATTTTATGGCCTTCAAAACTGTGATAGGTAGTGAGGAGTGAAATAAAAAATTAATGCCCTTAGAAATCCTAAAGGCGGTGCCTGGATTTCGGGGTCCCGTGCGCGGCTAGGCTCCCAAAAGGTCCCACACATGTGGTATCCCTGTACTCAGGAGAAGCAGCAGAATGTATTTTGGGGTGTCATTTCACATATGCCCATAGCATGTGTGAGCAATATATAATTTAGTGACAACTTTGAGCAAAAAAAAAAAAGTTTGTACTATTCCCGCAACTTGTGGCAAAATATAAAATATTCCATGGACTCAACATGCCTCTCAGTAAATAGCTTGGGGTGTTTACTTTCCAAAATGGGGTCATTTGGGGGGGAGGGGTTTGTGCTATTTTGGCATTTTATGGCCTTCGAAACTGTGATAGGTAGTGAGGAGTGAAATCAAAAATTTTCACCCTTAGAAATCCTGAAGGTGGTGATTGGTTTTCGGGGTGCCGTGCGCGACTAAGCTCCCAAAAAGTCCCACACATGTGGTATCCCCATACTCGGGGGGAAGTAGCGGAATATATTTTGGGGTGCAATTCCACATATAACTATGGCATTTTTTTTTGTCATTATTCAATCCCTTAGGACAAAAATAAATAAATATTCAATGGGCTCAACATACCCCTCAGCAATTTCCTTGGGGTGTCTACTTTACAAAATGGGGTCATTTGGGGGGGGGGGGGGGTTTGTACTGCCCTGCCATTTTAGCACCTCAAGAAATGAGATAGGCAGTCATAAATTAAAAGCTGTGTAAATTCCAGAAAATGTACTCTAGTTTGTAGATGCTATAACTTTTGCGAAAACCAATAAATATACGCTTATTGACATTTTTTTTTACTAAAGACATGTGGCTGAATACATTTTGCCCTCAATGTATGACTAAAATTTAGTTTATTCGATTTTTCTTAAAACAAAAAGAAGAAACTATCTTTTTTTTTCAAAATTTTCGCTCATTTTCCATTTATATCGCAAAAAAAAAAAAGCGCAGAGGCAATCAAATACCATCAAAAGAAAGCTCTATTTGTGGGAAGAAAAGGACGCAAATTTCGTTTGGGTGCAATATTGCATGACCGCGCAATTACCAGTTAAAGCAGTGCAGTGTGAAATTGTAAAAAGACCTCTGGTCCTTAGGCTGTTAATTGGTCCGGGGCTGAAGTGGTTAAAAAAATCCTATTTTTTTTTTTATTCTGCTAGAAAATTACTTGGAACACCCAAACACGATATATATGTATTTTAAGCAGAGACCCTAGCGAATAAAATGGTATCTGCGCAGCGGTTTTTCAAACGCAATTTTTTGGGAAAAAATACACTTTAATGTATTAAAAAAACGAAACAGTAAAGTTAGCCCAATTTTTATAATGTATAACGTGAAAGAAGACTTTACACTGCGAGAAGCATGATCTTTATTCTAAGCAAAAACATTGTGATTCTAATTTTAGCCAGTATCGTGCAGCTCTAGCCTAAATCTCAATCAATTGCCTTTGCACAGAACTTTGCACAAGTTCTTTTGTGTACATTAAACCACATTAATCTCCCAAACAATTAAAGGGGTTGTAAGCCCTCAATGTTTTTCACCTTAATGCATTCTATGCAGCAGCCCCCCAGAACCCCCCTTTTCTTTACCCGAACCCAGTCATTCCAGCGACAGGGACAAGCAAACCAGCTCCAGCCACTGTCTCAGGCCCTGATTGAATAGATTGATAGCAGCACAACCATTGACTCCCCCTGCTGTTAATCAAATCCAATGATGCGGGATCCAGAGGCGGGGCCCTGTCCTGCTGTCTGTGTCAATGGACACAGCAGCAGGGCAGCGTGCCCGCACAAGTTCCCCAAGGGAGAGTGACTCTCTAATGGGTCACTCGAGAAGAGGGGGAGCAAGAAGCACTGCTTAGGGATCCCAGAAGAGGAGGATCAGGGCCACTCTGTGCAAAACCACCTGAACAAAGGAGCCAAGTACGTTTGTTTTTTTTGTTTTTAATGAACCTTCACATATCCTTTAACCACTTGCTTACTGGGCACTTAAACCCCCCTCAGTCCCAGACCAATTTTCAGCTTTCAGCGCTGATGCACTTTGAGTGACAATTACGCGGTCATACAACACTGTACCCAAATGAAATTTTTATCATTTTTTCCCACAAATAGAGCTTTCTTTTGGTGGTATTTAGTTACAGCTCGGAGTTTTATTTTTTGCTAAACAAACAAAAAAAGATGCAAAAAAAAAAAAAAAAAAATCATGTTTTAATAGTTTGTTATAAAATTTTGCAAACGGGTCATTTTTCTCCTTCATTGAAGTGCGCTGATTAGGCGGCACTGATAGGCTGCATTGGTGGGCACTGATGGGCTGCATTGGTGGGCACTGATGGGCTGCATTGGTGGGCACTGATAGGCTGCACCGGTGGGCACTGATAGGCATAGTTAAGGCGGCACTAATAGGCACAGATAAGGCGGCACCGATGGGCACAGATAAGGCGGCACTGATGGGCAAAGATGGGCACAGATAAGATGGCACGGATGGGTGGCACGGATAAGTGGCACGGATGGGTGGCACGGATGGGCACTGATAGGTACCACAGATAGATGGGACTGATGGGCACTGATAGGTGGCACTGATAGGTGGCTCTGATAGGTGGCACTGCTGGGCACTGATGGGCGGCACTGCTGGGCACAGATGGGCGGCACTGCTGGGCACTGATGGGCGGCACTGGGGTGCAGCACCTTTGAGGCAGATTGGGTGGCACTGTGGGTGGCACTGTGGGTGGCACTGTGGGGTGGCACTGTGGGTGGCACTGTGGGTGGCACTGTGGGTGGCACTGTGGGCACTATGGGCACTGACGGGGGGCACTGACGGGGGGCACTTACTTTCGCTTTTATTTTATTTCAGGATGGCACTGCGGGAGGCAGGTGGGCACAGGCAGGTGGCAGGTGGTCCCTTGTATTGATGGCCGTGATCGGGACTGATGTCCCGATCACGGCCGCCGGCGATCGGCTTTTTTTTTCTCTCCTCGCGCTGTCAGCGCGAGGAGGAATAATAGCCGATTACCGGCTCCGTTCTATCACATGATCAGCTGTCATTGGCTGACAGCTGATCACGTGATAAGGGGTCGGGATCGACCCCTTACATGGATCGGTGATCAGGCGAGTCTCACGGACTCGCCGATCACAGAGCGCGCCGCGCGCGCTCCTCAGGGGGCGCGCAGGCCGCTCGTAACCGGGACGACGTCAATAGACGTAGTCCCGGAAATCTAGGTCCGCGCTAATGCCGTCATTCGGCAATAGCGCGGATCCCAAGTGGTTAAGCTAAATGTCACTCATTTGCCTTGTGGGAAACCAAAATCCATAAACTTTTCAGGATAGGGTTGGGAAGATAAAAACTTTGGTTGTGCAAAGTTTCAAGGCTATTGATTAACCACTTCTGCCCAGAAGGATTTGCTCCCTTAATGACCAGGCCATTTTTTGCAATATGGCACTGCGTCGTTTTAACTGACAATTGTGCGGTTGTGTGATGTTGTGCTCAAATAAAATTGATGTCCTTTTTTTCCCCACAAATAGATCTTTCTCTTGGTGGTATTTGCTAATCACTGCGGTTTTTATTTTTTGTGCTATAAACCAAAAAAGTGACAACTTTGAAGAAAAACAATATTTGTTACTTTTTGCTATAATAAATATCCAAAAAAATGTAAAAAAAAATTATTTCTTCATCATTTTAGGCTAATATGTATTCTCCTTTCTTAGAAGTCAGTATTCATTTTGACATCAAATTTTGATTTAGTTTTAGTCATAGTCTTTTGACTAAAATGCCATTTTAGTTTTAGTCATATTTTAGTCATCTGAATTGTTTTAGTCTACTAAAATATTCAATACATTTTAGTAGACTAAAATTGGCTAAATTTTAGTCTACTAAAATCTCCAGTACATTTTAGTCTACTAAAATCGAAGGGATTTAGGTAAATTGTAATGCATTATTTAAGCATTTCTCTAGAATTTCCAAACTACTGGAGTAAAAATCTAAATGATTATTTATGGTATGACAGTTTTTGTACATGCACTACAGATATAGATTTAGCCATTGTGATATATAACGTCCTTATATATAAAGCCAAGTTTCGTTACAAGCATATTGCTTTTTTGACAAACAGAAGTGCAACTTTAAAATATTTAAAAAAACAAACAAAAAAATCAGCGCTTCACTTGCTAAAAATCAGAACTGAATGTGTGCAATCAAAATTAGATAGTGTATAGTGGGCCATGTTAACCAACAGAAATAACAAATTAATGGTAATTCACTCACAAGCGTTGTTGTGAAACCGTTTCAGAGGCACAACCCTGCTTCCTTCATCAGCTGATGAAGGTGGCATTGTTTTGTCTCTGAAACAGTTCCTGATTGGCTACTAGCACCTTGGCTTTTGACAGCTCCATCTGACAGTTCTTCTAAAGTTACCATGGCAGCTCTCTGACAGCTTCTCTGGATCTTATCACCAGCATCTACTGTCTCTCCATGATCCCAGCAGCTCCAGTCAAGACTATTATCATTACTGATGGCTTCACATTAAAGTGATTGTAAAGCTTTGTTTTTTTAAATAACAAACATGTTATACTTACCTATTCTGTGCAAGGGTTTTGCTCAGGAGTTCCACCTGATCCTCCTTTTCTGGGATCCCCAGGCTGTGCTCCTCATCTTCTCGAGTGCCCTCATGGAGAGCTCCATCCCATGGGGCACTCATGTGGGCATGCTCCCGAGTCCTGCTGCTGCATCCATTGACACAGACAGCAGGACTCGGCCCCACCCCTCAGCTCCAGTTCCACTGGATCTGATTGACAGAAGTGGGAGTGAATGGGAGCCATAGCAGCTGTTGCCTAACTCAAGATAATTGACCCTTGCAATCAAACCCATGTTGGGTTTCTGTTGGCAGAGCCAAGGTAGTACCAAAGCCTGAGTATACAATACCTAGGCTTGAACTTTGTGGGGCTGGGCTAGCTGTGGACATAGCAGACTTCATACTGCATGAGCTCGACATTCAGGAAGATGATGTCAAATTCCACACAGACAGTAAAATTGTTCTGTGCTACATATAATCAGACAAAATGCTTCTATGTCTCTGTCGGCAGTGGAGCAGAAAAGAATAGGAAACCCTCTAAGCTTGAACAATTACATTATGCTCCATTGGACATTAATCCTGCAGACCATGCCACTGAGCTAACAGCTGCAAGTGATTCTGCACATTTGTCCTGGTCAACAGGTCCAGAGTTCCTGCTGGATCATGCATAAGAAACAACTGCTGCCTTCTTCAGTCTCCTAGAATCTGACAAAGACCAGGAGATTCATCCAGAAATCAGTCCAAGTCTACAAGTTGGACACTTCTTCCTGCTTAAAGACCAAATGAATTGATAGTGATGATGATAGTAGGATAGAGATGAAGGTCCCAAAACAAGGTATTGCAAAGTCTTTTTTCAAACCTATCAATGAACTTGAGCTGCTTTTGACCTTTTGAAACTGAACTTTGCTTATATGTACTTCGTAAAGAGATTTTCTCACGTCCAGCAGGAGAATGTATTAAGAACATTCCCTTGAATTTATCGGTTGGATTATATGACACTCTCTTGCCTTTATTAATGTAGCACTGACCCCCAAAGGAGCTGCTGGTTTCATTGGGCTTACCGTTACCTTCTTGACCTATTCTCCGTCTAAGGGTTCCTGTGGTAGATGGCCCAAAGAAATGTGGAAACTGACACTGAATCTTCTTTTGGGTTATTTATTTGAACCAGAAACAGAGTCTTTAGATAAGGGTAGAGGGTTAGGTTTAAGTTCAGGTACTTTAGACTGCAAAAATGGAAAGTCTCTTATAAGAAAATTCCAGAAAATAGAAACCGTTTCACAGCTGGATTTTACAACCCCCCAGATAGACCTCCTCTCACTAGGCCTAGCAGCCAGTAGGGTGTTAAGCAAAGTCTCTGCCACAGACTTGAATGTAGAATATTTGAGAAAGTCTCTGCCACAGACTTGAGCGTAGAATATTTGAGAAAGTCTCTGCCACAGACTTGAGCATTACTGAGGGACATAGACAAATTTGAAGAGCTATCATACGGTACCAGTATCTCTCAGCCAATCCGACGATTCCGTATGAGTGTAGATCCATGTAGTGCCCTCCGGGCTCCTTCAGAGAAGCCAGCCTTGCGCACACCCTTCCCCTGAAGAGTCCTCCCCTGGGGAAATGCATGGTTCCGCACCCCAGGCCAGGAGGGCCATGGGGCTGGTCAGGAGGACCAGAACCCAGCAGACAGAAAATATTCTCTCGAACAGAACAATGGAGCACGTGATCTTCATACCTTAAATACCACCTCCCAGAATGCACAGCAGGAGAACACTCCCACTGGGCTGGTTCCGAAAGAACAGTGACATTCAATACACCCAGCTAGACTACATTCTTACTCTTGCTGGCGGTGACAGTGACACCTGCGGTCAAGGAGAACCCAGTGCAACCCAGCTGGACTGGTACTGAAACCATAGATTTAGAGAATTAGCCCCAAAACCAAACTGTGGTTTCAGAAAAGTTTAACTTTGAAAAACATAAAGCGCCTGCTCGTCAGGAGCCAGCGCTACATAAACATCTAATTTGTTGCACTATATGCGTTCTTTCTATTTTGTTCTTCAGGTTTAAAGACAATGCCAGATTTTGAGTTTGCTGTGTCCAGCAGTATATGGTAATGCAGTTGCATTTCTATGTATAGCCCAGGGGTAGGTAACCTTTGAGAGATGGAGTGTGATGAACCGCCTGGCACCCTGCCTGGGTGCCTCTGCCAAGATACAGTTTCCTCCTGTCACGTACCTGGTTGGAGGCCGAAATGCCGAGAGGGCTCCCCTTGCGGCTGAGTGCAGTACACCCCTGAAGTTGGGTACAGAGGGTGTAGTGCCCAGAGAAGCACAGGTTGCCAGATGGATTCCAGAGATAAGAGCTGGTGGGCACCTGAAGGACACCAGGTAATGCAGAAAGCACAGCAGAGTTAAAGTCTATAAGAATCCTCGGTAATACTTGGCAAGGTGTGCATAAGGAGCAGTAGTGGAAGCCAGGCCAGGGGTCAAACACAGTAGATCCAGCAGGAGGATGAGGCAAGTTGCAGAAGCGGGGACAAATCAAAGGTCTGGTATCAGGAAGCAGGCAGGAACAGGTAACTGTAGCGAAGTCCGTGATACTAGCCAGGATCAGGTATAGGAGAAGACAGCAAGTCGGTAAAGAAAGCCAGGGGGTCAAAACCAGAAGAGCAGATCAGACAGGTCAGGAACAAGCCGGGTCACAACAGGAATCCAAATAGTACTTTCACAGAGGTTCAGGAACACAGGAAGACTGACAAACCAGCAACTGCAGACACCAGCAGACTTCCTTATATAGGCCCATGTGACCTACTGGTAGAGATACTGGGTCCTAAAGTCCTTCTCCTGCCAGAGATTCTGGGTCCTAGAGCCCTTCTCCTGCTGATGGCTCCCTGACAACTGACACTATAGCCCGTTCTCCTACGGCCATTTCCCTGACACCTCCACTCTGAAACCAGAATATAGTAATTTTACCCCAAGCATTAGAAACAATGTAGAGTAAAACAGGATTTTTTGTTTATTTATTGAACAAAAACACACGTTTTTATACATTTCAAAAATAGGGGCAGTCACAATAGGAACAATTAAAAGAAATATTGCACATTAACCTGAACAATGGCTAGGTAATGAGGTAATGTGGACATGATACTAATCACATGTCTACAAGGATTAGCAGACAGACAGAAACAATAGGTGACACAATTAAGTTATGGGAATGCACTAATAGGAGGCACACTATGGGAGAAAGAATACTATACAGTAAACACATAACACCTTAAACAGATTACACATTACAGCAAGAGACCTTAACATCAAGTTGTTTTGAGTGGATAATATTAACATCTGCTTTGAGTCTCTAAGTCTAGAAGGTGGCTGAAGCAGTCAATGCCGATTTGTCCTGTTTATAACCCAACAGAACACAGAGGCCCCAAATATGTATCTGGGTCATCCAGTACTCAAAGTCTGTGTGTTTTGGGAAGACTTGAACTAGAGCCCTCTCAAATGCCAGGGCCCATAGTCAGAATCAAGAGGCTAGCCTTCAGTTCCCTTCAAAAGCCACAGTGGTTACCGTGACATGGAGATCTACCATAATGACATGAAAGAGGTCAAACTTCACTTTTTTTAAAGAAATTAACTACATAATAAAACTTAGGAACAATATATTAAAACAAATGACACTGTAAAAATAAAAACTTACCATAAAAGTAGACTGTGTCAGTCAGTAGAGCAGTGGACAGGGTCAGTAGGGCTGTCAGGACCTGGACTTGAACCCGGGACCTCAGCTGTGTCTGGCATGAATCTTCTCTCTGAGCTATCTGAGATGCTGGACACTGCCTTGTCAGATCCTTTAGACAACGCTGCCTTGTACCTTGATTTCAGCTGAACCTTGAACTCGTTGCTCCTCCCATGAACTTCCTGATATAAGCCATGTCTCTGCACTTCCTCCTTGCCAGAATATTGTGCTATCTCCAGCCTGTATCTCGCTCCTGTCTTCCCTGCTGCCGCTTATATTTGCTACTGCTTGTTATCGACCCTTGGCTTGTTCCACGACTAGGATTCTGCCTGATCCCAACATGCAACTACTCGTTACCGACCTTTTGGCTTACTTACTGACCACACTTCTGTTTGATCCTTACCTGCTCATCCGCTACTGAACCCCGGCTTGCTCAACTCCTGGTGGGGCGATCCTGAGGACCGCGACCTGGTACTAACACGCAGCTAAATCCATCTCCACCATCTGGAGCTCTGGTGAAAACCGGTTAGTACTTAGACTCCGCACCTCAGGTGAGCCTGTGTCATCTGCCAGGGTGACTGCCGGTGTTCCTATCCTGCTGGTTAGTGGTAGTCCTGCAACTGCTATAGTAATTGGTCTTCGAGCCTGACCCCTGATCGTGACAGAATATTCTGGCCCAAAACATGGAGGCCGCTATAGCAAATGCTGTGGCTCCATTCAGGCAGCAAATTGCAGAGCTGCAGGAGTTCGGTGTCACTTACCAAGAAAAATTCTCCGTACTGGAAGGTGTGGTGAAGGAGCAGCATGAAGAGATCCGTGTTCTGACAAAACAGTTGCTGGATCTACCTTCCCGAGATGATACTAACACACATATGCCTCACCCACCCAAGTTTAATGGCGACCGCCACCATTACAGAGGTTTTCTTAACCAGTGTCGCATCTATTTCCAAATGCAACCCACTGCATTATTTTCTCCAAGACAGAAGGTAATGTTTGTTATCAACCTCCTGACTGGGGAAGCTCTAGCCTCGGCCTCCCCCTATATCGAGCAAGATAGTGCCATGCTGAATAATTTCCAGACTTTCAAGGATGCAATGAATCAAGTTTTTGATGATCCCAACCGCTGCGCTACGGCTGAAGCAAAGTTGCATAGTTTACGGCAGGGTAAACGCTCTGTTGCTGAATACACAGCTGAATTCAGAGGCTGGATGGCAGATACCACTTGGAACCCAGCAGCGCAAAAAAGTCTGTTCCGCCAAGGGCTTTCTGAACAGGTAAAAGATGAGCTTGCCAGAGTAGAGACTCCTAATGATCTTGAAGCCTTCATCCAACTATGTATCCGAGTTGATCAGAGGCTTACAGAAAGGAGGAAGGAGAGGCTGGGAATGTTTGGAAGTAATGGTGGCATGCGTTTCCCTGCTAGTCAGTTTGTTCAGAAGGATCCAAGAGTTTCTCCAGATTCTGACACAGCTGAACCTATGCAGGTTGATGCAATTAAGAGATCCATTTCTTTTCGGGAGAAAGAAAGAAGACGTCTGGAGAATCTCTGTCTATATTGTGGAGACTCTGGGCATTATGCAGTTAACTGTCCTAACAAGGTTAGAAGAACAATTGCGGCGACTGATGTGATCCCGTCTGAACAAATCAACTCTATTACCCAGTCTATCTCCCCATTGATTCTCTAAGAAAATAAAGTAAATTCTCCACTGTCTCATTTTATCATCCCTATTAAGCTTATTTCTGAGGGCTGTGAAATCCCCTGCTCTGCTATGCTGGACTCTGGGGCTGGAGGAAACTTTATGGACATAGAGTTTGCCCACCGCAATAACATTCAAGCCAGAAATACATCTGCGCCTATTGAGATGGAGACGGTTGATGGTTCACCCTTATCCTCAGGACCTGTTACCCATAAAACAGTTCCTCTGGTAACCCAGTTTGAGGCTGGCCATCGTGAGACCATCAGCTTTCAGTTGATTACATCACCCAAATTTATTGTCATTTTGGGCATTCCTTGGTTCTCAACTCTTAATCCCTCTATCAACTGGGGAACACGGACCATAGATTTCACAACTTCCCACTGCAAGGAACACTGTAGGGAATCTTACCAAACAAGTTCTCCGCTGGTCAAGTAATTGCCAGTTGGTGTGGTAACTACCGAATCATATTACAACTTGCCTCCACAATACTATGCGTTCCAGGATGTCTGTGATAAGAAAAATGCAGACAAATTACTTCCTCACCGCCCATACGATTGCCCCATTGCTGCTCCCAGGGGCTGAAATACCTTTCGGCCGCTTTTTTAATCTGTCAGAACCTGAATTAAAAGTGGTCAGGGAGTGGCTTGATGAAAATTTAGAGAAGGGTTTTATTAGACACTCACTGCACACTGCAGGAGCAGCCCTATTCTTTGTTGAAAAGAGAGACTCCACCTTGCGTCCATGCATTGATTACAGGCACATAAATAAGGTCACTATTAAAAACCGTTATCCACTCCCCTTGATCTCGGAAATGTTAGAAAGACTTCGTTCTGCCAAAGTGTTTACAAAACTTGACCTACGGGGGGCATATAACCTGGTCCGTATTCGTCCAGGAGACAAATGGAAAACCGCCTTTAGAACCAGATATGGACATTTTGAGTCCTTGGTCATGCCTTTTGGTCTCTGCAATGCCCCTGCGACCTTTCAACACTTCATAAATGATGTTTTTTGAGACCTGTTGGACCAATTTGTCATTGCTTATCTGGATGACATCCTTATTTTTTCCGATAACCTGGAAGAGCACCGCAGGCATGTTTGTACCGTCTTTGAAAGATTAAGGCAGAATCGACTTTACATCAAACTGGAGAAGTGTGAGTTTAAACAAGCCCAGATCCAGTTCTTAGGGTATATTATTTCACCAGATGGAGTGAGCATGGATCCCGAGAAGATTAAAGCAGTGGTAAATTGGCCTGCCCCTGGAAACGTTAAGGAAATCCAACGATTTGTCGGGTTTGCCAAATTTTACAGAAAATTCATAAGGAACTTCTCTAAGGTGATAGCTCCAATTACCCAACTAACAAAGAAAGGGGTGCCCTTTGTGTGGTCATCTGAGGCACAGGCTGCTTTTGGAAAGTTAAAAACGCTTTTTACTTCTTCACCAGTATTGGTACATCCCAATCCTGAATTACCTTTTATAGTGGAAGTGGATGCTTCGGACTCTGCCGTGGGAGCTATCCTCTCTCAACGACATGGTGAAAAGATGCAGCTTCATCCTTGCTCTTACTTCTCTCGTTTAATGTCTTCAGCCGAAAGAAATTATGATATTGGGAATAAGGAGTTACTGGCAATTAAGGAAGCATTTTCTGAATGGAGGCATTTGCTGGAAGGCGCTAAGCATCCTGTGACCGTTCTCACAGATCATATGAATCTGGAATTCATTCGTTCTGCCAAGAGATTGTCTTCTAGACAAGCACGTTGGTCATTGTTCTTTTCCAGGTTCAATTTTATTATCTCATATCGACCTGGGTTAAGGAATGGTAAGGCTGATGCCTTATCACGAATGTTGTCTGGACCTCTCCAGGAAAACAACTCTGAATACACAGTCCTGCCTCAAAAGAACTTTCTAAGTGCCACAAGTTCTAAAGCACTCTTGAGTCTCCTCAAGGAAGGGTATGAGAATGACCCACTCCTCAAAAATCCTATATGGACATCATCCTTGAGTACAAAAATGGCTTCTGGACTCAAGCACATGGCCTCTATGTACCTGAAGTTGCTCGGGTTGAAGTCCTCAAGTTGGTTCATGACTCCAAACTTGCTGGGCATTTTGGTGTTTCTAAGACAGAGGAACTTTTATCCTGTTCCTTTTGGTAGCCTGAGTACAAAAGAGATGTCAAAGGTAATGTAGCCTCGTGCCTGGTCTGTGCTCGCAATAAGACACCCCGAGCTTCTCCTTTGGGGTTGCTCCAGCCACTCCCTGTCCCATCAAGACCATGGGGATCAATTTCTATGGACTTTGTAGTCGATTTACCCCCTCTAAAGAAATGACCACCATCTTGGTTGTTATTGACTGCTTCACGAAGATGGCTCACTTTATACCGGTCAAGGGGGTACCCTCTGCAGAACAAACTGCAGAGTTGATGGTTCGAGAAATCTTTAGACTACATGGAATTCCAGAAGATGTAGTTTCTGACAGAGGAGTACAATTCACTTCAAAATTTTGGAAAAGCCTTTGCTCAGCTCTAGGAGTAACAATTAATCTATCTTCTGCTTTTCATCCTCAGTCTAATGGTCAAACTGAGCGGACCAATCAAACGTTAGAGCAGTACCTTCGATGTTTTGTTAATTATCTTCAGGATGACTGGGTGGACTATCTTCCTACAGCGGAGTTTGCTTATAACAATTCTAAACATGGCTCCACCTCTCAGACCCCTTTATTCCTAAATACCGGGCATCATCCAGCTTTTATCCCTGATCTCCCTATCTCAACTCCGATTCCTGCTGTTACCAACAGATTAACTGCTTTACAGGAGATCCAGGATAAATTGATCGAGACTTTGAGGGAAGCTCAGGAAAGTTACAAAAAGGCTGCAGATAGACATCGCAGAGCACTTCCTACCTTTCATGTGGGTGATCAAGTTTGGTTATCTACTAAAAATCTGAAGGTTCATGTTCCATCTGCAAAGTTGGCACAAAAGTTGGTGGGACCTTTCCAGATCTCGGCCCAGATCAACCCAGTCGCCTTTCGCCTAAAACTTCCAGCCAGTATGAAGATTCACCCTGTGTTTCACATATCGCTACTAAAACCTTTTCACGGAAATACTTCCACCTGTTAAGGTACAGGGTGAAGAAGAATATGTGGTGGAGAAAATTCTTGATTCCAGGATCTATAGGAACAAATTGCAATATCTGGTTCAATGGGAAGGATATGGGCCAGAAGAAAATTCTTGGGAGCCTGAGTAGAATGTTCATGCTCCTAGATTAACAAGAGAATTCCACCAGAGGTTCCCTCACAAACCAGGCCCTAAGACGTCCAGTGGACGTCCTGGGAGGAGGGGAGTACTGTCAGGACCTGGACTTGAACCCGGGACCTCAGCTGTGTCTGGCATGAATCTTCTCTCTGAGCTATCTGAGATGCTGGACAGTGCGTTGTCAGATCCTTTAGACATCCCTGCCTTGTACCTTGATTTCAGCTGAACCTTGAACTCTTAGCTCCTCCCATGAACTTCCTGATATAAGCCATGTCTCTGCACTTCCTCCTTGCCAGAATATTGTGCTATCTCCAGCCTGTATCTCGCTCCTGTCTTCCCTGCTGCCACTTATATTTGCTACTGCTCTTTATCGACCCTTAGCTTGTTCCACGACTACGCTTCTGCCTGATCCCAACCTGCAACTACTCGTTACCGACCTTTTGGCTTACTTACTGACCACGCTTCTGTTTGATCCTTACCTGCTTATCCGCTACTGAACCCCGGCTTGCTCACCTCCTGGTGGGGCGATCCTGAGGACCGCGACCTGGTACTAACATGCAGCTAAATCCATCTCCACCATCTGGAGCTCTGGTGAAAACCGGTTAGTACTTAGACTCCGCACCTCAGGTGAGCCTGTGTCATCTGCCAGGGTGACTGCCTGTGTTCCTATCCTGCTGGTTAGTGGTAGTCCTGCAACTGCTATAGCAATTGGTCTTCGAGCCTGACCCCTGATCGTGACAGAATATTCTGGCCCAAAACATGGAGGCCGCTATAGCAAATGCTGTGGCTCCATTCAGGCAGCAAATTGCAGAGCTGCAGGAGTTCGGTGTCACTTACCAAGAAAAATTCTCCGTACTGGAAGGTGTGGTGAAGGAGCAGCATGAAGAGATCCGTGCTCTGACAAAACAATTGCTGGATCTACCTTCCCGAGATGATACTAACACACATATGCCTCACCCACCCAAGTTTAATGGCGACCGCCATCATTACAGAGGTTTTCTTAACCAGTGTATCTATTTCCAAATGAGACCCACTGCATTCATTTCTGAAAGACAGAAGGTAATGTTTGTTATTAATCTCCTGACTGGGGAAGCTCTAGCCTCGGCCTCCCCTATATCGAACAAGACAGTGCCATGCTGAATAATTTCCAGACGTTTGAGGATGCAATGAATCAAGTTTTTGATGATCCCAACCGCTGCACTACGGCTGAAGCAAAGTTGCATAGTTTACGGCAGGGTAAACGCTCTGTTGCTGAATTCAGAGGCTGGAAGGCAGATACCACTTGGAACCCAGCAGCGCAAAAAAGTCAGTTCCGCCAAGGGCTTTCTGAACAGGTAAAAGATGAGCTTGCCAGAGTAGAGACTATTTGTTACTGCTCGTTATCGACCCTTGGCTTGTTCCACGACTAGGCTTCTGCCTGATCCCAACCTGCAACTACTCGTTACTGACCTTTTGGCTGGATTACTGACCACGCTTCTGTTTGATCCTTACCTGCTCATCCGCTACTGAACCCCGGCTTGCTCACCTCCTGGTGGGGCGATCCTGAGGACCGTGACCTGGTACTAACACGCAGCTAAATCCATCTCCACCATCTGGAGCTTTGGTGAAAACCGGTTAGTACTTAGACTCCGCACCTCAGGTGAGCCTGTGTTATCTGCCAGGGTGACTGCCTGTGTTCCTATCCTGCTGGTTAGTGGTAGTCCTGCAACTGCTATAGCAATTGGTCTTCGAGCCTGACCCCTGATTGTGACAAGGGCAGTGGATGGTGTCAGTAGGAAAGTGGATGTTGTCTGGGGACACTGTCAATAGGGCAAAGGACGTTGTATGGATGGTGTCAGTAGGGCAGTGGATGATGTTAGTAGGACAGTGGATGGCGTCACTCAGTAGAGCATTGGACAGTGTCAGTAGGTCAGTGGATGGTCTGTGGGCAGTGCCAGTAGGACAAAGGATGGTATCAGTAGGGCAGTTGATGGTGTGTGGATGATGTCAGTAGGACAGTGGACGCTGTCAGTAGAGAATTGTGGACGGTCTCAGTTAGGCAAAGGTTGGTGTCAGTAGTTTTTTTTTATTTGTTTTAGTTTTCTTTAATGATTTTTTACAATCTAATTATTTTTTTTCATTTGATTTTTTATGCCCCGTACACACGAGCGGACTTTTCAACATCCAAAGTCCGAAGGACCGAGTCCGTCAGACTATCCGATCGTGTGTGGGCTGCAACGGACTTTTGATTCGCCAAAGTCTGACGGACTTTAGAAATGAAGCATGCTTCAAATTTTCCCGAAGGAACTCCGCCGGACCCGGTCCCCTTCGAAAACTCCGCTCGTGTGTATGCTACTCCGACGGACTAAAACCGACGCTAGGGCAGCTATTGGCTACTGGCTATGAACTTCCTTATTCGAGTCAGGTCGTACGTCATCACGTTCGAATCCGTCGGAGTTTAGTGTGATCGTGTGTGGCCAAGTCCGTTCGGCCGAAAAGTCTGTCAGAACTCCGTCGGAACTCCGGCGGAACTCCGGCGGAACTCCTTTGGAAGTCTGTCGGACATAAGTCCTCTCGTGTGTACGGGGCATTACAGTTTTTTTAGGAGCCCTGTTGGGAGGCTTTGGTGTAAACAGATCCCTGATGTCTCACTTTTGAAACAGAGAAAGGGACTGAGGACAGAAGTTTCCCAATCCCTTTCTCTGCAGCCTCAGCTGCACTGGACAGTGAATGAATGAGAAGTACTCTGTGCTCAAACTGAAGCATAGTAAACACAGTTTACTATAATTCAGTTATAAATGGACACAGCCAATGATCAGTACTGATCACTGAATGTATTCATTCAGAAAAGGAAGGGGCCAGTAAATTACATATATTTATTTGCCCCTTCCCCGCTCTCCATCCTGACACATCCCTGCAGGAGACATTGGGGGATGAGAGGAGGAGAACCCAGCAGTGCTGTGGGAGGTCCAATGGAGTACAAGAGGACCAGGCAACACAAAGTAGAGGAGGGGCGGTGGGGGTAGCATTTAGTAGAACTCATGGCTGCATTTTCCTGCCTGCAGCAGCTGAATGCTGTTGGGGGGGGGGGGGGGGTGAGGAGCAGAAGCAGGTTCTGCAGGGAGGAAAATACAGCAATCAGTTCCAATAATTGCCAACCCCACTGCCCCTCCTCTCCAAGTTCTGAGGATGGCAACCAAGGGACACAATCTACCTATTCCCTACCCATGATCAACAGGTAGAACGAAATCAATTGGTTGTCGACCCCCAGTATAGCCTATGTAGCGCACCCCTTAACCACTTAAGCTCCGGACCAATTTGCAGCGAAAGGACCAGGCCCCTTTTTGCGATTCGGCACTGCGTCGCACACACTGCGTCGCACACACGGTCAAACTTTTCCACGGGCAAGCCCTCCGTCGGAATTTCGACCGAATTAGGAGCAAAATCGCTCCTCTGCCCCTATGCTTCTGCATATATGCGCTTTTTTTTTTTTTAACTGTGGTGGTGAAATCACCTCCTACAGTACTGGAGTCACGGCTTTATGTATTGTGGGAGCAAATGCTGTTGCTGTCAAGATAAATAAATGCGCGCTGCAGCTCAATGGCGCACCTGAAAACAAAAAAATGGTTAACAATAAAACACAGTAAGCAGTAAATTATAAAAAAAAATTACATACCTGAAAAGCAAGCATGATAAAACATAATACAATATTGCAGAATAGAATACAGTAAAAAAAGGAGAGAGAGAGAGAGATGCAATGGCATCTTGGGAGACCCTGTGTAAGTGTGTCCTAGCCTGTGAAATGCTGTACACAGAGGGGTTTCTCCACAACACCAGTCGCCGTATGAATTTGGACTGTCTTGTCTGCATGAAGGGAGGTATGAACGAAAACATTCTTATTATCCCTCCACTTCATAGCGAGCAAGTTATTACCGTATATACTCGAGTATAAGCCGAGATTTTCAGCCTCTTTTTTGAGGCTGAAAGTGCCCCCCTCGGCTTATACTCGAGTCATCGCTGTCTGCCCGCTCGATCAGCGTGTCGAGCAGACAGACAGCGGCCATTCTATTCAAAAGCCGCGCCTCCGGCTCCGCCTTCGCCTGTGATAGGCGGAACACTGAATTTCCCAGCAGCCTGTGTTCCGCCTATCACGGACATCGTATCATCCTCGTACTACGGACGAGGATGATACGACGTCTGTGATAGGCGGAACACAGGCTGCTGGGAAATTCAGTGTTCCGCCTATCACAGGCGAAGGCGGCGGCGCAGCTTTTGAATTTTACAATGGCCGCCGACGAAGAGGGCACGGGACGGAGGCAAGGCAAGGCACGGCACGGCACGGGACGGGACGGGACGGGGGCAAGGCAAGGCACGACACGGGACGGATGCAAGGAGGCAAGGCACGGCACGGGACGGAGGCAAGGAGGCAAGGCACGGGACGGAGGCTCGGGACAAAGGTAGGCTGGACACACACACACACACACACACACACACACACACACACACACACACACACACACACACACACACACACACATGGATGGAGACACACACAGGGATGGATGGATGGATGGATGGAGACACACACACACAGGGATGGATGGATGGATGGATGGAGACACACACACACAGGGATGGATGGATGGATGGATGGAGACACACACACACAGGGATGGATGGATGGATGGACACACACACACACAGGGATGGATGGACGGACACACAGGGATGGACGGACACACAGGGATGGACGGACACACAGGGATGGACGGACACACACACAGGGATGGACAGGCATGTCTCACCCTCGGCTTATACACGAGTCAATAAGTTTGCCAGTTTTTTTGGGGGTAAATTGGGGGCCTCGGCTTATATTCGGGTCGGCCTATACTCGAGTATATACGGTACACTGCAAGCAGGCTCTCTTCCCCCAGCCTAAAATGGGAATCTACAAGCCCCTGGGGAAAGCCCCGGCGATTAGGTCGCACAGTGCCACATGCTCCAATCTGCCGATCAAACAAATGACTAAACAGTGGTGCGCTCGTGTAATAACTGTCCACATACAAGTGGTACCCCTTTCCGAATAAGGGTGACACCAAGTTCCACACTATCTTGCCAGCGCTCCCTATGTAATCTGGCCAGTTCTTCGGCTCTACATAACTATCTTTTCCCTCATTGCCCTATCACAGAACTTATAGAGCTTGACCCCATATCTGGCACGCTCTTTGGGAATGTACTGTTTGAATAACAAGCGGCCAGAAAATTTAATCAGGGACTTATCAACACAGACAACTTGATGGGGAATAAACAAGGCTGCAAAACAGTTGAAGTGGTTTATGAGGGGCTGAATTTTGTAGAGCCGATCGTATTCAGGGTCTCCACGAGGACAACAAAGTTCATTGTCGTTGAAGTGCAAGAACCGCAAGATCTGCTCGTATTGTTTCCTGGACATGGAGTTAGAGAACACGGGCATATGGTCAGTCAGATGCTTGGACCAATACGTTCGCAACGTCATGAATTTATGTGTGCCCATGTTGAGGAAAAGGCCCAGAAAGGTCTTTAATTCGGAAACCGTAATTGGTTTCCAATCTCTGGCAAGGAAAGGCAACTGGGGATTAGCGGCGATGTGTTGAAAGGCATATAAAGTAGTTTGGTCCACAATAGATCTATAGAGATCTTCCGTGAAAAACAGCGAATAAAAATCAAGTGGCGTAAAATCAGCTGTTGCCACCTGAATACTGGGTTGGCCAGTGAATGGGGGAAGTACGGGTTCTGCAGAAGTGGTGGGCACCCAATCAGGATTGGCGAATTCTGCAGGAAGGACACCATGGGAACGACTGGCCTGCCTTTGTCTTCTTCTTGGTGGCAGCGGGACACTACTTGTGCTTGCCACCTCGCCAGCTTGAACTGCACTTATGGGACTCGCCACGTTAACCACGTGTTACTGCAGTGCTGGATGTACATCCAGGGTGTACTAGGCCGCTGGTGCTTGCCAGTTCACCAGAAGGATGAGCGGCGCTAGTACTGGCTCTCTGCTCCATACGAGGGACCTGCAGTTCTTGCAAATCAACAACATCAGAAGATCAGTGTCTGGTACGCCTGACCTTAGCAGGGACCTCACCTTTGTCGTCAGAGCTATCTGTCATGGAGCCGCTGTCCTCTACACGATCGTATTCTGAGCCTGAATCTGATAGATGAGTGACTTCCTCTTCACTATCTGTCATGCTCAGAAACGTGTAGGCCTCTTTACTAGTGTACCTTCGCTTTGCCATTTTGGGCTCTAAATTTAGTGGTACGCTAGTGAGATTCAAAGGTAAAAAAGCACCTAGGCTGTCAGCGACTGTATAAAACGCTACCAAAAAAAACTGTTAGCGATCGCAGGGATCAGGCCTGACTCTGTGAATGCTGCAGTTATGTGTGTTGTGTTTTGTGACAGTGATCGATCGATACTGCACTTGGGTGGGCTGGGCGGAGGGACAAAACGCAGGTGCTAGCAGGTATCTGGATTGATCCCGCTAACAATGCATTTTTTGGAACCCTAAACTGCTGGGGACACTAGTATAGATCTGATCAGATATTGATCTGTTCAGATACTATACCACTAAGAGAGGTGTATGCTTTGGACGTGGGTGTTAGCGGTACTGGCACTAACCTGACGTTGCGTGGGGCGACGCAGACCCTATTTGACCCTTAAACCTAATTGATATGTGTCCTGATGCTATAGAAATCAAACTAACTAACCAGCGTCACCCGTAACACTTATACGGTGATCACTGGTGAAAGGGTTAACTAGGGGCAATCAGGGGGTTAAAACCTTTATTAGGTAGTATATGGGGGTACCTGATGCTATATAAAAACTTGACGGGGAACCTAAATAACGAAATAACGAATTGGCTAACCAGCGTCACCAGTGACACTTATACGGTGATCACTGGTGAAAGGGTTAACTCTAGGGGCAATCAGGGGGTTAAAACCTTTATTAGGTTGTATATGGGGGTACCTAACGCTATGAAAGCCTGGCAGTGAACCTAAAAAATAACTAGCTACCTAGCGGCACCAGTGACACTAATGCAGCGATCAGAAAAACGTATGCTTAGTGACACTGGCAAAAAGGGGTGAAAGGGTTACCTGGGGGGCAATCGAGGGGTTAAACCTTTATTAGGGGGGTAGGGGGCTACCCTGGACCTAAAGGGGCCTAACACTAACTGCCCTGACACTTTTTACAGTCACAACTGACACTAAATGCAGTGATCAGTAAATAAATGATCACTGCAATCAGTGACACTGTGACTGGGGGGGGGGGCAGGGGGTGATCGGGGGGTGACTGGGGTAAAAAGTTTGCCTATGTGTACCTATGTGTCAGTGGACTGTTGGTGCACTTGGATGTCTTCTCTCCTCGCCGTCTGGTCAAAAAGACCGCCACAAGGAGAGTGACATCACTTCCTCCTGCCTGTGTTTACACTATACAGGCAAGGGAAGCTTCTCATTCGCCAGGAGCTCCTGAAGCGAAACGGACCGCCGCCACCAGCGGGAGGGGGTCCGAACAGACCCCCCACCTGCTGGAAGGCAGGCACATACAGGTACGTGGTTGTGCCTGTTCATGCCATTGTGCTGATGTATATGTACATGCGGAGGTCCTTAACTGGTTAAATGCACTGATTCCTGTGTAAATGACACTGGCAGTGAAGGAGTTAACCACTAGGGGGCAGTGTAGGGGTTATGTATGACGTTATGTGTTTTTTAAATTGTAGGGGGCGTGGCCTGGCATGCGACGTCACTGATCGTCTTTCCCTATATCAGGGAACAGACGATCGTGACAGCCACAGTAGGAAGCACGGGGAGAGGTTTGTTTACACAGACCTCTCCTCATTCTTCAGCTCTGTGACCCAACCGCGGGACACCAGTGGCGATCGGGTCCACTGGTCCCGCGGCCACGGTCACGGAGCCGGCGGCGGCGTGCTCCCGACCCACGGCTGGGCACTTAAAGAGCAGCGTACAGGTACGTGCTTGTGCCCAGCCGCGCCATTCTGCTGATGTACATCCGCGTGAGGCAGCCCTTAAGTGGTTAAGGAGCCACAAGTCACTGAGATCCCCACCCTGCAAAACCAGGTACACCAAATCTCCACAGGCACTCCCAAGTCAAAGATCAGTCTGTGACTTTGTTGTTTTTTTTGTTCATTGAGGGATAATAACTTGGAGATTATGGGATGCCCACTTGACATCAGAACAAACTTCAGGGACAACTCTTCATATATACAGTGTCTATATACAGCTCCTCTTGTTCCTCCACCACTTACTTGCTTGCAGAACCCAGCTGGAACACTGTGAATTATCCAACAGTCACTCGGTCAGATGAAGCAATAACCCATTACAGGTAGGAACCCGAGGCCCCTTGGACGTTCATTGTTCAGCTTGTATCACTCCTGTGGCTACTGATCCCAGCATGACCTTTTCATGGCACTGCCAACCCACCTGGCTGCAGCTGCCCCTTTCACTAGCCCTCCAGACTAACTTCTCCCCACAGTCCTCTAGACTGACATTCATCAGCCTACTCGACTGACTCTCAGGAGATCTCCAAGACATACTGACCAGCTCCTGCTGTCCTCTCTCCTTGCTCCCATGCCTCCCAGAAGAAAAATTTGGGGACTATTGTGAGCAATTCAGACTTCAAAAGTGCCCACAATAGTCCCCAAAGTGCTGAAAGGTATTTTTCTTCAGATTGGGATGATGGCACTCTCACACCTCTCTACCATATACAATCTGTGCCACCAGGAAGGCCCGAGATCATCCCCCCCAGACTCGGGGGCACCCTCATGGGTCAAGGACAGCCTCCTCAGCACACCATCTTCCACCCAACTATCCCTGCTGACATGTCTTATGTCTATTTATGAGGTAAGTTCTGCCCCCGCTAGCCCAAAGCTGGGGATTGGCTGAGGCCTCATAAATATGCATGGCAGCCCCTCCTTACTCCCACCCCCCCAGCTCTGAACTTTTCTACAAACTTCTAGACCATAGACCAGGGGAAAGTGTCAAAGAGAGCTGCCAGATGAGTCCAGCCCCTGAGTCACTGAACCCTGACCCAGATTTACGCCAAGGTTCCCTACCCCTGGCTTAGGCTTAGCCCTGAGCTAAAAGTAAATTTACCTGCTCAACAACAACCTATACATCTAACACACTAGAGGGCACTACACTTGCTGTTTTATAGTTACTTGTTTTGCTTATTTATTTTTGCTAATTTTCTGTATTTTCCTTCCCCTTATTGTGATTTAATTTCCTCTTCCTTGTGTGTGATCTTCTTCATCCACCCCAGACACACATTGGGGCATAGGAAAGCCAATATTTTGACCACCTTGAACTCTTGAATATCAAGTCTACTGCATCTTGATGTATTGCCTCAACATTCTGCTTGCCATAAAGACATTTGTGGATTCCAAGTGTTTGGTGACCCATCTGACGAAGATTGTCAGCAGTGTTTGAGGCCAGGCACAGAGGTCTCAGGAAGGGCTAATCATTGTCACCCCAGAGTCAAAATATGTATATCTTCAAATACCCCTTTATTCCCAGTACTTTTTAGTTTTTTTTATTATTCATGTTAATTCTAGCAACCACACCAACTGCAATCAATTCAATCTAGAATAACAGCAAGTAGCTGGGGACTAAATGTGTACAACTGGATACTAATGGGACCAATAGCATTACTGAAGTGTGAGGGTAATCTTTGTCCGAATAAAATGAAGCATCAAAAAATAAACAGCATTACTGATATAAAAGGGGCAGTCTTTTTGTCATAAAACTAATGCCGCGTACACACGGGCGGACTGTATGGCGTATTTAGTCCGTCGAAACACATTTCAGCGGACAGTCTGCTCGTGTGTGGGCTTCAGCGGACTTTTTCAGCGTGCAGTCTGGCGTACTAAGTATTTCGGATTTTTCGAAATTCTGTCCGTCGTACTTTGGTTTCAGTGGACAATCCGCTCGTCAGTAGGCTAGTTCGACGGACTAAGAATGGCGCATGTCCCGTCGTACGTGCTGTACACGTCATCGCGCAAGCTTTCGACGCACTGTTTGTGCATCCGTGTGTGGTCAAGTCTGTTCAGTCGAAAGTATGACGGACTGTCCATCGGATTGTATGACGGACTAAGTACGCCATACAGTCTGCTCGTGTGTACGCGGCATAAGAAGCATCAAGCAATCAAAACAGGCTGGCAGATAAGTGGAATGCCAGAATTACAGGAAGGAGATAAGATTAAAAATATGCTACAAATATAGAAAACAGAAGGACAGTAGCAGAGAACCGTTAACCTTGTATAGCTCCCCGTTAAGCATAGAGTATATAGGAAAAAGAGAGAAGTAATCTGTCATGTAATAGATAATATGTCTTTGTGTAAGGATGAATCGCCCAGTCTCCCAGTGTACAGTAGTCTAAAAAAAGAAAAAAAGAGAAAAGATTATCCTGTAGCGGATCACCATGGTTTAGTATTCTGTAGCTCTCTGCTGCAAATAAGAAATGTAATTTATTCATGTGGAAGGAGCTGGAGAACAAAGTAGTAGCTTAGTGACAGCTACATGGAACAGATGTATTACACAATCTGATACCTGATAAGACCTTTGACCCCCTGAGTCTGATCTACCTGCTAGAGAAGATATTAACAGAGACAGATGTGTTATACTTAATATACCTTTCAGGACTGGGATTAAGCCAATGGACACATTGAATATTCAGCCTGTGTGTCTGGAGGGCATTGTACAACAGAGATGTCACTTTTTAGAATACACGCTAACCCTAAAAGAAATGAGATTGCACCACACAAGTACTGCATTAGCAACTCCTTTTAGCTTCAATGATGAACTATGTTTTTAGTTTACCTATAGCTTTGTTTAAAAATTGGTCTACTATTTGCAATATACGGTGTTCCAACGGCTTTGCTGTTGAAAAGTGCTCGCCAGATCCTACACCTACCTCTTATAACTGTATCTTCAAAGTGTAAAATGAGAGCTTGTCATTTCACCTTCTTGCCTCTTATCCAATCCATCATCCACCCTGACCAAGTGGGTTTTGTGGCATTTGAGGAAGGCCAAAGATACCACCACAACAGTCCCTAACGTAATACACTTGGCACACGCCTACAGAATTCCTTTTCACCTGCTTTCCACCAATGCCAAGAAAGCATTTGATTGAGTGGAATGGCACTTCCTGTGGGCGAAGCTAGCCCATATCAGGATTTGCAATAATGTGTAAATGGATGCCTCTCTTTACTATACTCCCACGACTACAGTATGTTCACCTTAGCTAATGGCATGGGGCAGGGATGCCTGTTGTATCGTTTTATATTTATTTTGACTTTGGAGCCCTTTGTGTACCATATTTGCCAAAATTTGGATATTAAGGATTTTTTTTCCCATGAGAAAATCCACAAAGTGGCTGCTTTCGCAGATGCCCTTCTGTTTTTTTGTCACCTCCCCAGTCTTCCAAATATTCTCAGAGATTTGAATATCTATGGGAATTATCTAACCTTAAAATCAACTTTCATGAATTGAATCCCCTAAAAGTTTTTTTCCCTTGTCTAGTGTAGAAACTGTACAGTACATATTCCTTTTTCACTGGGCGACAGCACAAATCTGGACCCCAAAACCACCTTGACCGTCTACAAACTTTTTGGAACTAACTTTCCACCTTTATTTAATCACTTCCCGACCGGCGCCCGCCAATGTACGTCAGCAGAATGGCACGGGCAGGCATATTGGCATACAGGTACGTCCTTTTTAAATGCCGCCCTGCCATCGCGAGCGCGGTTGGGACCCCCGTGACTCTGGTTGGTCGTGAGGGGCCTGAACGAGGAGATGCCGTTGTAAACAGCATCTCCCCATTCTGCCTAGCAACAAGTGACACTGATCTCTGCTCCACGTGATTGGAGCAGAGATCAGTGTTCACTAAAACAAAGCCCAGCCCCCCACAGTTAGTAACACGCCCCTAGGAACACTTAACCCCTACACTGCCACCCACTGGTTAACCCCTTCACTGCCAGTTTCATTTACACAGGAATCACTGCATTTGTATAGCAGTGATTGCTGTATAAATGACAATAGTCCCAAAAATGTTTCAAAAATGTCCGATGTGTCCACCATAATGTCACAGTCACAATAAAAATCGCTGCCATTACTACAAAAACTAGTATTTTTGGTAAAAAAAAAAAAAATCGCAATAAGCAATTATTGATTGATTTTTTTTTTACTAGTAATGGCAGCGATTTTTATTGTGACTGCGACATTGTGGCGGACACATCGGACATTTTTGACACATTTTTGGGACCATTGTCATTTATACAGTACTCACTGCTATATAAATGCAGTGATTCCTGTATAAATGACACTGGCAGTGAAGGGGTTAACCAGTGGGTGGCAGTGTAGGGGTTAAGTGTTCCTAGGGGTGTGTTACTAACTGTGGGGGGGTTGGGCTTTCATTTAGTGAACACTGATCTCTGCTCCAATCACATGGAGCAGAGATCAGCGTCACTAGTTGCTAGGCAGAATGGAGAAATGCTGTTTACACGGCATTTCCTCCATTCAGTCGTCCCGTGAGACGATCACGGGATGCCCGCGGCGATCGAGTCCGCTGGTCCCGCGACTGGACTCACGGGGGTCCCGACCAGCGCAGGGCGGCATTGAAAATTGGACGTACCTGTACGCCAATATGCCTGCCCGTGCCATTCTGTCAACGTACATCGTCGTGCGCTGGTTGGGAACCAGTTAAGGCAAAGAAGAAAAGTTCTGGAACACATGGTTCTATTGGATCATATTCACATGCTTTCTAGAATATGAGAAGTTGCTTGCTGGAGATGACTAGTGTTCATGGACCTACCTTCCTACATGAGTAGCTGAGGATTGCAAGTAGGGATGGCCATCTCTTGGCTAGGGATGAGCTTCGTGTTTGAGTCGAACATACGTTCGACTCGAACATCGGCTGTTCGCCCGTTCGGCGAATTCCGAACGTTATGGGCCGTTCGCGCCAAATTCGTGTGGCGCTCACGGCCCACAATGCACTGCGATGGCGCAGTGCATTGCTGGCTCATGATTGGTCAAGCATGCACTGTGACCCCGCATGCTTGGCCAATCACAGCGCCGGCAGCGAGGAGAGCCATGATTTGCCACAGGCAGGATGCCTGTGGCCAATCATAGCTCAGGCTGTGCAGTACACGCCCCACACTATATAAGGCCGCCAGCGCGGCGGCCTTGTGTAGTGTGTTGGCGTCTGAAGCAGTTAGTGGGTGTTCTGTGTACCTTGAACACAGTATACACCGATCGTTATCGGCCGATTTTTCGATCTTGCTCTTCTGTAGTGGTTGTGCGTGCCCTGACCGCAGTATACACCGCTATATTCATCTTTTATAATAGAGCTTGCAGTCAGTGTTAGGAGCTTGTGCGTGCTGTCTGCGTGCTCTGTACCCAGTACACACCGCTATATCCACCTACATAGCTCTTCTCTATTTGAGCCATCTGCCATCTGCAGGAGTTATTGGAAGTTGTGTGTGCCTCCAGCACAGCACAGTATACATCTGTATTTACCCTTTATTGCTGGTGTTCTATAATAAAGGCATCTGCAGGAGTTAGTGGGTGTTGTGTGCCTCCAGCACAATATACACTACCCAATTGCTGTTTTACCCAACTCCCTTCAGGCCATTACCATGTCTGGAAGGCCAGCAAGGAGAGGCAGACAGGCGCGAGCCGATAAAAGAGGGCAAGCAGGCTCTGTGTCTGGAGACAACAGTGCTGGTCGTGGACGCGGTGCATTGTCATCATCAGCACGTGGCCATGGGACACGCTTGTCCTTCTTTTCGGCAGCTGGACATGTTGAGCCGCAACATGCCAACGACTTGGTAGAGTGGATGACCAAGCCCTCTTCATCCTCCTCATCCTCTCTTACCCAGGCTCAGGGTACTGGCAAAGCAGCTGCCAACGCATCGTCTTCCCTCCTCTCAATGTCATCATCAGTGACTCCTTCCCTAGACCCACCACGTCCTCCTGAGGAGTCCCCTGAACTCTTTGAGCACAGTGTTGGGTACATGCTTCAGGAGGATGCCCAGTGTTTTGTAGGCTCTGATGATGACACTCAGCTAGAGGAAGGCAGTAGCGTGAGCGCAGAGAGAGGGGATGCTCAAGAAGGACAGCAATCTGGCAGTCATGTTCCACAAGCTGCAGCATACTGCCAGGTTTGCTCCAGCGATGAAGAGGGAGGGGATGATGAGGGCACTGACTCCACGTGGGTGCCTGGTAGGAGAGAGGAGGAGGAGGAGGAGGCACATGTCCAACGAGGCAGGGGCCAGCTTAGGGGCAGCACACCGACTGAATCACACCGCAGAGCTCCGCCTGTGCAGGGCGCTGCCTCTGCACATTATTCTAACAGTTCTTTGGTGTGGGCCTTTTTTGAGACGAGTGCATCAGATCGCACCGCTGCTATTTGCAACATATGTCTCAAGCGTATCTCGCGTGGCCAAAACATCAGCCGATTGGGCACCACATGCTTGACCAGACATATGTTGACCTGCCATGCAGCTCGTTGGCAAGCGTACCTCAAAGACCCACACCAAAGAACAAAGCGGACCTCTCCTTGCTCCTCATTAGCTGGCATCTCCAACCCCACTAGACCTTCAGTCCTCTCTGAAACCTGCTCTGAGAGGAATGAAGGTGTAGAATTAGGTGTGTCACAGCCAAGTGCTTCCGGGCACTCTGCTAGCAGTACACCCACGTCCGATTATAGCAGGCAAATGTCCCTGGCCCAGCTGCTGGATCGGCAAAAGAAGTTCACTCCCAGCCATCCACATGCCCAGCAGTTGAATGCTAGCTTGGCTAAATTGCTAGCACTTCAACTGCTGCCTTTTCAGTTGGTAGACTCGGCCCCCTTCCGTGAGTTTGTACAATGTGCGGTTCCTCAGTGGCAGGTCCCCAAACGCCACTTTTTCTCAGGGAAGGCGATTCCGGCTCTCTACCGGCATGTGGAAGGCAATGTCCTTGCCTCGCTGGACAGGGCAGTCAGCGGTAAGGTGCATATTACCGCTGATTCATGGTCCCTCAGGCATGGACAGGGACGTTACCTGTCTTTCACGGCCCATTGGGTCACTCTTCTGGCAGCTGGGAAGGATGCAGGACAAGGTGCAGTAGTGTTGGAGGTTGTTCCGCCACCACGCCTCCAAAATGCTACTATTGGTTGTGACACACCTCTCTCCTCCACCCCCTGCTCTTCTTCTTCCTCCATGGCCTCTTCCAGTGCTCTGTCCTCAGAACCAGCGGTGCTCCGTAGGCGTTCCAGGGGCTACGCAAGTACGCAGGCAAAACAATGCCATGCAGTGCTTGCGCTGGTTTGTTTGGGGGACAGGAGCCACACTGGGGCGGATGTTTTGTCAGCTCTGAAGGGGCAGGCCGAGAGGTGGTTGACGCCACGCGAGCTTAAGCCAGGAATGGTGGTTTGCGACAATGGCACCAACCTCCTCTCCGCCCTCCAACAGGGACAACTGACCCATGTGCCCTGTGTAGCTCACGTCCTTAACCTGGTGGTGCAGCAGTACTTGGGCAGGTACCCGGGCTTACAGGATGTCCTGAAGCAGGCCAGGAAAGTCTGTGTGCATTTCCGCCAATCATTTAATGCCTGTGCTCGGCTGACTGAGCTCCAAAAGGAGTTGAACCTGCCCAAGAACCGCCTTATATGTGACATGCCCACCAGGTGGAACTCAACGTTGGCCATGCTGCAGCGGCTGCACACGCAGCAGAGGGCCATCAATGAGTACCTGTCCGACTACGGCACCAGGACAGGGTCAGGGGAGCTCGGTTTTTTCTCACCACGCTAGTGGGGCATGATCAGGGATGCATGCACTGTCCTGTCACCGTTTGAGGAGGCCACAAGGATGGTGAGCAGTGACAGTGCATGCATCAGTGACACTGTACCTCTTGTCCACCTCTTGGAGCATACGCTGCCTGGAATAATGGACAGGGCACTTGAGGCAGAACAGAGGCAGGAAGAGGAGGACTTCCTTGCCTCTCAAGGCCCCCTTTATCCAGACAGTGTTCCTACTGTGCCACCCATCACACAGGAAGAGGATGAGGAGGAGGAAGAGGAGGAGGAGGATGATTGTGTCAGCATGGAGGTGGACTTGTACGTGGCTGGGAGGAGGTACCTGCGGATCATGTTGTCCTTAGTGACCCAGAGGACTCCGGACCGAATGCCTCAGCTAACCTACACTGCATGGCCTCCCTGATCCTGCAAAGCCTGCGGAAGGATCCTCGTATTCTTCGGATCAAGGAGAGGGACCATTACTGGCTGGCCACTCTCCTTGATCCATGGTACAAGGGTAAGGTTGCCGACCTTATCTTGCCATCGTAGAGGGAGCAGAGGATGAGACATCTCCGGGAGGCCTTGCAGAAAGGTCTGTGCAACGTGTTCCCAGAGACTGGGAGGTTACAAACTCCTAGTCTTGACAACGTGTTGCTAAGGCATCGGTCAGAAGGAGCGGTGGAGAAGGTAGCCGTCTGACTGATGCTTTCAGACAATTTGTTAGTCCGCAGCCCCAAGGTATGATCGGTTCCAGCAACCATCACCAGCATCTGATTTACATGGTGCAGGAATACCTAGGGGCAAGGTCAGACTTGGACACCTTTCCCACCGAAAATCCCCTGGCTTACTGGGTCTTGAGGATGGATCACTGGCCAGAGCTTGCATAGTATGCAATTGAGCTACTGGCCTGTCCTGCATCCAGCGTTCTTTCGGAACGCACCTTCAGTGCTGCTGGTGGCTTTGTTACCGATCACAGGGTGCGCCTGTCCACCGAATCAGTTGATTGACTGACCTATATCAAGATGAATCAGTCTTGAATAACCCACAGCTACCAAGCACCTGAAGCTGATGTAACCGAATAATTTTTTTTGAAATATCACATCCCTTCAAGACTGTCTATGCTGATGCTGAGTGACTGTCCTGTTATGTTGATTGTCTATCCTCTTCCTCCTCCGCTGATATGTTGGAAGAACATTTCTGGTTCTGGGTGATGCCATCAGCCCAATTTTTCTGCCCCTGTTTAACAGGGGCGTTTAATTACAGTTTTTGATGCAATGCTTTGCAGCAGGGCTAATTCCTGCAATAAAACTAGAGTATATGGGAGAGGTTGCAGTGTGGTGGCAACAGCACCAGTGCCTAAGGCTCAATTTTTCTGCCCCTGTTTAACAGGGGCGTTTAATTACAATTGTTGATGCAATTCTTTGCAGCAGGGCTAATTCCTGCTATAAAACTAGAGTATATGGGAGAGGTTGCAGTGTGGTGGTACCAGCACCAGTGCCTAAGGCCCAATTTTTCTGCCCCTGTTTAACAGGGGCGTTTAATTACAATTTTTGATGCAATGCTTTGCAGCAGGGCTAATTCCTGCAATAAAACTAGAGTATATGGGAGAGGTTGCAGTGTCGTGGCACCAGCACCAGTGCCTAAGGCCCAATTTTTCTGCCCCTGTTTAACAGGGACATGTAATTACAGTTCTTGATATAATATTTCACAGGAGGGCCCGTTCCTGTGCCCACCCAGAGTAACTGTGAGGACTTATAGTGTTGTGGCACCAGCACCACAAACACCAAAGGTAAATTTTTCTACCACTGTTCAACAATGGCATGTAATTACAATTCTTGATATAATCGTTCACAGCAGGGCGCTCCAGCGCCCACCAAGAGTCACTTTGAGGGCTTACAATGTTGTGGCAAAACCAACACCTTGTTCCGCCATTTCTGCAGAGCATATAGGGCAGGCCCCTACTTTCAAACATCCAACTTACAAACATCTCCTACTTGCAAGCGGAAGGAGACAACAGCAAGTGAGATGAAAAAAGATGGACGACAAAACAAATTATACAGGGTTAATAACCCTTCCCTATGTTTTCCAAAAAACGTAAAAATTGTTTTTTTGACTGGAGCTACACTTTAAAAATGTACCAGTTGAAAATTACAAACAGATTCAACTTAACACAACAAACCTACACAGTCCCTGTCTTGTTTGCACTGCCTGTATACTGCTGTTCTGAGTATATAGGGCCTGGGGGCCACATGCATTTCCTTTTTTTAATATGGGTACAGGGTTCCCCTTAATATGCGTACAAGACCCAAAGGGGCTGGTAATGGGCAGGGAGGGCTACCCATGCCATTTTTCTCAATGATTTTCAACCATATTGCAGGAACCAGATATAACATTAAAACCGCAAGCAGTTTTAAATTATGTTATTTACGTTAAATGTCATTTTGTGCAGGAACTGTTCTAAACACGGGAAACATGTGGCACTTCACAGGCATACTACAGACACCCCCCAGGCATGATATTTAAAGGAATATTTCACTTTTTTTTTCACTTTAATCATCATTAAAATCAGTGCTCCCGCCAAAACGGACATTTTTAAAAACATTTTAGGCATTGACCCATGTCCCCTGGGGCAGGAGCCAGGTCCCCAAACCCTTTTTAGGACAGCATCTTGCATATTAGCCGTTAAAATTAGCACTTTTAATTTTGAATGTTCGAGTCCCATAGACTTCAATGGGGTTCTAAAGTTTGTACGAATTTGGGGTCCGTTCGAAAGTTCTGGTGTGAACCGAACCGGGGGGTGTTCGGCTCATCCCTAATTGCAAGGTACAAATCCAAGGTTCCCATCCCCTTCCTTTCATCTTCTTTATACCTTCTTGGTTTCTCACTCCTTTTTACCTACAGTATATACCTGTTTTCTTCTCTCTTTCAGTTTCTCTTTCTGTGTGTATTGAACTGGGTGGGAATCTGATCTGCTAACCTGCAAACACTTGTTGTCAAGGAAGGTAAGATTGGTATTTTGTATTTTTGTGATATACTTTCTACTCAGACATTTGTACACGTATCTGGCCTCCTTGAGATCTACAGTATGTGTTCACAATTTGCTGATGACTTTGGATTCTCTGCCCTGTCTTGCTGAAAAACTTTAAATAAAAAATAATAATAGAAAAAAATACCTCCACTTACAGTGCCTTGCAAATGTATTCACCCCCTTGCCATTTTTCGTGTTTTGTTGCCTCACAACCTGGAATTAACATGGAGTGTTTGAGGATTTGCATCATTTCATTTACAGAACATGCCCACAACTTTGAAGATTTTTATTTTTTTGTGAAGCAAACAACAAATAGGACAAAATAACAGAAAAAGTAAATGTGCATAACTATTCACCCCCCAATACTTTGTGGAGCCGCCTTTTGTGGCTATCACAGCTCCAAGTCCCTTTTGGGTACCTCTCTATGAGCTTGCCACATCTTACCAGTGGGATTTTTGCCCATTCCTCCTTGCAAAACTGCTCCAGCTTCTTGGATGGTTTGCGCTTGTGAACAGCAATCTTTTAAGTCTGATCACAGATTTTCTATTGGATTTAGGTCTGGGCTTTGACTAGGTCATTCCAACACATTTACATGTTTCCCCTTAAACCACTCAAGTGTTGCTTTAATAGTGTGTTTGGAGTCACTATCCTGCTGGAAGGTGAAACTCCATCCTAGACTCAAATCACACACAGAGTGGTACAGGTTTTGCTAAAGAATATCCCTGTATTTAGCACCATACACCTTTCCCTCTACTCTAACCAGTTTCCCAGTCCTGACTGCTGAAAAACTTCCCCACAGCATGACGCTGCCACCACCATTTTTCACTGTGTTCTTTGGGTGACATGATGTGTTGGGTTTGTGCCAGACATAGCTTTTTCTTTGATGGCCAAAAAGTAAAATTTTAGTCTCATCAGACCAGAGCACCTTCCTCCATATATTTTGGAAGTCTCCCACATGCCTTTTCGCAAATGCAAAACATACCATTTTGTTTTTTACTGAAAGTAATGGCTTTCTTCTGGCCACTCTGCCATAAAGCCCAACTCTATGGAGCGTACAGCTTATTGTCTTTCTCTGTATGCCACATACACACGTAGCCAACTATCTGGCGGACTTAGTCTGGCGGACTTCCTGCCGAACTCTCCGCCGGACTTTCCGAACAGGCTACTTGCCCACACACGGCACTTTTTCAGCAGACTAATACGGTGTACTAAGTCCGCCGGACTATCCGCCGTACCTTTGAAATGAACGGACTCGCCCACACACACGAAGGAAAGTCCGCTCATTTTGAGCGCGTCTCCAGGTAGCCGGGCCCCGTCACCTGGTATGGACTTAAAGGGGAACCCCAAAGCCGAAAAAATCGTCGTTGGGCTCCCCCCAGATCCACATCAGACCCTTGTCTGAGCACGCTACCCGGCCGGCCAGAAAAGGGGGGGACAAGCGAGCGCCCCCCCCCCTCCTGAGCCGTACCAGGCCGCGTGCCTTCAACATCGGGGGGTGCATGTTGATGAGGACAAGGGCCTGGATTGTCCGCTGAAATGCGAGTCCGACGGAAGGATTGGAGTGCAAAACTACTTTCTAAGTCCGCCGTACTTTTCCACCAGATTGTTTGATCGTGTGTACGCGGCAGTACAGATACTCCAGTCTCTGCTGTGAAACTCTGCAGCTCCTCCAGGGTTACCTTAGGTCTCCGTGCTGCCTCTCTGATGCCCTTCTTGCCCCGTCCATGAGTTTTGGTGTGCGGCCATCTCTTGGCTAGGGATGAGCTTCGTGTTCGAGTCGAACATACGTTCGACTCGAACATCGGCTGTTCGCCCGTTCGGTGAATTCCGAACATTATGGGCCGTTCGCGCCAAATTCGTGTGGCGCTTACTGCCCACAATGCACTGCGATGGTGCAATGCATTGCTGGCTGATGATTGGCCAAGCATGCACTGTGACCCCGCATGCTTGGCCAATCACAGCGCCGGCAGCGAGGAGAGCCAGGATTGGCCACAGGCAGGATGCCTGTGGCCGATCATAGCTCAGGCTGTGTAGTACACGCCCCACACTATATAAGGCCGCCAGCGCAGCAGCCTTGTGTAGTGTGTTGGCGTCTGAAGCAGTTAGTGGGTGTTCTGTGTACCTTCAACACAGTATACACCGATCGTTATCGTCCTATTTTTCGATCTTGCTCTTCTGTAGTGGTTGTTATCTGCGTGCCCTGACCGCAGTATACACCGCTATATTCACCTCACCTATATAGCTAACGATATATCTATCTTTTATAATAGAGCTTGTAGTCAGTGTTAGGAGCTTGTGCGTGCTGTCTGCGTGCTCTGTACCCAGTACACACCGCTATATCCACCTACATAGCTCTTCTCTATTTGAGCCATCTGCCATCTGCAGGAGTTATTGGAAGTTGTGTGTGCCTCCAGCACAGCACAGTATACATCTGTATTTACCCTTTATTGCTGGTGTTCTATAATAAAGGCATCTGCAGGAGTTAGTGGGTGTTGTGTGCCTCCAGCACAATATACACCTGTATCTACCCTTTATTGTTGTTCTCTAATAGAGCCACCTGCAGGGCTTAGTGGGTGTAGGGAGGCCCGCAGTGGATGGACTAGGAGGGAAGTAATGGAGGGCCGGGCATGACGGGGATGTTTAAGGGAACTGGAAGGTTAAATCATCAGTGTGAATAGGCTGAGGGGAGGAGCTGGTGGAGAGTTTGAGGGATGGGGCGGAGCCTTATAAAAGGTGGAGTGGGCGGAGCAAAGTTCAGTTCGACGGAGGGGACAGAGAGAGGAGGCAGTTTTTTCACCGCTGCTCCTCTGAAGATGGCGGACGTCGAGAGCATGCTGGCAGATCTGCGGCGGCAAGCGGAGGAACGTGGCCCGGAGTGGCTGCGGGAGCACCTCAGAGCCTTTGCGGGGACATCTGGACCAGACTTGCGGAGGGGTGAGCTCGTGCCACGCGCGCGGAGGTCTCGGCCTCCGGCGCGCTTTTCACCTGGGCCTGATCCTCGGCCGCCTCGTATTGTGAGAAGCCCTGGGGAGGACCGATCGCTCCCTCGCCAAACGGACACAGGGGGACTCAGGGGGCACTGAGCGGTCTTCACGCTGCGGCCCCTGGGGGGGGGTGGGGCGGGCGGGTCACGCAGCCGGCGTGCTGCTGAGGTGACTGTGGGGGGGAGTAGGGGGGATGCTGCAGCGGGACACCATGCTGGGGGGGGGTGGCTGCTCGGGCTGGCCCTAGCACGGATCCAGCGGCTCGGAGCAGGGGTACAGCCTTTCAGCCTAGGCAGGTACGTGGATCGCCTGCAGGCTGCTCCACACAGACTGACGCAAGGAGCGCCCGAGGGCCCGCCGTCCCAGGGGCTGGCAGGGTTGGCTCTCGTCGCCAGGCTGCCAGGGAGGGATCAGCCGGGGGCGTGGATGCATCTCTGCGGGCTGTGGCGTCAGCTTCCGGGGTCTCTTCCCCCAGGGGGCTTACACCCCCGCCTACATGGGTCCAGGAGGACCGGTCCGAGGGGGAAATTTAGGATGAGGAGGAGCTGCCTGGTCCAAGGGGTGATGTTGCCAGTCCGGCTGTGAGAAGCGTCCCTGGACAGCCAGGTGAGTCCCCTGATGCGTTTTTATTGTCGAATGCATTGCAGGGTTTGTTGGGGGTGGTGCAGGCGGGCACGGGGCAGCCAGTGTCGCCTGTGGGGTGCGACACGGGGGTGGCAGGGGTTTCGGTGGCGGCCATGCCGGGGGGACCGGCTGGAACTTTGCGGGACCTGGTAGAGGGGTTGTGGGCCTTGGTAGGGCGTTTCGACCGGGGGCAGGCTGCGCCGCCTGTGGCCCCGTGGGTAGCTCCCCCGGCCGGGGAGCTCGGGGCGGCCCCGGGGGCCACTGGGGTTGCGACGCCGGTGGCACCCGCGGTGCCGACGATGGAGGGGGAGGGGGAGTGGGGCAGCTGAGGCTGACGCAAGCAAAAAAGACTCGGTGGCGCGGTCGGACATTGTGCGGTTGGCCGACGCGGCGCAGTGTGAGGTTTACGTGTGTTTCGAAAGGCTGCTGGGGGCCCACTTGAAACAGGAGGTGCGGGACAAGATCTGGAAGGGGGAATTTGTTGAGATTTTCTCACTTCTCCCATTGGAGAAGTTCAACTTGGACAGGGTTAAGCCCGATGATTCCAAGAAGGAGGACGAGGAGAAGCGGCGGTATCGGCTGATCCCGCGCATTTTCTCTAATTGGCTACAGACATTTGCCATTTTGGCGAGCGTCATCGGGGAGAAGAGCCCTGAGCATGCTCAGCGCTTTTCTGTTATATGGATGCGATTGGGGAGGCCCATCGGGTGCATGGAGGGGTGGCGTGGCTCCGGTACGATGAGCAATTCTGGCAGCGCAAAGCGGTGCGGCCGGAATTGCGCTGGGACCACAAGGACATCAGTCTCTGGATGAGGCTTATGTCTTCAGCAAGGGCCCCGCCTCAGTTTCTTCAGGGGGGGCCAGGAGTGAGCCTACCTCAGGACTGCCGGCCGGAAAGAAGTGGGGGGGTTTGCTGGCAGTACGAGGGAGCCTGCAAGTTCAGGGGAACGTGCAAGTTTAAGCACGAATGTTCCGGTTGCTGCGGGGCTCACATGTTGTCCCGTTGCTTCCGAAAAGGGAAGCGGGTCGGGGATGTTGCTCAGAAGAGGGAGGACGCCGGTGATGCTGGCAAGGATGCTCCCTTTTCTAAGTAGGTATCCAGATAGGGCAGCGGCACGGTTACTGGCGGCAGGGTTCCGGGACGGCTTCAAGATTTCGTGTTCACTGCCTGAGGTGCCGCGGGTCACGAAAAACTTGAAGTCAGCGTTGGAACATCCGGGGGTGGTGGATGACAAGCTGCAGAAGGAGGTGGCGCTCGGGCACATGGGGGGGCCGTTTGGGGAAAAACCGTGGCCCAACTTGGTGGTTTCCCCATTGGGGGTGGTCCCCAAGAAGGAGCCGGGGAAGTTTCGGCTCATTCATCACCTGTAGTTTCCAAAGGGGGGCTCAGTGAATGATTTCATTGACCCTGAGGTGTGCACGGTGTCCTACACGTCGTTTGACGCTGCGGTACAGTGGGTGCGGCGGTATGGGCGTGGGGCGCTGATGGCCAAGGCCGATGTGGAATCAGCATTCCGGCTGCTTCCGGTTCATCCTGATAGCTTTAAGCTGTTGGGGTGCCACTGGCGCGACAAATATTTTGTGGACATGTGCCTGCCGATGGGTTGCTCGATATCATGTGCGTACTTCGAGACGTTTAGCTCTTTTTTGGAATGGGTGGTGAGGGATGCTTCAGGTCTGGAGTCGGTCATCCATTATTTGGATGACTTCCTCTGTGTGGGCCCGCCTGCCTCCGCTGTGTGTGCGATTTTATTGTCCATGTTGCAGCACATCGCAGGCAGGTTTGGGGTTCCCCTGGCAGCCGATAAGACGGAGGGTCCGACGTCTGAGCTGAGTTTCCTGGGGATTGTGATTGATTCCCAGGCTATGGAGTGGCGGCTGCCGGAGACCAAGTTGGTGGAATTGCAACGGGAAATTCGCGAGATTCAGGGTCGACGTAAGGTTCAGTTGCGGACGTTGCAGTCGCTTTTGGGTAAGCTGAATTTCGCATGTAGGATCATCCCCATGGGTAGGATTTTCTGCAGGCGGCTGTCGTCGGCTACGGCGGGTATCAGCGTTCCCACGCACTTTGTGCGGCTGGGGAGGGAGCACCGAGCAGACTTGCGGGTTTGGCACGATTTTTTGGTTTGCTACAATGGCAGGGCCATGGGGATGGCGGGCCCTGTCAGCAATTTTGATTTGGATTTGGTTACGGACGCTGCGGGTTCTACGGGTTATGGGGCATTTTTCAAGGGCAAGTGGAGCGCGGAACGTTGGCCGGAGGCGTGGCGAGCGGCAGGTTTCTTGGGCAATTTGGTTCTGTTGGAGCTCTTTCCGATCGTATTGGCGATGGAGCTGTGGGGGGAGGAGTGTCGGAATCTGAAGTTGCGCATTAATTGCGACAACATGGGGTTGGTGTAGGTGGTGAACCGGGTGTCGGCTTCTTCCCCTCCTGTTATACGGTTGATGCGTCAGTTAGTCCTGCGTTGTTTACAGTTGAATGTTTTTGTTTACGCTGTACACATACCGGGCATGGAAAACGAGTTGGCTGACTCCCTGTCTCGTTTTCAGTGGGACAGGTTCAGGGAGCTGGCTCCGGGCGTGGAAGCGGACGGGGCCCATTGCCCGGAGTGGATTTGGAGGCTGCCATTGGAGTCACCGCCGGATGGATCCGGCAGTCAGTGAGTGCGCCCACCTGGGTGGCCTATTCCAAGGTTTGGTCTGAATGGTCGGGTCTGGTTCGGTAAGCGGGGGTAAGTGATGGGGGCTCCGATTGGCGGTTGTTGGTAATTTATTTTGTGGCCAGGAATATGGAACGGGTGGTATCGGTGTCCGCGATCAGGCGAAAGCTGGCGGGTTTGACGTTTTTGTTTAAGCTGTTGCGGATGGAAGATTGGACAAAAGATTTTTGGGTGCGTCAGGCGCTGAAGGGTTATCGCAGACAATGCAGGATGAGGGATACGCGGAGGCTGGTTACGTTCGCTACCTTACAGGCGATCTGTGCTCAGTTGGGGGGGGGTGTGCTCTTCGGAGTATGAAATGCGGCTATTTACGGCGGCTTTTTCTTTGGCCTTCTATGGGGCTTTTCGGATTGGGGAGTTGGTTAGCCCGTCCAAAAAAGTGGCTGGGGGATTGTTTGACGGGGAGGTTCGAGTGGGTGTAGATAGAGTGGGGCTCTGGCTGCGTAGGTCCAAAACGGATCAGCTGGGCAAAGGGGTCCTGGTGTCTCTGTTTGCATTGCCGGGATCCAGAGTGTGCCCGGTGGCAGCGGTGCGGGATTTCCGGGCAGTAAGACAAGGGGGGGAGGGTCCTTTCCTGCGGCTGAAGGGTTATCGCAGACAATGCAGGACGAGGGATACGCGGAGGCCGGTTACGTTTGCTACCTTACAGGCGATCTGTGCTCAGTTGGGGGGGGTGTGCTCTTCGGAGTATGAAATGCGGCTATTTACGGCGGCTTTTTCTTTGGCCTTCTATGGGGCTTTTCGGATTGGGGAGTTGGTTAGCCCATCCAAAAAAGTGGCTGGGGGATTGTTTGACGGGGAGGTTCGAGTGGGTGTAGATAGAGTGGGGCTCTGGCTGCGTAGGTCCAAAACGGATCAGCTGGGCAAAGGGGTCCTGGTGTCTCTGTTTGCATTGCTGGGATCCAGAGTGTGCCCGGTGGCAGCGGTGCGTGATTTCCGGGCAGTAAGACAAGGGGGGGAGGGTCCTTTCCTGCGTCATGAGGATGGGTCCTTTTTGTCTAAGTACCAATTTGTTTCGGTGTTTCGGAAGTGCTTGCGGGCAGTGGGTTTGGATGGTAAAGAATTTGCGTCCCATTCGTTCCGGATCGGAGCGGCCACGGAGGCGGCCCGGTGCGGTTTGGATGAGGCGGCAGTTCGCAGGATTGGGAGGTGGGAATCTCTGCGTTTTCGTTCGTATGTTAGGCCACAGTTGGTGTTGTTTTGATTGTCTTAAAAAAAAAAGAAAAAAAAAGGGGGATTGAGTTCTGAAGGTTACACGCCTGCACCATATGTTGGGCTTTATTTGTGGTTTTGGGGGGTTGGCCTGGTTGTTGTCCTGTCAAGGGGGATGCACTGTTAATGGGGGGAAGCTGTTTTACGCTGTTGGTTTTTCTTTTCAGATGGAGGTCCGGCTCGCCTCGTCTGGATCGTGGGGCACTCCTACGTGTGTTGGGGGGCCAGGAGAGGAGATCAGTGACCGGAGGGCAGGCAACTTGGGATTTCAAGGAGGGAGGCATGCTTGCGGTGGTTGGGTATCCCTGGGATGCGGTGGGGTAGGTTGGTGGAGGAGATTGAGAGACATGTGTCTCGGGAGGGTCCCCCGGCGGTGCTGGTAATCCACGCGGGGGGAATGACCTGGGGGTACGGAAGGTTACCGATTTCATGCGGCTGCGCTTCCGTTTTCCAGGTACTGTACTGGTGTGGTCGGACATCGTGGCGAGGACAGCCTGGCGCTGGGCTCGTTCGGTGGCGAGCATCCAGAGGACCCGTATTAGGGTTAACAAGGTAGTGGGGAGGTTCGTGGCCCAACAGGGTGGGATTGTGGTTCGCCACCGCAAATTAGAGTGTAATGTGGGCATGTACCTGGGACAGGATGGGGTACACTTGTCAGATGTGGGGATTGACTTGTGGTCATTGGGCTTACAGGAGGGTATCCAAAAGGCACTGCAGGTGTGGGGTGGCCCTCAAGGGTAAGGGAGTCACCCTCTTGGGCTGTGTGTCTGGTGGTCTTTGACAGTTGGCGGTAAATCAGAAGTCATCTGATATGGGGTGGGGGGCCCATTTCTAAGATGGGTCCTTCCGGTGTATTCCTGAACGTTGGAGGGAATAACGTTATGGTTGTCACGGCGGAGGTTGTCTCCGAGCGGTCACAGCTGGAGGCCTGGAAAAGTGGGAAGTGGGTACCGCAGTGACTTGTTTGGTTGGTAAAGTTATGGGTCACCGTCAGAGATCACCAGACCGGGCATGTTAGCTATATGCTATTCGTTACCATATGTGTGTTATGGTTATATGTATATGGTTATAGTTATATTTATATTTATATTGTTTGGTTATTTATATATATAGATATATATATATATTTTGGTTGGAGTATTTGAGTATTGTAATAAAGGCTGTTATGGCCATTTTACTCCAAAGCAAGGTGTGGTCTCTTACTTATGGGGGAACATGGGGTGGAGGTTGGAGTGGAATGGGTAACAGGTAAAACTGGGACCTTTAGACTACCCTGGTCATGTGTGCCTCCATACCCCTTTATCTACCCTTTATTGCTGGTGTTCTATAATAAAGGCATCTGCAGGAGTTAGTGGGTGTTGTGTGCCTCCAGCACAATATACACTACCCAATTGCTGTTTTACCCAACTCCCTTCAGGCCATTACCATGTCTGGAAGGCCAGCAAGGAGAGGCAGACAGGTGCGAGCCGATAAAAGAGGGCAAGCAGGCTCTGTGTCTAGAGACAACAGTGCTGGTCGTGGATGCGGTGCATCGTCATCAGCACGTGGCCATGGGACACGCTTGTCCTTCTTTTCGGCAGCTGGACATGTTGAGCCGCAACATGCCAACGACTTGGTAGAGTGAATGACCAAGCCCTCTTCATCCTCCTCATCCTCTCTCACCCGCTCAGGGTACTAGCAAAGCAGCTGCCAACGCATCGTCTTCCCTCGTCTCAATGTCATCATCAGTGACTCCTTCCCTAGACCCACCACGTCCTCCTGAGGAGTCTCCTGAACTCTTTGAGCACAGTGTTGGGTACATGCTCCAGAAGGATGCCCAGTGTTTTGTAGGCTCTGATGATGACACTCAGCTAGAGGAAGGCAGTAGCGTGAATGCAGAGAGAGGGGATGCTCAAGAAGGACAGCAATCTGGCAGTCATGTTCCACAAGCTGCAGCATACTGCCAGGTTTGCTACAGCGATGAAGAGGGAGGGGATGATGAGGGCACGGACTCCACGTGGGTGCCTGGTAGGAGAGAGTAGGAGGAGGAGGAGGAGGAGGCACATGTCCAACGAGGCAGGATGCCCTCCGGGGGCCAGCTTAGGGGCAGTACACCGACTGAATCACGCCGCAGAGCTCCGCCTGTGCAGGGCGCTGCCTCTGCACGTTATTCTAAAAGTTCTTTGGTGTGGGCCTTTTTTGAGACGAGTGCATCAGATCGCACCGCTGCTATTTGCAACATATGTCTCAAGCGTATCTCACGTGGCCAAAACATCAGCCGCTTGGGCACCACATGCTTGACCAGACATATGTTGACCTGCCATGCAGCTCGTTGGCAAGCGTACCTCAAAGACCCACACCAAAGAACAAAGCGGACCTCTCCTTGCTCCTCATCAGCTGGCATCTCCAACCCCACTAGACCTTCAGTCCTCTCTGAAACCTGCTCTGAGAGGAATGAAGGTGTAGAATTAGGTGTGTCACAGCCAAGTGCTTCCGGGCACTCTGCTAGTAGTACACCCACGTCCGATTATAGCAGGCAAATGTCCCTGCCCCAGCTTCTGGACCAGCGAAAGAAGTTCACTCCCAGCTATCCACATGCCCAGCAGTTGAATGCTAGCTTGGCTAAATTGCTAGCACTTCAACTGCTGCCTTTTCAGTTGGTAGACTCGGCCCCCTTCCGTGAGTTTGTACAATGTGCGGTTCCTCACTGGCAGGTCCCCAAACGCCACTTTTTCTCATGGAAGGCGATTCCGGCTCTCTACCGGCATGTGGAAGGCAATGTCCTTGCCTCGCTGGACAGGGCGGTCAGCGGTAAGGTGCATATTACCGCTGACTTATGGTCCAGCAGGCATGGACAGAGACGTTACCTATCTTTCACGACCCATTGGGTCACTCTTCTGGCAGCTGGGAAGGATGCAGGACAAGGTGCAGTAGTGTTAGAGGTTGTTCCGCCACCATGCCTCCAAAATGCTACTATTGGTTGTGACACACCTCTCTCCTCCACCCCCTCCTCTTCTTCTTCCTCCATGGCCTCTTCCAGTGCTCTGTCCTCAGAACCAGCGGTGCTCCGTAGGCATTCCAGGGGCTACACAAGTACGCAGGCAAAACAATGCCATGCCGTGCTTGCGCTGGTTTGTTTGGGAGACAGGAGCCACACTGGGGCGGATGTTTTGTCAGCTCTGCAGGGGCAGGCCGAGAGGTGGTTGACGCCACGCCAGCTTAAGCCAGGAATGGTGGTTTGCGACAATGGCACCAACCTCCTCTCCGCCCTCCGACAGGGACAACTGACCCATGTGCCCTGTGTAGCTCACGTCCTTAACCTGGTGGTGCAGTGGTTATTGGGCAGGTACCCGGGCTTACAGGATGTCCTGAAGCAGGCCATGAAAGTCTGTGCATTTCCGCCGATCATTTAATGCCTGTGCTCGGCTGGCTGAGCTCCAAAAGGAGTTGAACCTGCCCAAGAACCGCCTTATATGTGACATGCCCACCAGGTGGAACTCAATGTTGGCCATGCTGCAGCGGCTGCACATGCAGCAGAGGGCCATCAATGAGTACCTGTGCGACTACGGCACCAGGACAGGGTCAGGGGAGCTCGGTTTTTTCTCACCACGCCAGTGGGGCATGATCAGGGATGCATGCACTGTCCTGTCACTGTTTGAGGAGGCCATAAGGATGGTGAGCAGTGACAGTGCATGCATCAGTGACACTGTACCTCTTGTCCACCTCTTGGAGCATACGCTGCGTGGAATAATGGACAGGGCACTTGAGGCAGAACAGAGGAAGGAAGAGGAGGACTTCCTTGCCTCTCAAAGCCCCCTTTATCCAGACAGTGTTCCTGCTGTGCCACCCATTACACAGGAAGAGGAGGAGGAAGAGGAGGAGGAGGATGATTGTGTCAGCGTGGAGGTGGAGGCTGGCACTCAGCATCAGCAGCAGCAGCAGTCTTGTAGGGATGATTTACAGTCCCAAGAAACCCGTGGACTTGTACGTGGCTGGGAGGAGGTACCTGCGGATCATGTTGTCCTTAGTGACCCAGAGGACTCCGGACCAAATGCCTCAGCTAACCTACACTGCATAGCCTCCCTGATCCTGCAAAGCCTGCGGAAGGATCCTCGTATTCTTCGGATCAAGGAGAGGGACCATTACTGGCTGGCCACTCTCCTTGATCCACGGTACAAGGGTAAGGTTGCCGACCTTATCTTGCCATCGCAGAGGGAGCAGAGGATGAGACATCTCCGGGAGGCCTTGCAGAAAGGTCTGTGCAAAGCGTTCCCAGAGACTGGGAGGTTACAAACTCCTGGTCCTGGACAACGTGTTGCTGAGGCATCGGTCAGAAGTAGCGGTGGAGAAGGTGGCCGTCTAAATGATGCTTTCAGACAATTTTTTAGTCCGCAGCCCCAAGGTATGATCGGTTCCAGCAACCATCACCAGCGTCTGATTTACATGGTGCAGGAATACCTATTGGCAAGGTCAGACTTGGACACCTTTCCCACCGAAAATCCTCTGGCTTACTGGGTCTTGAGGATGGATCACTGGCCAGAGCTTGCACAGTATGCAATTGAGCTACTGGCCTGTCCTGCATCGGAACGCACCTTCAGTGCTGCTGGTGGCTTTGTTACCGATCACAGGGTGCGCCTGTCCACCGAATCAGTTGATCGACTGACCTTCATCAAGATGAATCAGTCTTGGATAACCCACAGCTACCAAGCACCTGAAGCTGATGTAACCGAATAATTTTTTTTGAAATATCACATCCCTTCAAGACTGCCTATGCTGATGCTGAGTGACTGTCCTGTTATGTTGATTGTCTATCCTCTTCCTCCTCCGCTGATATGTTGGAAGAACATTTCTGGTTCTGGGTGATGCCATCAGCCCAATTTTTCTGCCCCTGTTTAACAGGGGCGTTTAATTACAATTTTTGATGCAATGCTTTGCAGCAGGGCTAATTCCTGCAATAAAACTAGAGTATATGGGAGAGGTTGCAGTGTCGTGGCACCAGCACCAGTGCCTAAGGCCCAATTTTTCTGCCCCTGTTGAACAGGGGCATTTAATTACAATTTTTGATGCAATGCTTTGCAGCAGGGCTAATTCCTGCAATAAAACTAGAGTATATGGGAGAGGTTGCAGTGTCGTGGCACCAGCACCAGTGCCTAAGGCCCAATTTTTCTGCCCCTGTTTAACAGGGGCGTTTAATTACAATTATTGATGCAATGCTTTGCAGCAGAGCTAATTTCTGCAATAAAACTAGAGTATATGGGAGAGGTTGCAGTGTCGTGGCACCAACACCAGTGCCTAAGGCCCAATTTTTCTGCCCCTGTTTAACAGGGGCATTTAATTACAATTTTTGATATAATATTTCACAGGAGGGCCCGTTCCTGTGCCCACCCAGAGTAACTGTGAGGACTTATAGTGTTGTGGCACCAGCACCACAACCACCAAAGGTAAATTTTTCTACCACTGTTCAACAATGGCATGTAATTACAATTCTTGATATAATCGTTCACAGCAGGGCGCTCCAGCGCCCACCAAGAGTCACTTTGAGGGCTTACAATGTTGTGGCAAAACCAACACCTTGTTCTGCCATTTCTGCAGAGCATATAGTGCAGGCCCCTACTTTCAAACATCCAACTTACAAACATCTCCTACTTGCAAACGGAAGGAGACAACAGCAAGTGAGATGAAAAAAGATGGACGACAAAACAAATTATACAGGGGTTATAATCCTTCCCTATGTTTTCCAAAAAGCTTAAAAATAGTTTTTTTGACTGGAGCTACACTTTAAAAATGTACCAGTTGAAAATTACAAACAGATTCAACTTAACACAACAAACCTACACAGTCCCTGTCTTGTTTGCACTGCCTGTATACTGCTGTTCTGAGTATATAAGGCCTGGGGGCCACACGCATTTCCTTTTTTTAATATGGGTACGGGGTTCCCCTTAATATGCGTACAAGACCCAAAGGGGCTGGTAATGGGCAGGGAGGGCTACCCATGCCATTTTTCTCAATGATTTTCAACCATATTGCAGGTACCAGATATAACATTAAAACCGCAAGCAGTTTTAAATGATGTTATTTCCGTTTAATGTCATTTTGTACAGGGACTGTTCTAAACACGGGAAACACGTGGCACTTCACAGGCATACTACAGACACCCCCCAGGCAAGATATTTAAAGGAATATTTCACTTTTTTTTCACTTTAATCGTCATTAAAATCAGTGCTCCCGCCAAAACAGCCATTTTTAAAAACATTTTAGCATTGACCCATGTCCCCTGGGGCAGGAGCCAGGTCCCCAAACCCTTTTTAGGACAGTATCTTGCATATTAGCCGTTAAAATTAGCACTTTTAATTTTGAATGTTCGAGTCCCATAGACTTCAATGGGGTTCTAAAGTTTGTACGAATTTGGGGTCCGTTCGAAAGTTCTGGTGTGAACCGAACCGGGGGGTGTTCGGCTCATCCCTAATTGCAAGGTACAAATCCAAGGTTCCCATCCCCTTCCTTTCATCTTCTTTATACCTTCTTGGTTTCTCACTTTTAATTTCGAACGTTCGACTCCCATAGACTTCAATGGGGTTCTAAATTCGTACGAATTTGGGGTCCGTTCTAAAGTTGTGGTGCGAACCGAACCGGGGGGTGTTCGGCTCATCCCTACTCTTGGCAGGTTTGCTGTTGTGCCATGTTCTTTCCATTTGGTTATGATAGATTTGATGGTGCTCCTAGGGATCATCAAAGATTTGGATATTTTTTTATAACCTAACTCTGACTTGTACTTCTCAACAACATTGTCCCTTACTTGTTGGTTAGCAGTGCCTCTTGCTTAGGTGTTGCAGCCTCTGGGGCCTTTCAAAAAGGTGTGTATATGTAATTACAGATCATGTGACACTTCATCATTTCACTAATTATGCGACTTCAGAAGGTAATTGGTTGCAGCAGAGCTTTTTATGGGCTTCATAACAAAGGGGTGAATACATACGCACATGCCAATTATCAGTTTTTTATTTCTGAAAAATTGTTTTATGTATATATTTTTTCAAATTTTACTTCACCAACTTAGACTATTGTGTTCTGATCCATCACATATAATTCAGGTTAAAAAAAATTGAACTAAAGGCTGTAAAAAAAAAAAAAAAAAAAAAAAAAAATATATATATATATATATATATATATATATATATATATATATATATATATATATATATATATATATATAAAAATAAATAAAAGAAAATAAAAAAAAAATAACAAGATAGGTAAAAAGCCAAGGGGGTGAAAACTTTTGCAAGACACTGTATTTCTAATACTATTAAATTATTTTTAATATGTGATTTACAATTTATTAAAATATTGGAAAAAAAGAGCCATTTAAATTCCAAATCCAATGAATCTTTTAGTAACCATTATCCACCTACTGTATTTGCCGGCATATAAGACGACTGGGCGTATAAGACGACCCCCTATTTTTCCAGTGAAAACTTATGATTTGGGCGATACTCACCGTATAAGACTACCCCCTTCCGAGGCAACACCATAAAAAAAAACATCAGACTTAAAATCAGATTTGATTTAACCACTTCCCGACCAGCGCACGACGATGTACGTCGACAGAATGGCACGGGCAGGCATATTGGCGTACAGGTACGTCCAATATTCGATGCCGCCCTGCCATCGGGAGCGCGCCAGCGGCGGCGCGCTCCCACGCTGGTCGGGACCCCCGTGAGTCCGGTCGCGGGACCCGCGGGACCCGCAGGACCCGCGGACTCGATTGCCGCGGGCATCCCCGCAATCGTCTCACGGAGCGGCCGAATGGAAGAAATGCTGTGTAAACAAAATTTTTCCATTCTGCCTAGCAACTAGTGACGCTGATCTCTGCTCCATGTGATTGGAGCAGAGATCAGTGTACACTAAATGAAAGCCCAACCCCCCCACAGTTACTAACACACCCCTAGGAACACTTAACCCCTACACTGCCACCCACTGGTTAACCCTTTCACTGCCAGTGTCATTTACACAGGAATCACTGCATTTATATAGCAGTGATTACTGTATAAATGACAATGGTCCCAAAAATGTGTCAAAAATGTCCGATGGGTCCCCGACAATGTCGCAGTCACAATAAAAATCGCAGATCGCCGCCATTACTAGTAAAAAAAATAATAATAAAAAATTATTAATAAAAATGCTATAAAACTATCCCTATTTTGTAAACGCTATAACTTTTGCGCAAACCAATCAATAATCGCTTATTGCGATTTTTTTTACCAAAAATATGTAGAAGAATACGTATCGGCCTAAACTGAGGGAAAAAAATGTTTTTTTATATATTTTTGGGGGATATTTATTATAACAAAAAGTAAAAAATAATGCGTTTTTTTCAAAATTGTCGCTCTATTTTTGTTTATAGCGCAAAAAATAAAAACCGCAGGGGTGATCAAATACCACCAAAAGAAAGCTCTATTTGTGGGAAAAAAAGGACGTCAATTTTGTTTGGGAGCCACGTCGCACGACCGCGCAATTGTCAGTTAAAGCGACGCAGTGCCGAATCGCAAAAAGTGGTCTGGTCTTTGACCAGCAAATTGGTCCGGTCTGAAAGTGGTTAAACACAGTCATTTTAATAAACCATCAGAAACATCAAAAAAAAAAACAACAGACTTAACATCAGATTTGATTTAAACACGACCATTTAAATGAACCATCAGAAAACATTAAAAAAAAAACATCAGAATTAACATCAGATTTGATTAAAACCCGGTAATTTTAATGTAAATGGTTGACTTTCTGGTACTTAAAATCCTTCAAAATCCTCTTCATGTTCATCCTCTGACATCATAAGTTCATCAATGACATCTTGTGGTACATTTGTAAGACAATCATCATATGGATCCAATTCCACATCAGATGGTGTGGCTTCAGCTTCGGCTTCCTCTTCATCTTGCCACAAGTGATCATCCTCCATACCATCCAATGAATTTGATATGCCATACTTCTTGAAAGTTTGTGAAAAACAGTGTAGCGCTTATTTGTTTTTACCACATTACAATGTGACCAATGTAATCAGTGCATACATTAGACTGTGCAAACAAATAAATACATTTAAACACTCTTTGATCTATATGATAACTAAAGCTAGAATGTCCAAACAAATATATGAAAAAATATATCAAAAAATAGGAAAACAACGTGAAAACAAGTGAAAAGTTCTCCAAATTTTCCAAATTTTCTGTGTATGATACGATGAAGTGAAAACAGTCCTACACCTTCTCCAAGGAATGATCGCACAATCACCGCGTGAACCCTCCACCACATAAAATGGGGGCTTACCAGATTTAATGGATCCTACTCAAAATTATATTTGGAGGATCATATATGCTTGTAGATATACATAGGCTTTTTCGGTGTTGTCCTTTTCTGGAAAACTTTCAAGTGTGGCTATTTCCTCTACAGTATGTCTCCATCCACATAAATCATCATAGGTACACACTTCTTGAAAGACTTGATGACTTTTTCTGCATCAATATCATTCCAGGCTTTTATGACAAAGGTGCACAAAACATCCAACTGTGGAGCACGCATGTTTCCTCCTTTTGTGAATGATTTTTCGCCGCTAACCATCCACTCATTCCACTGTTCGCGAATACGATCTTTAAATGGCTTGTTTAGGCATACATCCAGTGGCTGTACCAACGATGTCAATCCTCCAGGAATAACCGCTGCATCAGTGTTTATTTTTTTAAGCCTTTCCTTTGTGATGGGAGTTAAATGAGCCCTGAACATATCCCACACCAGTAGGCTACGTTCTCGACGAAGTCCACCTGGTCGTCTACTCCATACATGTTCAAGCCATAGCTTTACCCCTTCTTCATCCATCCAGCCTTTTTCATTCACATGTACAAAAACTCCAACGGGGAACTTGATTTTCCGCATTGTTTTTCTTTTGAAAATAATCATGGGTCTTAGTTTGGCACCATCAGCTGTACATGCTAGTACCACAGTAAAACTGGACTTCTCATGTCCTGTTGTTATAATTAACACAGTTTTGGCACCTTTTTAATTGACTGTTTTATTTCCAACCATGTCGAAATTCATAGGAGTTTCATCCATATTTCCGATCTGACTTAACGCATAGCCATGTTTCTTGCGCTGTTCTATTACATATCGATGGAAATTACTTACTTTGCCGTCAAGACCTGCAGGTAATTTTTGTGCAATTTTGGTCTTTTGCCTCAGTACCAGATCATGCCTTTCCAAGAACCTAGAACACCAGGATATAGTGGCCTTAAATCCTTTGCTGTGATCTGGGTTCGATTTGGCCCACTGAAGTGAAAAAATCTGTATGCTGTTTCGTGTCACTACAAAACCATGCTACATGCTTCTCGAATTCTGGCCAATGTGGGGTGCCTCTTCTTAATGCACACTTAGCCCTTGGCATACTCTTTAATGCATCTTCCTTTGCTTTCCAGTCTCGGACCATCTTTTCCGTTTCTCCATATTGTCTTGCAGCAGCGCAGTTATTATTTTCCTTGGCAAAGTTTACAACCTTGAGCTTAAAACTGGCTTCATGTTTCCTTCTCCTTGCTGGAGCCACGCTGGGGCCCTGTCTATCAGCCATTTCACACAACAGGGAATCTGAAATCTGTCAGGTATTGTAATCTGTCAGGTATTACGGTATTAATTTTATGAAATCAAAAAGGAAACGGGTGAACTACAAGTCCCAGAGATCCCACAATTGGTAGGTGGCAACAATGACTCTCCTCCAAAGCACCATAAATCTTTTTTATGAAGGGAAGATCTGGAGCTGGATGTGCAGTACAGGATGTTGGCTACCGGTATACACAGTATATGATGCTTTGTTACCGTATGTACAGTAGCACCAGGTACTCACAGTATATGATGCTTTGTAATATACCGTACAGTAGCGCCAGATTGACACAGTATATGCTTTGTAGTTCCGGTACAGTAGTGCCAGATACACACAGTATACGGTAATATGATGCTTTGTTAGTACGGTAGGTACAGTACGGTATATACTGTATGATGCTTCGTTAGTAGGTACAGTATATATGATGCTTTGTTAGTATGTACAGTACCGTATATGATGCTTTGTTGGTAGGTACAGTAGGGTATGATATATGATGCTTTGTTACTGCTTGTCAAGTTGTCACTGAGTATGATGCTTTGTTAGTAGGTACGTTACAGTATACCTATATGATGCTTTGTCACTGCTTCTCAAGTTGTCACTGAGAAACAGCATCTATTACTTCCTCCCTGGTAAATCTTTTGATGAAGGGCTTTTAAATGTGAAAAGTACAGTACAGTATACCGGTATACCGGTATTTTGTTTGTGTAGTAACGATCCAGACTTAATAAAGTGTGCATACAGTGTGCACCACTGAGCCAGTCACGGCAGGCAATGCATTTTACTAATCTGTTGATGGATGCAAAGCCTGCTCGGATTGGCTGTGACATCATCAGCCCGACTCGGATTGGCAGAGGCTGTACTCCAATCCGAGCAGGCTTAACAGGCTTTGCATTCAGCAACAGAGTGCATCGCCCGCCAGGATTGGCTGAGCGGCGCACACTGGACACGGTGGGCTTCATATATTACACTTGGCGGCATCTCGAGCACCCGGCGGCTGAGCGGCGCACACCATGTATGGACACAGCAGCCACTGCATCTCGAGCACCCGGCGGCTGTGCGGCACACACCGTGTATGGCCACAGCGTTACTGAGCACCTGGCGGCTTCCACTTGGCGGCATGTCGATCACCCGGCGGCTTTTTCACCAGGTACAGAGCACACATACACATTGCGGCCTCTGCACCCGGCGTATAAGACGACCCCCGGTTTTTGGCTGTGTAGATCCGGTGTAAAAAGTCGTCTTATACGCCGGCAAATACGGTACCTACAATCTTTTCATTACTTATTCAAATCCTAGTCAATCAAAGGTATCGCTCTCTAGTTGAATATTATATGAAATACAATGGAAGTTTACCTCTGGAAAGTCATAGCCTTTGCTAAAATATAAATATACCCTAAATTGAGCTTCTCATGCTCTTAACCATTGGGAATTGCTGCACAAAATATTAATATATTGGTGATAGACACTGCACAAACAAAATTTTACCTTAAATAATGCTGTAGATAATGCAGCCAAATTAACTCAAACATTTATAAAATATAGTTCTGCAAATGCCCCAGAAGTTTCTGCAAAAAAATAGGATTTTTTAAAAACAGCTTACCTGTAAAATCCTTTTCTTGGGAATACATCACGGGACACAGAGCCTTTGATAATTACTTAGTGGGTTAGATAGTCACCATCAGGTGATTGGACACTGGCAACCCTAATTACAAGGCGAGTTCCTCCCCTATATATCCCCTCCCATATGGTAAGTACCTCCGTTAGTTCGCTAGTGTCCAAGGTGGTTGATCACGTTAAAGATGTGCTAAGAAGAAAGCTCTGCTTGATGTGGGGGCCTAGGAGCTATACAACCGGTTCCATACCTTGAGCCAATAAAAACACCTAAGATGGATGGTACCTGGGCCTTGGGAAAGAAGAAACGAGGTTTTGCCTGTAATGTCTCTCTCTGAGGACTGGGCTCTGGGATCTGGGGCACAAATTAAAAGTTGCTTGAAAAGTAGGAACCCAGAACCCTGAAGGTTGGCACAATGTTACCCACCATGATGGGTGAAGGTTGGATCTGTCTGTTCTCAGCAGTCCTGTGGCAGGGATAAGGTAAGTGAAGACAATCCTAAGGATACACTTTATGGATTATCTAGTTTGCATGTCTTACCTTTTTTCCTCCACTAGAGGGATTAAGAGACTTACCTGGTGTATACTTACATGCCTTCCAGGATACACGCTCAGTGAAGCTGGTCTGTGAAGCAGCTCACCTCCTCCGCTGCAGGGTCTGCCACATGATCTAAAAGGGGGATCTAGAGGGCCCCATGTAGTCCTCCGGTTGTCTCCTTTCTCCCCCTTGCCCCTGGCCACTGCCATGTTGGTCCTGTGCGTGCGTGCAAGGGGCGCACTTTTACAGTAGGTTCGGCAGGGAAGAAGAGGAGGCATGGTTGCTAATGGTGTGCATGTGCAGCGTGCATGGCGTATAAGTGCGCAGGCGCAAGGCAGCTGTTTTTAAAAGCCCAGAACGCCAGAGCCCTGTAAGCGGTGGGACACAGACATGTGGGCAGTAAACATCTTGGTGGGTTTCGGATCCAGGCATAGCTAAGACACCTATTCGGCATCAGGTTGTGCAGACTAAGCTAATAATAATATTGTAAGACTAGGCACAACAGTGATTGCATTTATACTAGTACCTCTGCTTTTGCCAGCTTAGGACTATGTCTCCCTGTAAGAAGGCTTCAGGGGCCTAGATCTAAGGGTTCTATTCCCCCTGAAAGACTGGAGGCAGCCACACAGGATGAGCCATTGCCCCTGTCAGGCTTGCAGTCTCTCCCAACATTGCAGCCCTGCATAGGTCTTGTAAAGACGGTTGTTTGCATTTGCAGTGTGTAGTGTACAGGAAAAGTTAGCTGCTTAATCGCAGCATCCTCCCAAGAGGGCAGAATTTGGGGTAGTTCCCCCTTCCCCTGCCCTAAATCCTCAATCAAGAGGATCAACAATCTCATGATGAAAGGTCACCATCAGGGGACAGGGAACAGGTGCAATCTGACGAGGCGGAGGTATCAGAGGCCTCACAAGCTCTGGAGTTGTAGCTGCAATCTTTTACAGAGATTCATGCTGTGAATAACTTACCCTCAGCCTAAACGGCTGAGGCCTCTGTCTCCTACTGGGGTTATTTTCTTAAATTCCCATAGGCTTCCTGTACCTTTTCAAGTCCATCCATTACTACAAAGAGGTGCTCATGCAAGTGCAAAAAATGTTGTTTGGGTACAGTGTTGCATGACCACGCAATCGTCTCTTATAATACGACAGCGCTGAAAGATGAAAATTGGCCTGGGAAGGAAGGGGGGAACGTTTAAATGACATTTTTTCCTTTAGAAATGTCATTATTGCTGTGGCATGTTCTATACATCGCACAGATGTGCCACTTTGCAGGCAGGGGGCCCCCCCAGGCATGATATTTAAAAGAATATTTTTTATCTTTATTGTTTCACTTTAAGCATCATTAATCATCAGACCCAAAGGGCCTGGTATGGATTTTGGGGGGCATACCACACCATTTTATTCCTTAATTCTGTCATAGGGTTCCCCTTAACCAGTTCAATACAATGTATTATATACGCTGCACTACAATGTGTTATATACTCTGCACTGCACTGTTATATACTCTGCACTGCACTATATACTCTACACTGCACTATATACACTACACTGCACTATATACTCTGCACTGACTGCACTATATACTCTGCACTGCATTGTATACGCTACACTGACTGCACTATATACTCTACACTGCGTTATATACACTGCACTGACTGCACGCTCAATCCACTAACTACCCTGCCTAATCTCTCCATTAATGCACACTATACATGGCCACCGTTGGAAGCAGCCTTATATCCACTTGCCAAACACCGCGCACAGAATGGCACAGGCAGGCAAATTGGTGTACCTGTACATCCCTTTAAATTTGCCACCTATCGGGCACGCGCCCACATGCCATGGGAGTGTGCCTGCGGGTCCCAGGAACTCGATGTTCGCCGTTGGCCCACGATTGTTTTGTACAGAGGTAGAACGGGGAGATGCCTATGTAAACAAGGCATTTCCCCATTCTGCCTAGTGGCATGACAGGGATCTACTGCTCCCTGTCATCGGGAGCAGTAATTGCTATTTTGTCAGTGGTAGCCTATCCCCCCTACAGTTAGAACACCTCCCTAGGGCACACTTAACCCCTTGATCGCCCCCTAGTGTTTAAACCCCTTCCCTGCCAGTGCCATTTATACAGCAATCAGTGCATTTTTATAGCACTGATCGCTGTATAAATGACAATGGTCCCAAAAGAGTGTGCGATGTGTCCGCCCATAATGTCGCAGTCATGTTAAAAATAGCAGATCGCCGCCATTACTAATAAAAGCAAATTAATAATAAAAATGCCATAAATCTATCCCCTATTTTGTAGACGCTATACCTTTTGTGCAAACCAATAAATATACACTTAAATCACCAAAAGAAAGCTCTATTTGTGGGAAAAAAAGGAGGTCAATTTTGTTTGGGTACAACGTCGCATGACCGCACAATTGTCAGCTAAAACTATGCAGTGCTGAATCGCAAAAAATGCTCTGGTCAGGAAGGGGGTAAAATCTTCTGGGGCTCAAGTGGATAAAGTGTGGGGCATGGACTAAAGCCATGATTGGCCAAAGGCACACTGCCTTTGGCCAATCATGGCGCTGACATTATATCGCACTGTGATTGGCCAAAGCATACAGGTCAGGTGCATGCTTTGGCCAATGAGCAGCCATCTCGCAGTGCATAATGGGTCGCTTGTCCTATGAACAAACAAACACCGGATGTTCGACTTGAACTTACATTCGACACGAACATCTGGCTATCTCTAATCAGCAGCTATGCTATTGCTACACTTGTAAACAAAATGTAATTTTTTTAATTATCTATGATCAACATATCATGTATGTTTTTTGCAAATATTTTATTTGTCAAAAGGATCACAATACAAATAAAAATGAAGCACTGTAGAAAAACGTACAACCTGTAAGTAGGGTTGCCACTTGTACGGGTTTCACCCGGACAGTCCGGTTTTTGAATGATGTGTACGGGTTTTCATCTGCTCCAGACCCATACACATCATTCAGACCGGACTGCCCAAGAGTGATGAGCCTGCTCTGTGGATGATGTGTCTGCCCTCCCTGTCTCACTAATGGCATAGTGTCAGTCCACCCCCCACTAATGCTGAGTGCAGGGGGATCCGAAGAACTTCAGTGAGCCCACACTGCCTGCCGCTGATTGCATGCAGGAGGGAGCCGGTGGGCGGGCCCAGACAAGGGGTGGCAGCTGAAGAATCCAAAAGCAGGGAGGAGGATGTGCCCATGTCTACTGCCAGCTTCCTTTCTATGGCAGCAGCACAGCCTTTCCCCTGGGCACAGGCCCCTCTCAGGCTGGACTGGGGCTTTAACAGAGGTCCTCTACAGGTGGGAGCGGAGCAAGTGACCCTACACAAACTGCAGCCCCGATCATTGCTTCCTCCTGCCCAGCAGACATCAAGGCTCACCCTGGGCAGACTGAAGAGAACAGAGAACGGATGCCACACTGTATATTCTCCTCCTGTGAGTCCCAACCTGTTTTGCCTTCCAAACTGTGTGATCCTGTGCTGTAATCCTGTTCTGCATCTTGCAGTGCAGCTTTACTGAAAGAGAAAGTAAAGATCTTGACTATGTCAGGAATATATTGGGACTTTTCAGGCTCCACATAGATGTATTCCACACCCACTATATCTTATTTAAAATTATTATTTTTGATAATGGGGAATACTTATATGTAGAACCTGAAAAGCCACAGTATATTCCTGACATTGTCATGAGCATAAACAGCAAGAGACATACAGAATACAGCCCATCTCCAGGAAAGGGAAAAGTCCACCCTTGTTCTACTGGGGGGAAATTACCACTTTTACTTCTATG